>NC_029781.3:22972318-23052536 GCF_000817695.3 Arachis duranensis
TATAGAATACTATATAATATTTATTATTATTTTCTAATAATAAATAGTAAATAAATATTTATTATTTTTTAAGATAATAATAGTAATAATATTGTTTAGTTACCGTTTTATTATTATTATTAACTGATATTATTTAGAATTTAATAATTATCATTTTTCTTTTTATAGGTTAATAGGAATTTGTTGTCTAGAAAACTCGATTTTCCCGATACCTTTAATGAGGTAACTGCTGTAGCACTGAAATTTACTGGGTTTTAACACGTTTCGCGAGTAGGCGAAATGAGATGTCATTCTGCACTACTGAGTGCCTTGGTGGAACGCTGGAGGTCGGAGACTCACAAATTTCATCTTCCGGTCGGTGAAGTGACATTGACGCTGGAAGATGTGAGCTGCTGTGTTTGGTTAGTGTATACTAAAGGACATAGAAACTGAGACATAAATAAAAAAGACACACACACAAAATACATGTATACATATTTTATGTTTAGAACATACACACAAGACACATGAATTATTAAAAAGACTATAATATCCTCATCATCTACTTTCACCACCACCATTACTATTTACCAGACTCTTCATCAATCCAAAAAAATAAATAACAAAAAATTTTAATAATTTTAACAATAAATTTAACCATCAATAGCTGCAAGAACTCTATTTAATAATTAATTCAACAATTATTTTTTTAAAAAAATTAAAACAAATTAAAAAAAGAGTACATAAAGAGAAAGAGTAGGAGAGATGCGGCAATGGAGAGGCGGCACAGGAGAAGCGAAAGTGACAGACTCAAAGAGGAAGAAAAAGAACAACGAATCTGGAGATAACGTGAAAAGGAGATCTGAAGGCAACCATGGCAAAAGGCGATGCTGGCGGTAATGGAATAGAAGCGAAGAATAAAGAAAAAATAGAGGAAAAAGAGGGAAGGAAGAGAGGCAATGGTTGTTTGGTTGGAGAAAGGGAGGAGAAAGGTGAAGATAGTGGTTTGGGTATGAGGGAGAAACGGAAGAAGAATTGATGCAGAGAGAGGGATAACGTGAAAAATGGAAGAAGGAGAAAGAAGACCTGTAAAGGGCAAAACTGAAAAAAATGAAAAAAATTTGTATCTGTGTCTAAAAATTTGTGTTCCACCCTTTGGTCCAATACACAAATTTTGTGTATTTGTGTACTTGTGTGTCCTTCCGTGTCTGCTAAAAATCCATGTCTCAGTAAACAAACAATGAACGTGTACTACCGTGTCTATATCTCAGTGTCTATGTCTCTCAAACCAAACGTTGCCTATATTCTTGGTCTCCCGATTAATAGGGAGGCCGTTACGGGTAGATCAGACAGTAGTCACTAGTTTTTTGTGGAAAACGGCATTGTGTGTTTTGGTCGGGAGCCCGGTCCACAAGATCACGTGTTGGGAAAGGTTAATATTGTATGGGTCCGGCGGTGCAGAGATACCGAGCCATGTAACACTCAGAAATTTGTTGAGCGGTACGTCCGGGAGCACATTTTATGTATGCTCGGAATAGTTGTGTTTTCGGATAAGTCGACCACTTCATTAAACTCGAAGTTTCTACCTCTACTTCGGAATTTGCACCGAATTTCAAGATACAGTTGGGGGGCAGCCAATCTGGCACACCTATACAGATCACTGTGTCGTGCATCACGATACAACTGCAAAGAGATGGATGGCCCACTAATGCTGCTTTTTGTTTGGGCGTGGGAGCGTATGCCGCTCCTGACACTTATACCCCGCGATCAGCTCGACGATGTTGGTATTCCACTTGCGCGACGGTATTGGTTTTTATTGTTGTTGTTGTTGTTGTTGTTGTTGTTGTTGTTGTTGTTGTTGTTGTTGTTGTTGTTGTTGTTGTTATTATTATTAGGTGGAGTCATTGGCGCCGACATACAAGATATATACGGAGGCCTACTTCGCATTTTAGGCGATGACTCGACGACATGGGAGTTGACGATGTAAGTTGTAACCATTAATATCCAATGTTTTTATTCAGAAGAATAATTTTTCTAATCGGCCTTTTGGTAACTAATGTGTAGTTTATATGGCGGCCGTATATGGGAGTGGGGGTTCCGGATGTCCTCGCTGCCCATTTGGTTATGTGCTCCACCCAGTCTCCGCTAGTGTCATTCGAGTGCATAGAATGGCACCCGACAGACCGAGTTAGACGATAGTTTGGAATGCAACAGCTTCCACCAGATCCGGTGTTCGACCTGGGTCGTGATCATTGCAAGCGGTTGACAGGAGCACAGAACCATGACTGGGGAGAGATTTACAGTCAATGGGTTAACAGGTGGAGATCTGACCGCTATAACACATTGCAGTTAAGCGAGGAAATTATTGACTTTCATCCTCTCCCAGTGTACTACGAGTGGTACACACAGCAGTATGGGATTCACCTGCCACTGTCAGATAGAGTTGCAGGTGAAGAGGTTAGCGCCGATGAACCACAGCAACAACAGGAAGAACCAGCTGGCCCTCAACAGCAAGTCCCGAGTCGAAATAGAACTATAACAGCGAGTTGAAATACATGTGTTCACCACGAGTTTATGAAAATATGAAGCCTTGAAGCTCCTTAAGAAGTTGGACCCGATGTGCTTGATGCAGTACATGTGCCACGCCCTTGGTGGTGACCATGCACCGTTACTGCAAGTTATTGCAGCGTCGATAGAGGTATGGCGGTCAGAAATAATACCCACACCATCAATGGTAACAACATATCTCCACAAATTGGTTAGGAAAAATTTCCATGCGTCTGCTGTCTCGCCCTCGACAATCACAAATGCAATAGGCACAATGTTTTGATTCCCATCTTGTGCAACCACTACCAGAAGTGCACCTTTATATTTTTTGTACAAGTGTGTGCTATCAACCTGCACCAGTGGCTTGCAGTGTCTGCATGCTACAATACACAGATAAAAGCTCCAAAAAAATGCGGTGCAGAACTCTTACACCTTGAATCTCCTCGCTCTCACGGTAAACGGGGAGTGTTTTAATTTGAACACGAGACCTTGGCATCTTCACTATCATTACTTTCAACCATACTGGCAGAGTCTAGTAAGAAACTTTCCAATCATCGAAAACTTTTGCGACAGCTTTCTGCTTTGCCAACCAAGCCTTCCGGTAACTCACAGTATAGTTGAACCTGCATTGGACTTCTGCAATAACAAACTTTACCTTTATCGAGGGGTCTGCTTCGACCAAGGCCTAATGGCATCTGCAATTATATCCGAGTCCAATTTGGCATGATCTTGTGAAATCTTGCCTACGGTGCATGTGTTCTTGCCATTGTATCTCCTGATCTCCCAACAAGCTTTTTTTCGAATCAAGCTAGCTCGGATAAGCCAGCCGCACCCTGCACCATACTCCTTGCATTTCGCATAGAATGTCTGCGGCTTATACTCATACACAGTGTAATCAACTCCTCTAGAGATGGAGTAGCTTTTGATTACAGATATCACCGACTCTCTCGAACTAAATTCCATTTCAACACTAAACTCACCATCTTCCGCCCGCAGCGTTGCCTTCACCTACGACATGCACACCACCATCAGTCAAACAAGGCAAATAAAATAAGCACTATAGAAAACTTGAGTTAATAATCATAACATACCCGTATTCGCATACTTAAGAAATTCCAGGGCATGCATGGCTTCGAGATCTAGAGTCCGCATAAAAGACGGAACACCAAACGGGTGCTGGCTTACAATCGCATTTGCTTCATTTTGCATCGCCGGATTGCCTGCCAAGTCTCTGTTATCATTTTCGTCATTGACTTCATAGTTAGCTTCGAATTCCTCTTCACTGTCATTATTATCTTCTTCCCAATCTATATCCCCGAACTCATCAACATTGACCTCCTCCCTGACCGCGCCCAACTCTGACTACTGTTCGAACTCAACATACAGCTCTATCATCGGCACGTGAAATCGGATTTGTTGATAAATACATAACATCTACTACATACTGGCGTCGTCAGTAATGGGCATCATTTGAAACTGTATCAGCTCACCAAATACTTGTACAGGATTCCTGTATAAAATATTGCTCACCCTTTTTGAAATGTGGCTTTGAATGTTATTACAAAGTCTATTTTGCAGCTCTACAAAACTCATGGTATATGGAATAGCAAATGACAATGGACATTCACAAATAAAAGTTACTCCCTCATGTGTGTTTAGTATAACTTCACCGTTATAATATACTTGCAAATTTACAATATTTTCCATAACTGTAACCTCACTTAATCTGATTTTTTTGACACACTTCACTGACAAAAAAAACTCAGAACTACGACATATGTGTAAGAAAGAAGAATACAATGAGTAGAAATGGAATAAGACAAGTTGAATGAGAGTGTTGCTTCATATTTATAGGCCGGACTCTTGTTTAAAATATATTTTTAAAACAAAACGCAACATGCGTTTTTAGTTTCTCAACAAAAAATGCTGACAGCCCATAAAACACAACTTGCATTTATGAAAAAAGCTGACACAAACCACATCAAAACGTAGCCTACGATTGGCTTTAAAGGGAACTTAAAAAAAAATTAAAAAGTTTTGAAAAAACAAAAAGCATGATGCGTTTGTCTTTTTTCTCAATAAAATAAAATAAAATAAATAAAACCAAAGCTAAATGTTACCTATGTTTTGAGTAAGTTCTATAGCAGTGTAAATATTGATCATGCATCCATTTTATTAAAAAACACCAATAACAAATTCATAATAACAAATTCATAATGAAAAAAATGAACTTCATATTGTAAATAAATAACTATTTTTTATAGTTTTTTTTAGTTCGAATCCGAATTGTTTAAAATTTAATAAATTCATGAGCTTATTTGAAAAGTTTATATTGTGAATTAAAACTTGAAATAATAAATTTAAAAAATTTAAATTGACATTAAATACATTCTAAAATTTATAATTTATAATTTGTATACTGTAATTCATTTATATATCAATTGTTAGTCATACATTATAATTATATAATAATTTTTTTTGAACAAAAAATTACAATCTTAATTAATCTTGATTATTGATTTTTTTTAGTTTTATTTTGTGTTTAATATAAGTGAATAATTAAAGAATAAATTACCATTTGTATTCATAAAAGATGAAAATACTGATATATGTACCTATACTAGATGGAAATTATATTTGTACCCACGCAAGATGTCTTCCATGTGACAAAAGTGTCCTACGTGGCACTCCAATCCTCTAAAGATAGGGTACTTTTGTCACACGAAGGGCATCTTGTGTGGGTACAAGTTTAGTTTTGATTTAGTGTGGGTATCAGCGTTTTCATCTCTTATGGATACAAATGGTCATTTATTTATAATTAAAAGTCTAAACTAAGAATAATTTATTTTTACAGCAAACTATTTTGACGAGTCAGTCCAACGAATTTCGTAAATTTTTTTAAAATATATGGCCTGACATTTTTAACTAATAAACTTTATAAAAATTTAAATTAAACCTATTTAATAAAATGAGCAAAGTCTAAAGCGATTCGAACCACGAATCCTGATGAGTAATTCGACTCACTTCCATCTTTAATCTCAATAATGCACAAAATTATGTTTTTAGTCTTTTATAAAGTATAAACAGTCTTTTTTTTCCAATGAGGGGGAAAATTTCTTTTGAAACATCTGGAATCCTATTTAAAAATTTTACGACATATCATATATAGAGTTTAATTTTGATGTACTAATAGTATAAAATATTTTACATAATTATGTAATTATATCTATTTTTGGATGACTATTTATATAATTAATGTATAAGATAATTATTTTTAATAGTGTGACATTATGTAATTAAATATATGTATAAAATTACTTTACATCAACAATACATCAAAATATCTAATGAATTATATCTCAAATAGCATAGTCTCTCCATACTCACCTAAAAAGTGACGAATTTTTAAATCTCTCTATCTTTAATAAAAAAAATAATACATCAAAATTAAATTCATCATATATATTAATCAATCATAGAAATGATTTTTTTCTCAAGAAAACAAAATAATAATAATAATAATAGCAAATCGAATTTGGTGAAAGTAAAAAAAAGTTTTTTTTTGTGAATCCCTTATTAAAAATATTATTTTAGCGCTGTACACGGATTGGATCGGATCGGATATAGTCTAAAATTCTATTCGATCCGCACTGCATTCATCGAATCGGATCGAATACGATATCCGTAATTTTTCAGGCCGAATCCAATTCGATCCGATCCGCAAGTATGCGGATCGGATCGGATCGGATATCGGGTATATCCGCATAATTCAAGAAAAAATGTTTTCAAATTTCATTTGGCTATTTTTACAAAAGAAAAATCATTTTTTCACTTGTTTAAACATATTTAATTCTAAAATAAGTTCTTTTGAATAACAAAAAAATAATAACACAAGATTTAAGTTTAATTATTCTAAGTCGAAGTACAATATAAAAAATAAAAAACAAGATATCATAAAATTTATAAAACAACACACTAAAATTCATATCACATTAGGGTTTATTTTCTTAAACTATGCTATTTATATGTGATGTGCGAACATGCGGATTTGAGAATCAGATCCACGAATATCACTGTCAAATTCACAATCCGATCCAATAATTCTGCAAATCGAATAATATCCACAAAATTCGAATAGGATGCGAATAATTATCACAGATATGCGAATATTATCCAATTTATGTGCAGTCTTAATTTTAATAGTTGATTTTAACATTCACCTTATATGTTAATTTATTATATATATGGTTAAGCTAAACTAAAATTGATGAGGGAAAAAAGTTAGTGCGTGACGTGATCATTGTGAGTTATATAAAGTGTTATTAATAGGTTGTTAGGTTGATTGTTCATTCTGCTAAGGAACCGGATTAATTCGTTTGTGAAATATACAAATAAAAAGTACTGATGAAATGCGATGCATGCTAGCTAGCAGGGAGAATTTTTACTTTTAATATAGGATAAAATAAATACTTTATAGAGTTTTGAATATAATCAATTTAGCCAGACAAGATTCAGTTTGTTTATGAATATTTTTTATTCAATATTGGGTTTAGTTATTAGTTTTTTAAAATGTTTAGTTTGAGTTTTAAATTTTATAACCATAAACTAAGATAATTTTTTTAACATGTTATATTTACACTAAAAATTAATCATCAAATTAATTTTTATATAAAATATATATTAAAATATAAAATATAAATTAAATATAATAAAATAAATATATATTTAATATTTGGAATTACTTTCAGCAGTCAACAAGTAAAAGAGAAACACATTTTTTTATGTAAAAGATAAAGTTATAAAAAAATTACATTCTAAAAGTTTTTATTGCTATTAGCAAGAGGAAAAAAATACTGATCAAAATAATAAGACCAACACTTTTAATCTATACTTTAAAAGTTGCTTTAAACTATTTGATATCCTATTGGATGAACTACACAGAATGATGACGTAATTTTGATCGAGGCAAAAATAAAATGAAAAAAAAAATAGCGGATTAACTAGGACACCAGGAGGCAGGAGCAGAAAAAAAACTCAGTGGTATAGACTTTAAAGATTTTAAGACTTTCAGTTTTAGCCATGCTAATAAAGTAAGAATGAAAATTACTAACTAAATTATATTCACTTGTCTATAAAATATAGATGAATACATATTTTAGATAGAAGAATAATTTTGGTATTTTGTAATCATTAATTGATCATTAATAATATTTTTAATAGTGTGAGATTATATCTAATGATAGAAAATTATTCACTTTTGTTTTGATAGTTAAATACTGATAAAAAAATACAAAAATTACTGGCTCATAAACTTTTCCTTTTAGATATGTCTCCTTCCTCGAAACCAAACATAATCGTAGGCTCTCTTAGATGTGGTAGAGTCTAATTGAAAGGAGAAAGATATTGGAGAAGGAAGTAAAGTGAAAACTCTTGACACAGGGATCTATTAGGATTTGAGAAGATTCATGGTTTAGGAAGTAATCTTTATTTTGTCTAGCAATAAATAAATTCCAAAATGAAAACCTAGTATGAATTCACTAGATCTTCAATGATTTTAGTGGGTGAAATAAGCAAATTCAAAAATAATTTTAGCATAGAAATTACAGAACATATCTACTAAATCCCAAATGAACAAGGAGAAAATACAATGACTTCAATAAGTAACAAAACATGCTAATATATTATAAAGTCATGTTATATCATAGCATACCATTTCTATCACCAGCCTATTGAAAATCTTTATGCTAAATTCACTGAAAAGGAATAACACATGGAGCTTGAAATACCAACCGAAACTAAAAAGCTTCGTATGGAAGCTCAAAGACGACGAGTTGACAATGAAGATGAAACTTTACTCGGGAATGCCTCCACGATGACGACGATAACAACAACAATAACAATAACGAAGTTTTGTCCTATTAGATGGGGTCGACTACATAGATTAAATGATGTTATTGAACTCTATTATATATTATGTCTACAAAAAGATCGTTCATATGTAAATTTCGTTTGACCACCTCATGGATAATTTTTTTAGGTCTTTCTCTGCCTTTTACTATTTGTCCATTTTCTATCTCATCCACCCTCCTGACTGGGTGCTCTGTCGTTCTTCTTCTCACATGTCCAAATCACTTGAGACGCAATTCTATCATCTTTTCCACAATAGGTACTACTCCAACTCTCTCTCTTATATCTTCATTCCTTATTCTATTCAATCGCGTATGCCTATTTATCTATCTCAACATCTTCATCTTTGCCACACTTAACTTATATTCGTGCTCTCCTTTAACCACCCAACATTCTGTACCATAAAGCATAGCCGATCTGATAGTAGTGCGAACTACGATAGAATTTACCTTTAAGTTTTAAAAGCACTTTTTTGTCACATATAAAACCAGATGCACTCTGTCATTTTGATCAACCTGTTTAGATTCTATGATTTACATCTTATTCAATTTTTCTATTATCCTGTATGATGCACCTAAGATATCCTATATGATGCACCCATGATACTTAAAAACTTTTTGTAGGATGTTTTTTCTAATTTTCACCTCTATATTAGGGTTTTTCCTTTAACATCCGAACTTATATTTTATATATTCCGTCTTGCTACGACTTATGTGTAGACCATAAACTTTTAGAACTTCTCTACATAAATCCAACTTCTTATTTAGGTCTTTCCTTGACCCTCCTATAAGGACGATATTATCGCTAAAAAGCATAAACCATGACACAGGCTCTTAGATATGCTCTGTAAGTACTTCCAAAACTAATGTGAAAAAGTATAGGATGATCCTTGGTGTAATCCTATACCAATAGAAAATTCTTCTATCACACCACCTTAAGTCTTTACACTAGTTGTAATTCTATTATACATGTTTTTAATTGCACGAATATATGCAATCTTTACTCTCTTCTTTTCCAAAACTTTCTATAAGACTCCCTTCACACTCTATCATATGTTTTTTTCCAAATTAATAAACACCATATGTAGATCTCTTTTATTACTATGATATCTCTCCATTATCCTTCTTAACAGATATGTAGCTTCAGTAATAGATCTGCTTGGCATAAAACCAAAATAATTTTTTGTTACTTGTATCTCTTGTCTTAGCCTCTATTCTATCACCTTTTTCTATAATTTTATGATATGGCTCATAAACTTGATCTCTCTATAATTTTCACAACTCTCTGTATCCCTTTTATTCTCCTTACTCGTGAATGCCTCAAATTAACAAAATTTATCATTGGTGTATTGTCTAGAAGTCTAAAGAATTTGGAATAGATCTCCAGTAGGCAATAGCTATTACTACTCTCAGAGATCCAAACCTACATGCATGGCAATGGTGGTATCACCTAACTGAAGCTTTGAAATTGCAGAAAAATTTTAAGAACATATTAATCCAAGTTACATTTTTCAAGAACTCTCTTATCTTCGAAAGCCAGAGAAAAGAGCCTAGAAAAATTTTATCGCAGGCCTTGGAGCTTGCAAAGGAGTTTTTCAGGCACAACATTCACTTTTGTCACTCTTCGTGAAGCAAGAATAACTTTTTCTTTTAATATCTTTAACTTATTTTATTTTGCTATTCGAAAATTCCTTTTTTCCTTCTAGTCTGCACAGACCAATTAATTAATTGTAATTAAATTTCTTTCAAAATAATAAAAATAATATTTAAAAAAATAACATATATTTATAAATAGATAAATAATAAATAATTTAATTGTAAATTTATGTGTACATAATATTTTTAATTTGTTACACATTAATCTAATTTTAATTATGAGCACATTTAACCATTATTTTAGTAGTATAATGACTAATGATATTACATTAAAGATATGAGACTTAATATAATATATACATAACTAAAATTAAATAATCTATTTATATAAAATTAAACCCATTTGTTCTTGTATAGGTCCAATAAATAAATAGCCTAAGTATTTTCGGGCTCAGACTAGATATCTATGACTAGGACTAGAAGTGAGTCGAATTGAGTCGAGTTAGACCAAACTTAAGCCCGACTCATTAACAATTGAATCTATTTTTTAAGTTCAAGTTCGACTCACCAAAAATTCACAAACTGGCTCGAGCTCACGAGTTGACTCAAATAACAGAAATATAATCTATAGTTCTATATCAAAATATTATAATTTTAATATAACAAAATAAAAAAAATGCATCCATATATTTAACAAACTAAAACATTAAATCTTATACCTATCAGCTATCAAGTTTTGAATATTTATTTGACAATTTAAATTGGTAATGCAATCTCCACAAAGCTATAATATAGATTAAATGTAAAGTCTCCGTGGCCAGAATACTAATGATTAAAGATGGCTAAGAGTTGACCTTCAAACAAAATAATGACACTTGGTAGATTTGGTTTTATAATTTTTTAATATTTTAAAGGATTAAGTGAGTGTATAATAATTACTAGGAAGTTACCTTATGGATGAAATTATCATTTGAGGTTATCTTATGTGTTGTTGGGTCTTGGACAAAAATATTATTGGACCATTATACAAAATAAAATAAAAAATTGCTCAAGTATAAGGTTCAATAATTTTTTTTGGCACGATTATAAAATAAAATTTGTTTCTTCAATAATTTATTCCTTAATTTGTTTGTATTTCTCTAAAAAAGATAACTGTAAAAAATATTGTGATACCTTAAAAATTTTATTAAGGAAACAAAACTATTATTTTTTTTACGAGATATATTTGTAAGCTTTATTTTTTATATTTGTTTAAAAAATTACTGGATTGTGGGAGTGTTCATTTTTTTAATAATTATACAAAAAATAATAATGAATTAATGTAAATATATTAACATTTGTAAAATTAGGTATATTAATAAAATTTTAATAACTTAATTAACATATCAGAAAATTTAATAATTAAAAAGTATTTTCTTGCTATTTTAATATGTTGACAATATTATTTATAATATGTTTAATAATAGTGTTTTCGTAAATATTTTGTACCATTATATTTTTTTATTATCTTTTGTATAATATAAAAAGAAGTACATGTCAACATATAATTGTATAAAAGAGATTAAAAAACATAAATTTAAAAAGATCAAAATTTAAATTAAATAATTACAATTTTTTATTTTAAATTTAGGTTCAAATAATGAAATTTCTTTCTAGTTGTAAATTAATTATTCAGTAAATTTTTGTGATTTGATTGCAAAATTGATTCTGTGTAAAATTTACGGTAGAAATTTTTTCAATGAAATTAACTATTTTATGAAAGACTAAAACTTCACTAAATAAAGGGTTATGCTATGTGTACATTAAAATTAGTCACTAAAGTCAGCTACCAATATAAAATATATATTAAAATATAAATACACATCTATTATATCTATTATATACTACTAATTTTACAACCAAAATGTATCACACACAACTAGAAAATGGATTAATACAGACAGATTTACAGACGGATTTAGTCTTTATTACAGACGGATTTTTGGTTACCGACGAAATTACCGACGGATTTTGTCCCTCTGTAAAAGCCCCGTCGGAAATTATTTACCGACGGATTTTTTTCCGTCGGAAAATTACAGACGGATTTTTAGCAGTTACCGACGAATTTTCCCTCTGTAAATTTTCTATCCATTTCCCAAAGGCGACGAACTTTTCGACGGATTTTCCGTCTGTAATTACAGACGGATTTTTTGACGGATTTTCCGTCTGTAATTACAGACGAATTTTTCGACAGATTTTCGGTCTGTAATTACAGACGGATTTTCCGACAGATTTTCCGTCTGTAATTTGAACTTTGAAAAATCATCTCGTTCTAATTACAGACAGAAAATCCGTCTATAAATCCGTCAGTAAGATAAAATAGAATTTTTTTTTAGATTTTTCCATTGCAAAATGAATACTTTAGATTTGTTTTCTAAATTTACTCCATCAAACACTGTAAATTGAAAAAAGAAAGCCAAAACTCACATAAATAAACATAATATTCATTACATGATACCTATAAAATTGGATGTTATTTTTCAACATCATTGACTAATATCTCATTGTCTTAATAAAAAAATACCCAAAAAAATAAGATGACCATCCCAATGTTACATGAATGTCACAAATTACACTTAACACTTAAAGATAGAATAATCTAAAATATTAATAGATAACTAAGTTGCATTAGCAGCATCAAGCTCCACATTGAAAGTTAATCTTGACATCTCCTGACTGAAATAGAATTAAAATCCGAATTAGAATTGGAGTAAATCAATCTATGCCAAAGAATCAAAACATAGAAAAACAGAGAGAACAACAAAAGGAAACAGAGATCAGAACAAAAATAAAATAATTAAAGGGTTCTTCACAGAATGCGAAATGAAAAAGAACATTTGAAAGAACTCACCTAGGCTAAACAAATTCAAACCAGTAGGAAGCCTAGGCACAACAATAGCAGGATGATTCTGCACACACGCCAAAAAACCCTCAGACGGTTTAGCAAATACAACTCATCGTAAGATTCAACAACACTAGGGAAATTATAGTTAAGAGAAGGATCAAGTTAAGAGAAGCTCAGGTCATTTTTAAGCGAAATGCAAAATGTCTCCACTGAAAAATATAATCTGACCAGGATTCATGCCATAAGAGTTCATTGGATTCACATACCTGTAAACTACTTGTGCCGCAGCCTACAACTGTGATAGTCCCACCGGTAACAGCTGCACCTGCGAGGAAGTAGCTGGCACTAGAAGCATCGCCTTCAACAAAAGCATTCCCAGGAGACCTGGTAGGAAACTTCCAATTATAGTCACAATAATTTAATTCTGAAATCTTTACAACTCAATAATAGAAACTTACTTGTACTTTTGACCTCCGTGGACCAAGAACCTATCCCAGTTACCACTGTGCTCCACATGGACTCCAAATATTGACTGCTAATTGATCCAGACACACCTGCAAATAAGATGAATAAAAGCATTTGAAAAGGATCAAATAAACACCGGTTACAATATTTTTCTTCAGAGAAGTTATAATTAAAATACCATATCTATGTAAAGTTATCGAGAGTTTGTAAGTAACCTTAGAAAATTAAGCAATCCCATTTCGAAGGACAGTCCATGACTCAGTTCTCAATTTGACCGAAAAATTATAAAAGTGATGGATAAAGTTTGATAAGAAAAATCCTCATCCAACATTCCTCTCACTATTTAATTCAAGAACCAATCAATGGCTTGTAATTGTCATTCTAAAATAGAAGAAAGATCATTCAGTATGTTTTATCCAATGCATGTTTTATCCAATACCAGTATCCAATGCAAATATTAAGGACATAAGAAAATGACACTGAATCCCACACCTTTGCTTTTGGAGCGAGACGAGCCATGAGAGCTGCAGCAGCATTATCTGTAAAATACCAGCATTGTTTTCCTCTATGAAACTGATGGTTGAATTGATGACAAGCAAAGTGATAATACCAACAAAGTCTTGCCAATCAGGAGGCTTACCTGTAAAATAAGGCTTGTTGTGGCCAAAAATGGCGAGTCTTTCCTCAGCAGCCTTGCTGCTGAGACCTTCTCTACTACATCTCAGGTTCTCAAAAACCTCCTCAATAGGTATGTTCTCCTACATTCATTCATCAAAACAAAAAACAAAAAAAAACATCAATGAGGATAACAATTAGACCAAAAGAGACCCAATAAATGATAGTGATTCAGATCTATGTTACCAAATTCACAGTTTCTTTGAGAACAGCCTCTAACTCCACGGATTTGTCCCCCACGGATTTGTCCCCCCTCTCTAACTTAAACTACAAACTCTGACAAGCTTTATTTTCAATGTATGTTTCAAATTATTAAGTATCACTAGAAAGAGTTTTATCCAACTAATATCATTAACTAAAGTTTGTCTGGACAATTCATAGAAATAAAAAATAAAAAGAGAAAATTAATAGTTAAAAGAAGCAGAGATGAATGAAAGAGTTTGAAGTACCTTCCAACATCACCAGGCTTGACCAAACCAGAATTAACCCCAAAACATGGAACAGAAGCAGCAGTCTTAATCATTTTAGGAGCCTCTGTAAAAATAATAGGTGAACCTATCTCTAGCTTTGGACCCTTTGCTTGCAGTTCTATGTTATCTTCTGATGAGTCTTTTGATTCACACTTTAATTTTAGTTAGATACTTATATATCTTTATGAATAATAGTCAAAGATTTATTCATCCTTTAATCTTTTGTTTTATAAAAAAAATAAGGAGACGTATTATTAATCCTTCTCTACATGTATAAATTTTTAAATAATGAAAGATGAATTTATCATTTTTTTTTTCAAATATGGAAAAATAAATCTGTTTTCATATTTTTATTAAGAAACGATTGAGGGTTGACTTTAAATATAAGTGATGATATAAATAGCAGTGATAGCAAGTTTAGTTTGGGGAAAGCATAATAGATCAGAAGTGAATAGTAAAACCTTCTCACACAAGGCAACTTGGATGGTATTGGCATCTGAGGAGATGAGTGAGACAACTTGGTAAGTTGTTGAAGTACCAGCTGTCTGGCTATCAAAGAATCCAATTTCTTGTCTCAGCACTGATTTCAAATATTCCATTCTCATTCTTGAAGCCTGTCTCTCTGCAGTTCTTGCCCAACACATTCCTTCTGCAGTCGCATAAAGCAAAATAGATAGCTGGAATTATTATCTTTAACTTCCAAATTGAATTATGCTTTGCAAAATCAAGGTAACTGTGAATTCTGAATTATGCAGCTTACCTACAAAAGCTGAAAGTCCAACACCAATTGCAACTAATAAAAGCCTCAATGCATACTGAAATTAAAACATAAATAAATAATAAGGTGAAGTCAGGAAATATCAAAAGTTGTTGCCTAATCATATTCCTAAAAATCAAAATTTTCGGAATAAAGGATAAGAAAATTAAACTGTAGACTTTTTCGTATAAAATTTTAATACTATATCGTGATTTCTCTACAATATTTCATGCTATTGAACAAAGACATACAAATTATTTTATATCTGTCTTAAATTTATTTGTCCCAAAAACTTAAACTCATAGAAGAAAGCCTTATGCTGAAATTCTTTTTTTTTAGATCAATGAAGAGCTAATGAAAAAAAAAATTGTTTCTTGAATTTCTCACAAGAGAAATGTAAATTCTAAATTGAATAAATGCTAAGAGATTAACAAAAAGCAATTTCCTACAAAGATGAATATTACATTAGAATAGATGAAACATATCACATGAAAAATTAAATATATGTATGGCAAAAGAGAATAATTATATATAGATTATTTAAATCTAAATGAACAAGCTCTCACCTTGTTCACATCATGCATACCCAATTTGGAATTCTTATCTCCATAAGCATTGATGACATCACTAAGAATATACATCATAAGAGGGTTCTGCAATCCATCACCAATGCTTTCGATGGTTCCAAACAACATTAACAACTTGTCCACACCATCTGCATAACGAAACATGCTATTGTTTCCCATTATTGCTACCTTCACTTGATGCTCTCTTTGGAGAGAATGAAATGAAAGATATATCCCCTATTTTTTATTTTTTCCCCCCTAATAGAGATTTATTAAGCTACATATGTCACTAATGCACTAAAATATATACTTGAAAAAGACTTATATATGCTTGGTCAGATTCTTAGTTAAATAGATGAGTATGGACTAACAAATGGCTCTTGTTGTTATATTTTATTCAAAATTTAGTTATTTTATTTTAACTATAATCATTTTTGTGCCTATATACATAACAATTTAACTTTCTCATGAAAATGATTTAACAAGATATTAGAAATTTTTCGCCAATAAGTTTAGAATTTGATCTTATTACTTTATTCCTCTAAATGAAAGTTGATTTTTGTATAAGATAAAAAATGAATCTATACATCAATTATATAATTATCTTCTTTTGATCAATCCCAAAATCTGAGATCTCATAAAAATTCAATTTACCTGAGTCATGCATCTAGTTGCTAGAATGCGGATTAACTTGTTGAAGTAAGGATCATCACCCTGAAAAAGTGTTTGGATAAGAGAGAGAACACCTTAAAGATCAAATATATCAAATGCTTGAGCTAACAAAGCCAAAAAGCAATACAACTAGACATCATCATCATATATAAAAAGTGCAAACCGAAATGTCAATGAAAAAAAAATGGATAAGTAGAATAAAAAATATCAAGGAAAAGCCATTTACCACAGCATGGTCAAGAGAATCAGCCAATGCTTTTGAGGACGAGACATCCAAGTGCAGGCCAACTGCAGCAGCAGTACGTAGCAAAGGTTCAAGCATCTCTCTAGTTGGTGTTAGATGGCGCCTGAACAAAAACCAACAAACAATTAGAAGATAGCAATTAACCTTTCTTTTCATATGTAAAGTCGGTTAGCATTTCTAACCAACAGCCTCACATGCTTGTGAAAGTGATGATTCTCAATATCACATACCATGTTCTAGAGAAAGATACCAAAAGAATATTGAGATACCAAAACTTAATTTCAAAAAATCAGATCAGGAAACAACCTTAATAATGAGCATAGAGGAAAACTTTTAAGAATTTGTTCTGCAACCGAAACATTAGCAGCAAGCATAAACTCCTCCACCATTTGGTTGGCTTCCCGAATCTGGTTGATCAAAAACTTGATGAAACAGCCACAAAAATCACCAGAAAAATTAGAAAAGAAAGAACATAAAGATAATCTGAATTACTTATGTAAAGCCACTAGGCCCTCTAATGTTATCAATTATCACACACAAAAGAAAAAGTAATGCATAGTAGGGTATCAAAATTCACCAAAGATATAAGTCCTTTGATTTCAGCACCACCACCACCGATTTCGTGAGAGAGTAACGAGCAAAAGAAGCGTCGGCTGAAGAAAAATATAAAATACGAACGAATAGAAAAGTTAGGGTTTGCGATCTACCAGCTGCGCGAAGGGAATCTGACAAAGAAAGCGCTGATCTGGAACGAAAAGAAGCTCGGAATCCGACGGCGACGGATCTTCTACGGTGGCGGTGGAGGCTGTGTCTGTGTAGGGGCTGCGGTGGCTGCGCCGCTGAGGGGCTACGAGGCTGTGGGGGTTGCGGGGAGCTGCGAGGGCTGATGCGGGGGCTGCGTGGCTGCAGTGGCGGCAGAGACTGCGGTGGCTGTGGGCGGCGGGGTGCAGGGCGAAGAGTTGGAGGATGAGCCTTCTACAGCGTTCGAAAACTAGGTATAGAGATTGAATGGATATTTCGGTGAATGGATTGCGGTGGATTTTGATTGCGGTGTGAATGGAGTGTGATAAAACTAGGTTTTCAATATTTTCGACGGATTTCATTTAAATTAAAGACGGAAAATTTGTCTGTAATAATTTAATAAAATGTGTGTTTTGTCTATTTAATTATAGATGGAAAATCCGTCTGTAATCATTCCACAAAAAAAAAATTTATTTTTTCCGATGGAATTATCGACGGATTTTTTTTTCTGTCTGTAATTTATGTTAATTTATTTTTTTTGTTTTTCGACAAAAAATCCCTCTGAAATTCCTTCTGTATTTCCGTGGGATAAAATCTGTCGGAAATTTCCGTCTGTAATAACAAGTTTTCTAGTAGTGACATGTCACTTTCTTATTGCAATTAAAATAAATTTTTTCTTTTCAAAATTAAAGAATTCTTTGCTCCTCTCTCACCCTTTCTCTTTCTCTCTCATTCTTTCACTCACTCTATCTCTCTTATATATTATTATTAATTAATTATTAATTATAAATTTAACAATTAAAATATACACAAATCAAAATATGCCGCCAAATATTCTTTTATTGTAATAAAATAAAATTTTTCTTTAGCGTCCAAAATTAACAATAAGTTTTTTTAGTATTTCATATGAAAGAGTTTAATTTTCTAATAATAATTCATTTTAATATTCGTTATCTAAAATTTGAAAGAATTTAACTTGTATATTTTTATATTTGATTAGGTGTTAAGTTTGTTGTAAAAATAAAAATAATTAATTTTTATGCTTGTTATTTAAAAATAATATTTGTTACTCTATATATATAAAAATATAAGGAAAAGTCTAGGGGGCCATCAGTTTTATTGAATTTTGGCCAGCATGTAACCAACAGAAAAAGGTGAGCCATTGGATGAAATCTCACACCAATCTCACATCATCAAATTATCATTGATGACTAGTTGATGGCTAACAATCACACAAATTGCTGGCCCCCTAGCATTGCTCAAAATATAATTAGATATTAGCATAAAAAAAATTATATCAATTCTAACTTTTAATCACAATATTAGTATTTTTTTAAATTATATACAATAAATATTTGAAAAAAAAAGTAAAAACATAGATTAGAAAGATAAGTAGTAAAAATTTAAAGCTAAATAAAAAAATATGTATATAATAAAAATTTTTATTTAAATTATATTAGGTTGTTAATTTTTATTTTTTATAGAACAAAATGGTAGAGAAAAATAGAGAATGAGAAAAAAAGAGAGAGAAAGATAAAAAAGAAGAATGGGAGTAGGAGTTTGTAATTACAATAAAAGAATATTTGGTGGTACATTTTGATTTGTCAAATTTCTAATATAAAATATAAATGATATATAGAGTGCGAAGGAAAGAGAGAAATAGAAAAAAAGGAAATAGATAAGAGAACGTAAGAAGGAGATTTAGTAATTTTGGAGGAAAATATTTTCTTTAAATTTTAATAAGAGAGTAAGATATGACACATTTTATTTATTAAATTAGTTAGTAATATATAAATATAATATATAATATAGCTATATTCAATTTTAAAATTTTAATTTTGTTTGAATGTAATTAGAGAATGTCATGTTGTATATTTTGATTGTTAAATTTATAATTAGTAATTGATAATGATATATAAGATATAAAGTGAGTGAAGGAATGAGAGAGAAAGAAAAAGGAAGAGAAAAAAAGGAGAGAACTCTTTAATTTTAGAGAAAAAATTTTAATTTTAATTACAATGAAAAAGTGAGATATAACATATTTTAGTTGTAAAATCAGTAATATATAATAAATAATAAATATGTATTTATATTTTAATATATATTTTATACTGGTGACTAACTTTAATGTTTATAACATATATTTTACAAATATTAATATATTTATATTAATTCGTTATTATTTTTTTGTATAATTATTAAAAAAACCCGACCACTCTCACAATCCAACCCTTTTTTAAACAAATATAAAAAATAAAACTTACAAATATATCTCGCAAAAAAATACTAATTTTGTTCCCTTAATAAAATTTTTAGGGTATCATAATATTTTTTTACGGTTATTTTCTTTTAGAGAAATAAAAACAAATTAAGAAATAAATTATTAAAGAAATAAACTTTATTTTACAGTTGTGCCAAAAAATTATTAGACCTTATATTTGAGCAGTTTTAATTTTATTTTGTATAATGACTCAATAATATTTTTGTCCAAAATTCAACAACATCTAAAATAATCTCAAATGACAATTTTATCCACAAGATAACTTTTTAGTAATTATTACACACTATTAACCACCCTTCGAAATATTGAAAAGTTGTGAAACCAAATTCAACAGGTGTCATTATTTTATTTGAAGGTCAATTCTTGGTTATCTTTAGCCATTAATATTCTGGTCACGAGAGACTTTACCTATATATAATCGAGCTAACTGATAAGCTACTGAGTTGAGCTTATCTAAACTCAAGTTCAACTCATTTATGAGCTCAACTCTAAGCTCAAGCTCGATTTACCGGCTTACGAGCTCAACTTATCAAACTATTAACGAGTCGAAATCGAACTGGCTCATGAGTTAGCTTAATTCACTTTTAGCTCTATGTATGACACACATAAAAAATTATTGTAGAGACAAATTAATTATAAACCAACCCGACCTGGGCCAAGGAACAAAACAGATCTTATTCTAACCCGACTTAGGGAGCAAGCCGAAAGTTCCTCACTATCGTGAATCATGCACATGCAAGAGGAGTAGCCTCCTACCGTATGAAACTATCCATGCACTAAAAGAGTAATCGCTGCATAATTTTTGTGTAGGACCTTAGCTTGCTCTTTAAAACAGCTTGGTACTCAACTACTTTATAAATTATCGTCCATTATACTCTATTAAAATACCTGCTGACTTTTGGATCAGTTTCTCTTGTAAGGTATCTATAATTATCGTCTAAAAATACACACAAAAATATTTTAGGAGTTTCAACCTCTATCAATTTAGACTCAATCTATACTAATAATTCGAATAAATGCATCGAAATACCGTTAAAATATCAAGTTAAATTTTAAGAAAAATAATTTTTTTTATACTTTTTAAGTCATGTAGATAACCATAATAAGATTTAATATATAATTTTTTTATAAAAATATAATTATTAACTAATTATGTATTTAAATTATCTTTTAATTAATAAATATAATATATACATTTATTGTTAAAAATACTAATATCAAAATAATATCTATTTTAAAAAAAATTAATTTTGATGTACTGTCAATGTAGAGTAATTTTATACATATATCTAATTACGTAATGTCACATCAGAAAAATAACTACTTTTCATATTGATCGCGTGAATAATCATTTAAAATAATGGATCGGATGTGATTGCACGACTGTGTAAAATGTTTAACACTCAGTGCCTCAAAATTAAACTCTTTTAAAAAAGTGTGAATAGTAGAATTAAAATGTTTATTGATAAATTAATGATAAAAAATTGACTTGATTTATAATTATAAAATTCAAAAAACACTAATTATAAATCAAATTGAGGGTGTAAAGTAAAAGATACGTACGCGGTGCTTTACATGCTATGCATATCTGTATGGTGGAATCTGAGAGAATGATACATACACACGCCTGGCGTTAGCAAAATTAGGCAGAGTAGATTATTAGGCGATGCAACTAATTTTAGGCGAAAATTTTTTGTAAATTAATATTTGTATGGTACAAGTTGTTAGCTGCATTAATGCATCAATATACACACTTAATTAGGATGCTAAAGTTTTAGTTAAACCTTTATCTGCTACAGCAGGAGTGAGTTTGGTATTGTTGTGGCCTTTCAGATGCAATTGAACTTTTTTGGAAGTTTTAAAGGTTGTGTTTTGGAAATTCTACTATGTATTTATATTTGATACAAGATAGTACGAGCTGCATTTGATTAGTAGAAATTATGAAAATAATATTTAATAAATTTATTTTGAAAATCTAGAACAATTAGAATATACATAAATATTTAAGATATTACAATGAGTAATGAGGATAAACAACAATTTTCATTAAGATAAATTCTATAAAGTTATGTTAATTTTCATTATTTTATAAAAATTGATGAGTTTAAAGAGACCATTATATATTTACATGGGCACTTTCAAAATTTTTAAAGACAGCATTTATAAATTACAAGGGCACAAGTTGATGAGTTTTCACTTTCTATAAATAATTTCCACTTTAATATGCAAAATTCACACATATATATTTTGTTATAAAATTACACCTTCTTTCTCTCCAAATTCAATGTCCCTTGACCAATGACCACCTAAACCCTTAACACATCCACAAGAAGGACAACACCACTTCCACTAGCATGATCACAACCACCAGCAACACTTTTACCCATTTTTTAAAATCTTTCCTTATTATGTAGCTAGAAAATGTAGTGCATTGTCAATACCCAATAACTATTACAGTTAGCTCGTTAGTTAATAACATTTGATCTATTACAAACACTACCCCAGCTCTACCATAAATAAAGAAGCGAAGCAGCAGTACATGTAATGTAAGTGATTGAATTGAATTGTGATGTGATTTCTCCACCTTGCGCGGATGTATGTGATGAAAGACACCCATCAACATGGATTCATTTTTCACTTAGAGGGTATGGCATCCCATTCAAACCTGTACATTACTTTCTGCTCTCAAGTCTAGCATCACTCTCCACCTTAAAATTTCCATGCTATCATCAATTTAATAAAAAGCTAAGATTTGATTTTGTTATATAATTTTAATATATAATATATGTGAAATAATTAGTAAAATAATTAATAATATTGTATTATATTTAAATTTTTATTTTAATTTATGTTATGTATGTAATGATAGTTAAATATGAGAAAAATATGTGTTTCGAAGCCATTTGGTGAGCTTAGCAATAAATCAAGTAAGCGATGACAAAAAAACGTTACAGAGAAAAAGAGAAAAGAAAAAAGAGCTTTCTAAAATACTACTAAAAATAGTGATGATTCAATTAAAACTAATTATAATTACAGTATCTATTAAGTTTATATAGAATTCTTGTCTAACTAACTATCTTGTTAGAATATTATTAGGATCAATTAGGATCAATTAGTATTATTTAGTACATCTAAATATTTATTATAGGAGATTACGTCCTTATTATTACGATTCTCTCAGTACCTATAAATATCCTTTCATATTGTATCATTCTAGACAACTTGAGTAGACAACTTGAACACACTCAATAATATATCATTCTTTCTCCAGTTTAGTCACTTGTTTCTAACATGGTATCAGAGCAATGGTATCCTCCTTGAAGAGGATAGGTTGTTTCCCTTGCGGTGAAATCACCGTACCTTTCGTATTTTTTTTTCTATGTCATTCTTCTTTCCCTTTTGTCACTCCTTTGATACTTTTTCACCTTACCGACTAGCCTATTTTTTCTGTCTTGTGTTTTTTTTCGAGTCGTATGATCAAACACAATTGTCATCCGCTGCTTACCTATTCTCATGAAAAAATCATATAGTTTTCGCTCTTTTTCGACAGTTCCGTATGCCTTCTCTCGTGGCAATTCCGTCTGCATTCTCTCGTGGCAGTTCCGTCTGCCTTCTCTCGTGGCAGTTCCGTCTGTCTTCTCTTGTGGCAGTTCCGTCTGCATTCTCTCGTGGCAGTTCTCTCTGCATTCTCTCGTGGCAGTTACATCTGCATTCTCTCGTGGCAGTCCCGTCAGCGTTTTCTTGTGACAGTTACGTCTGCCTTCTCTCGTGGCAGTTTCGTCTGTATTTTCTTGTGGCAGTTTCGTCTGCGTTTCTTTCTGGCAGTTCCATCTGCGCTTCCTTTAGACAAGCGGCAGTTCCATCTGCGCTTCCTTCAGACTAGCGGCAGTTCCGTCTGCGCTTCCTTCAGACAAGCGGCAGTTCCGTCTGCGCTTCCTTCAGACAAGCGGCAGTTCCGTCTGTGCTTCCTTCAGACTAGCGGCAGTTCCGTCTACGCTTCCTTCCGGCAGTTTCGTCTGCACCCGTTTTATCAATTTATGCAGTTTTTTTCTCTTTATTTCGTTGTTTTAAATAAGTTTCAAACTCAAGTTGTCACTTGAGTTTGAGGGGGGATGTTAGAATATTATTAGGATCAATTAGGATCAATTAGTATTATTTAGTACATCTAAATATTTATTATAGGAGATTACGTCCTTATTATTACGATTCTCTCAGTACCTATAAATATCATTTCATATTGTATCATTCTAGACAACTTGAGTAGACAACTTGAACACACTCAATAATATATCATTCTTTCTCCAGTTTAGTCACTTGTTTCTAACATATCTATTGCCAACTCAATTAATTGCCTAACTAACATAGCATAAATAATACAGATTCTATAACTTAGCAAATGAATACTATAAACATAGTCCCTCAAGTTGGTGATGATGCATTCATGCCAACTTGCCACATAACCAAAGCAACCCAATAAAATTCACCATCCAAAGCTTTTTCTTCCAAATCTCATTGATCAAATGCACTACATTAGTCAAAGAAAGATTGACCAAAGTAATGTACTCATCAAACTCTATTGTATGGATTCTAGGAAGTAAAGAACTACTTGGGATCTTCTTCCTCTGGATCCCCTTGATTAGAAACACTGAATTTGAGCAAAGAAAAAAACAAAACCTACTTTGACAAACTTAGTGTTTTCATCAATCTCTGTTGTATGTGTTCAAAAGAAGAAGAAAGGAAGGACTAAAAACATCGCCCCTGCATAAGGGATTTATTGTTGCAGATGTCTAACAAACCAACTGGTTGAACCACTTGGAGAACAAAACTGGAGGGAGAGATTTTGTAAGAAATTTAGCATACTGCTCACGAGTAGAGACTTGCAGAAATTTCACCAAGCAAGATTGAACCCGTTCTCTTATTACATGACAATCAATCTCAATGTGTTTCGTTATCCTAAAATATAATGTACATGGCAGAACGACTGTCACAATACAAAGGAAAGGGCTTGGAAAGTGAAAAACCAAAATTTTTGAGAATGAAAAAAAACCATTGTGTTTCACAAACTGCTAGTGTAAGAGCCCGGTATTCAATCTCCAAAAAAGAACGAGCAACGGTGGGTTGTTTCTTACCCTTCCAGGAGACGAGTGAAGTGCTAAGATAAAAGCAATAACTAGAGATCGATCGGCGAGTATATATCTGGACATGAAGCCCAATCAACGTCCGAGTAGCCAAATAATGACAAATCAAAAGTGGTTGAAAAGAACAAACACGTGGCAGGTGAGGATTTGAGGTATTTAAGCATCCTCATTGCAGCTTGATGATGTGCTAGTGTTAGGCAATATAATCCAAGTACTGACCGAGTTTTCCAATGGTAAAGAAAATATTTGGTCTAGTACTAGTGAGATAGACCAATTTATCAACGAGTCTGCGATAAGCTGAGACATCCTCATAAGCTAGACCAGAGTCTTTTCCAAGGTTGATCGAATAGTCCATGGGAGTGGTAACCGGCTTGGCATTAGTCATTATATAATCTTTGAGAAGATCTAAGACATATTTTCTCTGATTAACAGCAATGCCCTTGTGGCTTTGAGCAATTTCAAAACCTTTGAAGTATTTAAGTTCTCCTATATTTTGATCTTGAAGGCATCATCCAGTTGTTGCTTGAAAAAATCAATTTCTCGCATACAATTTTCTGTCAAAATTAGATCATCAACGTAGACTAGAACCATAGTAACTTCAGCCTCGCAGAACTTAGTGAAGAGTGAGTAATCATGCTTGGATCGAGTGTAACCAAGCTGAGTGAGCACAGCAGTGAGTCAGGCATTCCATTGTTTGCTCACTTGCTTGAGACCATAAAGTGACTTTTACAATTTGCAGATCAGACCAGCAATGGGAACATCTAAACCTGGTGGCAGCTACATGTAAACATCCTCATCAAGCTCACCATGAAGGAAAGGTGGTGTTAACATCCAATTGGTAGAGGTACCATCGCTAGATTGCAGCCAAACACAAAAGAATACGCAGTGTCGCCATATTTGCCACAAGTCTCTATATATCAAAGAAATCAAATCTTGAAATCTGGGTATAACCCTTAGCAACGAGTTTAGATTTATGTCACTCAATACTCCCATCCGAGTTGTATTTGATTTTGAATACCCACTTGCACCTAATAACTTTCTTGCCAGCGGGTAGAATAGTGAGTTTCTATGTCTTATTCACGTCCAAGGCATGCAATTCGGTAGAGATGGCATCTCTCTAGCAAGCATGAGCAATTGCCTCATCATAGTGTGTCGGTTCAGTCATTGATGATACAACTAATGCAAATTCTTTGATATGCATGAGGCAAGTTGTCATATGAGATATAATGTGATATTGGATACCTTAAAGAAGAGCTAGAAGTAGCAGAAACATGAGAAGATTGCATACAATAGTAATCTCATAAATGTGGCAGCCGCCTCCGAAGTCTATTAGATCTTTGAAAGGGTTTATTGTGCTGAGTGTTTGTGTGAGAAAATGTGTGATTCAAAGGAGATAAGTGATTTTCTGGTATAATACTAGAAGATTGTGCCTGCGATTCTGATGAATTTAGTGACGTGCCAAGTGAGAAAAATATAGCTCATCATATTTGCAAGTGTTGAAATGAGGATGAAATGAGGTAAGGATTTGTGAAAGTGCAACAAGCTGAAAATTAGTGTCTTTTGAGAAAGGGAAAATATTTTCATAGAAAATAGCATTCCTAGATACACTCAATTGCTTGCTCTGTAAATCCAAAACAACAAAACATTTTCTTCCTGGTTTATAACCACGGAAAACTCCTTTCTTAGCGCATTTATCAAGCTTTTTTTTTATGCGCAATTAAAGTGGAAATATAGACCAAACAATCAAAGACTCTAATGTTTTGAAAATGTGGTAGAAAATTATGCACTTTTTCAAATGAATTTTTGTTGTGTAAAGCGGGTGTGGGCAGCCTATTGATAATGTGGACTGCATAGGATGCTGCAAAATCCCAATAACACAATAGAATTGAGGAACGAAAGAGCATAGCCCGAGTCACTTCCAAAAGATGTTGGTACTTCCTTTCCACAATTCCATTTTGTTGTGGAGTTTCTATGCATGAAGTTTGATGCAATATGTCTTTAGAAGCATAAAATTGAGTTAGCTGGAACCCTTTTCCGTTGTTGGATCTAATGCACTTAACTATTTTATTAAACTGAGTTTGAACCAATTGCATGAAGTTTTATATAAGTGCACTAGAGTCTGACTTTGCTTTCATGCATAAAATCCAAGTGAATCGACTATCACGATGGTGAGAAAATACTTATAGCCACTAACTGAGGGAACAACAATCGGTCTCTAAATATCCATATGCAACAAACCAAAATATGCATGTGTGTGTGAAGTGTTGTTTCGAATCGTTGTTGTTTAGCATAATGGCTTGAATCACAAGTTTCTTTAACTCGAACTTTATTCAAATGTTGAAAATTTATGTACAATTGTTGCATGCTTTCTAGCTTATCATAAGGAACATGTCCTAATCTATAATGTCATAACTTGGCTGAGGTATCCCCTATCACTGTTCTATGCATACTACATGAGTCTATATCTAAATCATGACTAGAGTCTAAATTTAGAGCTATATTATTCATGGCTAAAGTGCGTGTGTGGAGAAGCTGTTTAGATTCTATTGTATATAACCTGAGATTCTTACTAGTTGCTCCAATTATCTTCAAAGTAGTCTGATCCTATATCTTGCAACCAAGTTTATTAAAAATAAATTTACAATCTAGGAAATTAATAAGTTATGACACAGACATGAGATTATAGGAAAAATCTGGTATGTACAAGACATTAGTAATATATAATGTTGAAGAAAAAATGACTATTCCTGAGATGTATGATATGGCAACTTATTTATTTGGGAGTTTAACTCTGACTAATTTTATATTTTTATGGCATTGAAATGCATTGATGCAATATGTGACATGAGTCGTAGCCCCTGAATTGATGATCCATTGAGTACCACCTTTCGAGGAAATCATGCATGCTCTTTTACCTTGATCTGTAACTGCTTAGTTCACACTATGAATTGGTTGACTTTTTGCTTCATGTTGCTGCAACAGAGCCAACAGTGACTCCCTTTGCTCAGGAGTAAAGTTTGTACTTGGTCCCTCAACATTTTCTTTGTACAAGCTGACTGTATTGCTGTCTTCATCATTTTCAACAGCTGCGGTGATATTGTTGGTAATATTAGAATTAAATTGCTACTTCATATGTGATGGATAACCATGCTTATAACAAACATCCACTAAGTGACCAGTTTTACCACAATAAGAACATAGCTTGGATGAATTTTCTCTGCCTCTTCTGACATTGCCTCTGCCTATATTGCCTTTGCCTCGACCCCTTCCTCTTTGAGCCTGGCCATCGGCAAAATTGGCACGGTTCTCTTGTTGATCAAATGCACTAAACAGTGCTTTGGAATCCACAATATTCATGTTAAGTAGTTGTCTCTCTTGTTGTTGCAATTTAGCAAATAGATCTTCAATATTAGGCAAGGGATCCATAAGCATTATCTATGACTTGACGACGCTATATTGATCATTCAGTCTCCTGAGAAATCTTACAACATATGTATTCTGCCTATAGTTCCTGATTATTCTCAAACAAGAGCATTCGATAGCACACTAACAATTTGGAATAGGTCAAAAATTCTCCATTTCCTCCCAAACTGCCTTCAATTTCGTAAAATAAGAGATGACGTTGAGCTCTCCTTGCTTCATAGAAAGGAGTTCCATCTAATTCTGTAATTCGATACTTATCTCCTTGATGAAACCTCATCTTCAAATGTTGCCACAAATTAGATACAATACTAATCCACATGACACTTTGAGCAATTTCAACATTCAATGACAAATTCAACCAAGAAAGCACAAAGGTATTACACTTATCCCATGCATTAAAGTTAGGATCCCTTTGGTTTAGGGAAGTGAACCATCAATAAAACTGATTTTGTTCTTTCCTTTAATAGCTCTCCATATTGCTCTAGACCATGAATCATAGTTGTGATGATCTAACAAACTAGTAATTAGAGGAGTACATGAACTCTCTCCTGGATGATGGTAGAACTCATTTGAAGGATCTAGATTCGGATTCATAGGAACCTTCAACGCAGATGCTTGAATCACGTTGATTTGAGCTATCAATTGAGCCAATATTTTAAGATCTAATTCTCCAACTATTGCATTTGAACTCGCTCCACTTGATTAGCCATCAATTTTAGCAAGAATCAAATATTCCGTCGATTCGTTGAGCGAGAAATGAAAAACATAGCGAATGAAGCTCAATCTCTACACCATGACTCCACACTCACCACACCATTAGAAAAACCTGTGTTCCGAATTCATTTGGTGAGCTTAACAATGAATCAAGTAAGAGATGGTGAAGAACGTAACAGAAAGGGTGAGAGAAAGTGAAAAGAGAAAAAGAGCTTTCTAAAATAGTAATGGCTCAATTAAAACCAACTACAATTACATCATCTACTAAGCTTATGTACAATTCTTGTCTAACCAATTATCTACTACAAACTCAGCTAATTTCCTAACAAACATAGCATATAAATAATACAGTTTCTCTAACTTAGCAAATGAATACTGTTTGGCTTGAAGAAATAATAATTAATTGATGATGACCAAACATTAACTATTGGGTTAAAAGCTCAAGTGTGTGTATGATTAATTTGTTAATTATGGAGCTTTGCTACATGGACAAGAAAGAAATTTAGAGCCAAAGCACAAATAAATGGCTCATATCCTTAAAGATATTTGAAACGATTAATCTCTACATACAAGTGATTTTGCTATACAAGTCTTACAAGTTCTCTAATTGATATTATGCTCAAACGCGCTTGTTATACACATATGTTTCACGCGCCTCTAACAGATTTAGATTTTTAATATTTGAAAGGATTTCGTTTACTTTTTCGAATTTCTTGCCTTCTCTTTCTCCCTTTTCATTTACGTGCTTTTCTCTCTCTGTTCTCTTTTTTCGTTATTCTCGATTTCCATTCTTTTTTTACATCAAGCTTTGAAATCGTTTCTAAAGATAATAGATAATTCAACTTCAGATTGTCAGATGAACCAGTGCGTGAACTTTTCCTGTGAAATTTGCTGTTAATTCTTCCTTGTTTAAATTGAATCTAATGTACTAGTTCTGATTAGAATTAATATAATCTTGTCCATTTTATATCAGACGTTCGGGTGTAGATTAGGAATATTTGGGTGTATTTTTATAAAAGTTTGGGTGTATTTACAGTTTATGACTTTTCATCTGACGGAGGGTGAATTGTCTTATTCTTTTAGTTGAATTGTTTTAGTTTCTGTTTAGTTATGATTCATGAATCTGGTTTTTGTTATTTTTTATGATGGTTTTATAGTTGTATTTACATTCTATAGTTTATGCTTGTTTTAATATGGTGTATTTTGGGTGTATTTTGCAGCCCTTGCTGACTTTGGTGGCTAATTTTAGTGTACACGTAACATAACTCATTTCTGTATCTGCAGCAAATTTGGGTGTAAAAACTAAGATATTTGGGTGTAATACGAAGATATTTAGGTGTAAAGCGAAGATACTTAGGTGTATTTTTATTATGATGAGTTCTGCATAATTCAGAACTCTTCCTCTTCTTCCTCCTCATCTTCTGCTGCTTTTTCTTCTTCATCTTCTTATTTCATATTCTCATATTTTTTTTGGGACGAAAAAATCAAACAAAGAAAAAAATACATAATGTTGCAAAATAAAAAAATACATGATTTTGTTTTAATATGGTGTATTTTGGGTGTATTTTGCAGCCCTTCTGTGGTGTATTTTGGGTATATTTTGCAGCCCTTGCTGACTTTGGTGGCTGATTTTAGTGTACACGTAACATAACTCATTTCTGTATCTGGAGCAAATTTGGGTGTAAAAACGAAGATATTTGGGTGTAATACAAAGATATTTAGGTGTAAAATGAAGATATTTGGGTGTATTTTTATTCTCATGGGTTCTACATAATTTAGAACTCTTCCTCTTTCTCCTCCTCATATTCTGCTGCTTCTTCTTATTTCATATTCTCATAACTTTTTTTGGGAGGAAAAAATCAAATAAAGAAGAAAAAAATATATAATGTTACAAAATCAAAAAAAGAAGGAGGAGAAACATAAAACGATGAAGACGAAACACGCGAAGAAAAAGGAGGAGAAACACAAAGAAGGAGGAGAAGAAGAAGGAAGAAGAGAAGGGGGAGGAGAAACACGAAGAAAAATGACAGTTGTGGTTTTCATCGAGGAAGAAGAAGAAGAGTCGTTCATAATGGTGAGTAGCACGCTTTGGAAACAGAAAGTGGTTGTGTAACACCCTCACTACTAGAAAGTCACGCTGCCGGCTGCGCACTCTGATAGAAAGAAGTATTATGACTACTTTATATACTTAATATTAAAATAGGAGCCTGTGACACAACACCATATTGCTGATTTCTTTGAAAACCGGAAATAAATACTTTATCTTAAAAAAACACAAGCAGGCATAGATTCATATACAAGCCTTTTTACATAATATCTTATAATATATATAACATACAACTCCTATCCCTCTTATAAAATTGTAATAACAAAGACGAGGGAAGAAAAATAATCTAATTAATACAACAGCATATAACCAAACGCAGTACAACTCTCCTTAATGCTTCTTCTTTCGGTTCTTGAAAAGGTAAAGTTGTAGGGGGGTGAGAACCTAACCACACGGTCTCACCACGGAGTTTCAAAGTTGTCATAAGAAGATATTTAATAAGAGAACTATTTTCAAGCTCAGTGATTATCATTGCCTTATGAATCTTTTAAAAAACCAATAGGTAAGCGTTCAAAACCTTATTAAAGAAATAATGTTTAATCTTTCAGAAATCCGAAACCTTTCCTTTCTTATAAGAAAATCTCAAACAGAAACCAACCATGCAATCAAACAACACAATCATTAATTTAGCACCAAAATTCATTCTCAAATGTGGCACGCCAGGACAAACACGGGCAAGACAGACAAGGAAAGTACAAGTAAGTAGCAGTTACAGCAAATAGTTCAAGTAGCAGTTAAGAACAGTTTAGCAATTAGGCAAACCAAAACAAGTTCAAACCCAAGCAAAGCATACAAATGCATATGATGCATGCCTGTCCTATGGCTGATGAGGCTCATCTGTCGGTTATCCAGCCAACCTGACAAGTCTGAATTATCCTTAGACTGCCCCCCGACGTGCATCCCCAAGAGTTTATGCATAGCTTTTCTCAAATAATCGATATTGCTCAATGGGGGTAACATTCCTGGGAATTTATATAGTGCCCGGTCACACTTACGTCGTAGGGTCAACAGAGTATCGAGTTTTTAATCTGGTACACGTGGTGGCAAACCATGGTACTTTATCCAAGCAACCTCGTATCTCAGATAATTCAAATTCTTAAGCCATATGAATAATTCAAAGATCATATCTCAACATTCTCAATCCATATCTCAACATTCTCAACATTCATCAATCCAAATCTCATTTCCAAATTCATTCAAAAACCATATTTCAAAGAAAATCCTCATTATCCTTCTTTCCATTTCGTTCATTAACAATCACAATTCAAAACATGATTCTTTATTTGCTAAATAAATCAATCTTAAAACATATAACGCTTAAAAACAAATCTTTTTAATTAATTACTTCGAATAAAACTTCCAATTTTATAAAAATTTCGGCAACATCTCCTCTAAAACTCGGACTCTGCCACCCTTTTCGGGTTCCATCCAAACCTTCCTCAAATCTTTTTCTCAACCATTTCCAAATCTCATTCAGTTTCAAAAATTCAACCAGTTTCAATATCAAATTGTTTTCAAAGCGAATCAGTGCCAATAATAAATCTCATTTTAAAAAAAAAAAAATCAAACCAGCTCAAATACTAAATCATTTATAAAGTCAGACTAACTTAAAATTAAACCATTTCCAAAATTAATTCAGTTTCATATACCAAATCATTTCCAAAGCCAGTTCATTTACATTATCAAAAATAGCTTCAAAACTAAGAAAACCATTTTTCATAATAATTCAACTAAATAACCGTTCAGACTAATTTCTTTTCAGCAATCACAAACCACTCAAGCAATCAAGCAATCAGTCATTCGGTCCAGCAAACAACCACATTTATAAGACAATCATAATCACAGACATATTTTTCTCACATTAATATCTATTTGTAACAACTCTGTAATGTAAAATATATTTTAAGAAAAACCCCTACCTCGATTAGTCGCAAGTTGCATAATTAAACCCATTAAATCATTATTCTCATGTTAACAGCAGCAACCGCAGAAATTCCCAAGCAACCACAGGGATCACGGCAACAACCACATATTTGACATAATTTAGAATTAACGCGGGACGGATATTGAGCGATATTAGAACATAATTGATAATAGAGTATTGCGATAAACAAGAATGGAACCGAATAATCTTACCATGATAAACAGACTAGAATGACATAATAGCAACTTCTAAATTGACTGGACAGCAGCTCTAATAACGGCCGGAAGCTCTGATGGTTCTGCAGCAGTGGTGACTATATAATACGATGCAAACAACCTCAGTAACAACTCACGGTAGAAGCAACTTAACAAAAAAGAAGATCTGAGGCAAGATTAGAGTTTACCAAACTGACTTAGGCCTCAATAGTGGTTTCTGGTGGCAGTGGCAGCAGAGTGGAGTGGTGCACGAAAATTACACTCACACTATGTAATTCCGCACAACTAACCAGCAAGTGCACTGGATCGTCCATGTAATACCTTACGTGAGTAAGGGTCGATTCCATGGAGATTGCCGGCTTGAAGCAAGCTATGGTTATCTTATTATTCTTAGTCAGGATACCAATAGGGTTCTTTCGTTTCAATTGTAAAAAGTGAAAGAGTATGAGATGATTATTTGTTACGCAGTAAGGGAGAATGTGTTGGAGTTTTGGAGATGCTTTGTCTTCTGAATCTCTGCTTTTCTACTGTCATCTTCTTCACGCACGCAAGGTTCCTCTTATGGCAAGCTGTGTGTTGGTGGATCACTGTTGTCAATGGCTACCATCCATCCTCTCAGTGAAAATGGTCCAGGTGCGCTGTCACCGTACGGCTAATCATCTGTCGATTCTCACTCATGCTGGAATATGATCCATTGATCCTTTTGTGCCTGTCACTACGCCCAACCCTTGTGAGTTTGAAGCTCATCATAGTCATTCAATCCCTGAATCCTAATCGGAATACCACAGACAAGGTTTAGACTTTTCAGATTCTCAAGAATGCTGCCAATGGATTCTAGCTTATACCACGAAGACTCTGATTAAGAAATCCAAGAGATACTCATTCAATCTAAGGTAGAATGGAGGTGATTGTCAGGCACGCGTTCATAGATTAAGAATGGTGATGAGTGTCACGGATCATCACATTCATCATATTGAAGTGCGAATGAATATCTTAGATAGAAACAAGCGTGATTGAATAGAAAACAGAAATAATTGCATTAATCCATCGAGACACAGTAGAGCTCCTCACCCCCAACAATGGAGTTTAGAGACTCATTCCGTCAAAGAGTACAAAGTCCAGATCTAAAAATGTCAAGAGGTACAAGATAAATCTCTATAACTTGTTTAAATACTAAACTAGTAACCTAGGTTTATAGAAAATGAGTAAACTAAGAAAGATAGTGCAGAAATCCACTTCTGGGGCCCACTTGGTGTGTGCTGGGGCTGAGAGTTGAGCTTTTCATGTTCCTGGGCTATTTCTAGAGTTAAACATCAGGTTGTAACCTATTTTGGGCGTTTAACTCTAATTTGCAACTTGTTTCTGGCGTTTAACGCCAGAATGCAACATGGAACTGGCGTTAAACGCCAGTTTACATCGTTTATCTTCGAGCAAAGTATGGACTATTATATATTTCTGGAAAGCCCTAGATGTCTACTTTTCAACCCAATTAAGAACACGCCAATTGGACTCCTATAACTCCAAAAAATCTATTCCGAGTGTAGGGAGGTCAGAATCCAACAGCATCAGCAGTCCTTTTTCAGCCTGAATCAAATTTTTGCTTAGCTCCCTCAATTTCAGCCAGAAAATATCTGAAATCATAGAAAAACACACAAACTCATAGTAAAGTCCAGAAATATGAATTTTGCCTAAAAACTAATAAAAATATACTAAAAACTAACTAAAACATACTAAAAACTACATGAAATTACCCCCAAAAAGCGTATAAAATATCCGCTCATCACAACACCAAACTTAAACTGTTGCTTGTCCCCAAGCAACTAGATAAATAAAATAGGATAAAAAGGAATCAAGAAGCAATAATATCTCAGAGTTTTAAGTGAAGCTCAGATTCTAATTAGATGAGCGGGACTAGTAGCTTTTTGCTTCCGAACAGTTTTGGCATCTCACTTTATCCTTTGAAATTCAGAATGATTGGCATCTATAGGAACTCATAATTCAGATAGTATTATTGATTCTCCTAGTTTAGTATGTTGATTCTTGAACACAGATACTTTATGAGTCTTGGCTGTGGCTCTAAGCACTTTGTTTTCCAGTATTATCACCGGATACATAAATGCCACAGACACATAACTGGGTGAACCTTTTCAGATTGTGACTTATCTTTGCTAGAGTCCCCAATTAGAGGTGTCCAGAGTTCTTAATCATACTCTTTTGCTTTGGATCACGACTTTAACCACTCAGTCTCAAGCTTTTCACTTGGACCTGCATGCCACAAGCACATGGTTAGGGACAACTTGATTTAGCTGCTTAGGCCTGGAATTATTTCCTTGGGCCCTCCTATCCATTGATGCTCAAAGCCTTGGATCCTTTTCACCCTTGCCTTTTGGTTTAAATGGCTATTGGCTTTTTCTGCTGCTCCTTTTTTTTCACTGCTTTTTCTTTCTTTAAGAATCAATTTCATGATTTTTCAGATCATCAATAACATTTCTCTTGTTCATCATTCTTTCAAGAGCCAACAATTTTAACATTCATAAAATTCAATATAAAAAATATGCACTGTTTAGGCATTCATTCAGAAGACAAAAAGTATTGCCACCACATATAAATAATTAGAATTTTCTTTATTAAAAACTCGAAAAAATATTGCCTCCTTATTCTAAAAATCTGCTAATTTATTCATGTTTGATGATGATGAGAAAAATAAATTACAGCTTAATTAGAGATAAAATCAAAATAGATATACTAATTACTACTACTCATATATAACTTCTAAGGTAAATTCCTAATAAGAACAATTATCACAGAGTTAAGGCTAAGATTAGGACTCAACAACCTTTATTTTGGGAGGTGGATGCTCCTTTAGTCTGTGGAGTGCTCGGCCCTTGAAGAGATAGCTTCTAATGCTTCAGTTCCTTCAGTTCATGCCTTTGCTCTTCTTGTTCCCCAAGCAGTTTGCAAAGCATGCTATTTTGATTTTTCTGTTCTTTCTTTAGTTGGTCCATAGCTTCTTGCAACTTGGTAACAGATGCTTCAAGACGCTCCCAGTATTCAATTTGAGGGATTTTCGGGAGGAACTCCTGTGCTTTCCTCTTGATGGGGTCGTCCTGCACTTGTTGTCCTTCCATTGATTTTTTGGTGATTGGTTGCTCGACTGAGATATACTCATTTACTCCCATCTTTACCCCAACATCTTTACATAGCATAGAGATTAAGCTTGGATAAGTCAATTTGGCATCCTTGGAGTTCTTGTTTGTAATTGTGTAAAGCTCACAAGAAATCAGCTGATGAACTTCCACTTCTTTTTCCAACATAATGCAATGGATCATTACTGCTCTTTTGATGGTGACTTCAAAGCTGTTACTAGTGGGCAGTATAGAACGCCCAATGAAGTCTATCCAGCCTCTGGTGACTGGTTTGAGATCTCCTCTCTTGAGTTGGTTTGGGACACCCTTTGTGTTGGTTGTCCACTTGGTTCCAGGGAGGTATATGTCCTCTAGAATTTTGTCCAAGCTCTTATCTGTTCTCATCATTCTTCTATTAAAGGAATCTGGGTCATCTTGCAATTGAGGCAGCTTGAAGATCTCTCTTATTTTATCAGGGTAGAGGTGAACAATCTTCCCTATGACCAGAGTTCAGTAGTCATAGAAGGCGGTTCCAGCTATTCTCTACCTGTCTGTTTGCCACAGATTAGAGTAGAATTCCTGAACCATATTTCTTCCCACCTTTGTTTTAGGATTAGCTAGGATTTCCCAGCTCATGTTTCGAATTTGCTATTGGATCTCCGGATATTCGTCTTCTTTCAAATCGAATTTAACTTCCGGGATCACTGACCTTAGACCTATTATTTTGTAGTAATGGTTTGAATGTTCTTTGGTTAAGAACTTCCCTTGATTTCAAAGTGATTTTGGAATATTCTCTTTCTTGCCTCTTGGAGTGGTTTGTTTTCCCTTAGGAGCCATGATCTTAGTGGGTATTGGCTTAGTGATCATGGATAAACACACCAAACTTAGAGGTTTGCTTGTCCTCAAGCAAAAGAAAGGAAAGGAGAGGGATTGAGGGAGAGCCAAGTTCGAATTGTGAAGGAGAGGAGGGAGGCCGAACGTGGATTTAAAGGGAGGGGGTGGATTTTCGAAAATTTTTGGAAAAAGATAGGATAGAAGATATGATTTGTAAAAGATAAGTATGATAGGAAAAAGATGTAATTTAAAATTGAAAAGATATAAAAGATATTTGAAAAAGATAAATCTAAATTTTGAAAAAGATATTGTGAAGATTTGAAAAAGATATTGATAAGTTGAAAAGATTTGAGAGGAAAAAGAGATAGATTTGTTTTGAAAAAGATTTGAAAAGAAGTTGAAGAGGATTTGAAAAATATTTATGTTTAGAATTAAGATACATTTGATATCTTTGAAAAAGGATTTGAAAAATTAGGATTTGTAATATGTTTATGCAAGATATTATGGATGGAAACATGAAAATTTGAAAAAAAATCAAGTTGGGAACAAAAACTTCCTCCCTTCCACAATCTTGGTGTTAAACGCCCAACTGCTGCATGTTTTGGGCGTTTAACGCCCAGTTGGTGCTTGGTCTGGGCGTTTAACGCCCAGGTGTTGCTTATAGCTGGCGTTAAATGCCAGAAACTCCTTTATCACTGGGCATTTTTCTGAACGCCCAGGACGCTGTAAATCTAGCGTTAAACGACCAGAAGCTGCTTTTTTCTGGCGTTTAACGCCCAGATAGCTATCTCTACTGGCGTTAAACGCCCATTGGATGCCTCTTTTGGGTGCTTAACATCCAAAACAGCTTTTACTGGCTTTTTTGCATCAGTGAGCTTCTTTTTGTTGTTTTATCCTCTGAATCCTTCTGTAACTCTGTGAACTCATGCAATTGCTATTTTACCTTGAAGATAATTAATATGAACCTGTAAAATTATCATTTAATTAACAAATAAGCTTTGTTAATGGCTGGGTTGCCTCCCAGCAAGCGCTTCTTTATTGTCTTTAGCTGGACTATTACTGAGCTTTAGTCAAGTCTCAGTTTTGAGCATTCTTGCTCAAAATTGCTTTCAAGATAATGTTTGACTCTCTGTCCATTAACAATAAATTTTTTGTTAGAGTCATTATCATGAAGCTCTACATATCCATATGGTGACACACCTGTAATCACATATGGTCCTCTCCACCGGGATTTTAACTTTTCGGGGAATAATCTGAGCCTAGAGTTAAACAGCATAACCTTCTGTCCTGGCTCAAAGACTCTGGATGACAGCTTCTTATCATGCCATCTTTTTGCTTTCTCTTTGTAAAATTTTGCATTTTCGAAAGCATTGAGCCTGAATTCCTCTAGCTCATTTAACTGGAGCAATCGTTTTTCTCCAGCTAACTTGGCATCAAGGTTTAGGAATCTGGTTGCCCAATAGGCCTTGTGTTCCAGTTCCACTAACAAGTGACAGGCTTTTCCATACACAAGCTGGTATGGAGAATCATCCAAGCTTCTTGCCCAATCCCTTCTACGGTCAATCACAGTCTGTTCCAGGATTCTTTTAAGTTCTCTATTAGAGACTTCATCTTGCCCATTTGTCTGTGGATGATATGGAGTTGCCACCCTGTGGCTAACTCCATATCGAACCATAGCAGAGTAAAGCTGTTTATTGCAGAAATGAGCGCCCCCATCACTGATTAGTACTTTAGGGACTCCAAATCTGCTGAAGATGTGTTTCTGGAGGAATTTCAGCACTGTCTTAGTATCATTAGTGGGTGTTACAATAGCCTCCACCCATTTGGATACATAATCCACTGCCACCAGAATATAAGTGTTTGAGTATGATGGTGGAAAAGGCCCCATGAAGTCAATACCCCAAACATCAAACAACTCAATCTCCAAGATCCCTTGTTGAGGCATGGCATAACCGTGAGGCAGATTGCCAGATCTTTGGCAACTATCACAATTACATACAAACTCTCGGGACTCTTTATAGAGAGTAGGCCAGTAGAAGCCACATTGGATGACTCTTGTGACTGTTCGCTCACTTCCAAAATGTCCTCCATACTATGATCCATGGCAATGCCAGAGGATCTTCTGTGCTTCTTCTTTAGGCACCCATCTACAGATTACTCCGTCTGCACATCTCTTGAAGAGATATGTTTCATCCCAAAGATAGTACTTTACATCCGAAATCAATTTCTTTGATTACTGCCTACTATACTCTTTGGGTATGAATCTCACAGCCTTGTAGTTTGCAATGTCTGCAAACCATGGTACTTCCTGGATGGCAAGGAGTTGCTCATCTGGAAAGTTTTCAAAGATCTCAGTAAGAGGAAGGGACGCCCCTTCTACTGGTTCTATTCGGGACAGGTGATCTGCTACTTGGTTCTCTGTCCCTTTTCTGTCTCTTATTTCTATATTAAACTCTTGCAAAAGCAACACCCATCTTATGAGTCTGGGTTTTGAATCTTGCTTTGTGAGTAGATATTTAAGAGCAGCATGGTCAGTGTACACAATCACTTTTGATCCTACTAAATAAGATTTAAACTTGTCAATGGCGTAAACCACTGCAAGTAACTCTTTTTCTGTGGTTGTGTAATTCTTCTGTGCGTCATTTAAAATACGACTGGCATAATAAATGACGTGCAGAAACTTGTCATGCCTTTGTCCCAACGCTGCACCAATGGCATGGTCACTGGCATCACATATTAGTTCAAATGGTAATGTCCAGTCTGGTGCAGAGATGACTGGTGCTGTAACCAGCTTAGCTTTCAAAGTCTCAAATGCCTGCAGACGCTCCTTATCAAAGATAAATGGCGTGTCAGCAGCTAGCAGATTACTCAGAGGTTTTGCAATTTTTGAAAAATCTTTTATAAACCTCCTATAGAATCCTGCATGCCACAGAAAGCTTCTGATTGCCTTTACATTAGCAGGTGGTGATAAATTTTCAAATACCTCTACCTTAGCTTGATCCACCTCTATTCCCTTGTTCGAAATTTTGTGCCCAAAGACAATTCCTTCAGTCAACATAAAGTGACATTTCTCCCAGTTTAAAACCAGGTTAGTCTCTTGGCACCTCTTTAAAACAAGTGCTAGATGGTCAAGACAGGAGCTGAATGAGTCTCCAAATACTGAAAAGTCATCCATGAAGACTTCCAGAAAATTTTCCACCATATCAGAGAAAATAGAGAGCATGCACCTTTGAAAGGTTGCAGGTGCATTGCACAGACCAAATGGCATCCTTCTGTAGGCGAATACTCCAGATGGACATGTGAATGTTGTTTTCTCTTGGTCCTGGGGATCTACTGCAATTTGGTTGTAACCTGAATAGCCATCCAAAAAATAGTAGTAATCATGACCTGCTAGTTTCTCTAGCATATGGTCTATGAATGGTAAAGGAAAATGATCTTTTCTGGTGGCTGTATTGAGCTTTCTGTAGTCAATACACATACACCACCCTGTAACTGTTCTTGTAGAAACAAGTTCATTCTTTTCATTATGAACCATTGTCATACCTCCCTTCTTGGGGATAACTTGGACAGGGCTCACCAGGGGCTATCAGAAATAGGATAAATAATCCCGGCCTCTAGTAACTTAGTGACATCTTTCTGCACTACTTCCTTCATGGCTGGATTTTGCCGCCTCTGTGGTTGAACCACTGGCTTAGCATCATCCTCCAATAGGATCTTGTGCATGCATCTGGCTGGGCTAATGCCCTTAAGATCACTTATGGACCACCCAAGAGCTGTCTTGTGTGTCCTTAGCACTTGAATTAGTGCTTTCTCTTCCTGTGACTCTAAAGCAGAGCTTATGATCACGGAAAAAGTGTCATCCTCTCCTAGAAATGCATATTTCAGGGATGGTGGTAGTGGTTTGAGCTTGGGTTTAGGAGGCTTCTCCTCTTCCTGAGGAGTTTTCATAGGTTCTTTTGTTTTCTCTGGTTCCTCCAGATCAGGCTGAACATCTTTAAAAATGTCCTCTAGCTCTGATTCAAGACTCTCAGTCATATTGACATCTTCCACTAGAGAGTCAATAATATCAACGCTCATGCAGTCGTTTGGGGTGTCTGGGTGCTGCATAGCTTTGACAACATTCAACTTAAACTCATCCTCATTGACTCTCAGGGTCACCTCCCCTTTTTGGACATCAATGAGGGTTCGTCCAGTTGCTAGGAAAAGTCTTCCAAAAATGAGAGTTGCACTCTTGTGCTCCTCCATTTCCAGCACCACAAAGTCAGTGGGAAAGACAAACGGCCCAACCTTGACAATCATATCCTCAATTACGCCTGATGGAATTTTAGTGGAGCCATCAGCAAGTTGGAGGCATATCCGGGTTGGTTTGACTTCTTCAGTCAAACCAACCTTTCTGATAGTGGATACAAGTATCAGGTTAATACTTGCCCCAAGATCACATAGAGCTGTCTTGGTACAAGTACCCTCTAATGTGCATGGTATCATAAAGCTTCCGGGATCTTTAAGCTTCTCTGGTAAGCTTTTCAAAATGACTACACTGCATTCTTCAGTGAGGAATACTTTTTTAGTTTCTCTCCAATCCTTCTTATGACTTAAGATCTCTTTCATGAACTTAGCATAAGAGGGTATTTGCTCAAGTGCCTCTGCAAACGGGATCTTTATTTCAAGAGTCCTGAGATAGTCTGCAAAGCGGACAAATTGTTTATCCTGTTCTGCTTGGCTGAGTTTCTGAGGATAAGGGATCTTGGCTTTATATTCCTTAACCTTAGTTGCTGCAGGTTTATTTCCTACAGAGGTGGTTGGAGAAGCCTTCTTAGGAGGGTTACTATCAGCACTTTCAGGTGTCTGATCCCTCATTGGCGTTTGAACACCGGGATTAGGGGTTGGACGGGCGTTTAACGCCAGTTTTTCACTCTTTTCTAGCGTTTGAACGCCAGAAGTGGGCATCCACTAGGCGTTTAACGCTAATTTTTCACCTTTTTCTGGCGTTTGAATGACAGAATTATTCTTCTCTGGGCTCGTACTATCCTCAGAAGGATTTTGGGCAGTGGTTTGCTCATCCTCTATCAGTTGTTCCTTCCTTGACTTGATGTTGCCTTGAGTTGAGACATTTAATGTCTTTCCACTCCTTAATTGAACAGCTTGACATCCTTCTGTTATTTGTCTGGATAACTGCTGTTTTGTTTGATTCAATTGTTTTTCCATACTTTGGTTAGCATCATTGGTTTCTTGTAGCGTTTCCTTAAATTCTGCTAGCTGTTCTATTAGATAACATAATTGCTGATTGAGTTCAGCAACTTGTTCTGGAGGACTAAGTCCAGTGGATACTGCCTTCGCTTCTTCTTTCATGGAGGACTCACTACTTAAGTACAAATGCTGATTTCTAGCAACTGTATCTATGAGCTCTTGAACTTCTTCAATTGTCTTCCTCATGTGTATAGATCCACCAGCTGAGTAGTCTAGAGATATCTGGACTTTTTCTGTAAGCCCATAGTAGAAGATGTCTAACTGCACCCACTTTGAAAATATTTCCGAGGGACATTTCCTTAGCATCTCTCTATACCTCTCCCAGACATCATAAAGAGATTCATAATTCTCTTGTTTAAAGCCTTGGATGTCCAGCCTTAGCTGTGTCATCCTTTTTGGAGAGAAATATTGATTCAGAAATTTGTCTGATAACTGTTTTCATGTTCTTATGCTTGCTGTGGGTTGGTTATTTAGCCACCTCTTAGCTTGATCTTTTACAGCAAATGAAAATAGTAATAATCTGTAGACATCCTGATCTACTTCCTTATCACGTACTGTGTCAGCAATTTGTAAGAACTATGCCAGAAACTCAGTAGGTTCTTCTTGTGGAAGACTGGAATACTGACAATTTTGCTGCTCTATGATAATGAGCTGAGAATTTAACTCAAAACTGTTGGCTCTGATAGAAGGTATACAGATTCTACTTTCATATGAAGTAGTAGTGGGGTTGGCATATGACCCCAGAGTCCTTCTAGACTATTCATTTCCACTTAGATCCATGATAGAAAAAGGAAGATGATGTGAATTGTAAATAAACAATAAATATTTTTATTTTTATTTTTATTTTTATTTATTTTTTTGAAAACCGAAGTAAAAAAAAGATAAAGATAAAATAAAATAAATGAAAAATTGAATGTAAGTTTCGAAAATTAAGAGGAGAGAGAAAGTGGTTAGGTAGTTTTAAAAAAGATGTGTCCTAAAATTAAAGATACTTGAGGATCAACACTTGTAAGAAAATAAAAGAAAAAGATTTGAAAAAGATATGATTTAAAATTTTAAAGGTTGAAGTTTTCTTAACAAGAAAACACCAAATTTAAAATTTTTCAATCAAACTACAAAATGGGACAAGCAATTCAAAAAATTTAAAAAAAAAGAAAAAGGATTTTGAAAAAGTTTTATAAAAGATTTTTGCAAAATATAAAAAAATTTTGAAAAAGATTTTATTTTGAAAGAGATTTAAAAAGATAAAGATTTTTAAAATTGAAATTTTGACTTGACTAACAAGAAACACTAAATTTTAAAAAATATTTTACTAAGTCAACCTAAAGATTTCGAAAATTATGAGCAATTAGAGGAAAATATATTTTTTATTTTTAAAATTTAATGAAGGAAGAGAAAAACAACAAAATGACTCAAGACACAAAAATTTTGGATCAAAAGAAAGAGAACATGCAAGAACACTTTGAATATCAAGATGAACACCAAGAACAAATTTTGAAAATTTTTAAGAAAACAAAAACACACAGGACACCAAACTTAAAAATTTTTATAATTTGGACACTAATAATTCGAAAATGCACAAGAAAAACAAGGAAAGACACAAAACAAGAAAAACTGAAGATCAAACAATGACAAAAAAATTCGAAAATATGAAGGAAACCAAAAACATGCAATTGACATCAAACTTAAAATATGAAACTAGACTCAAACAGAAAACTCTAAACCAACAAAAATAAATTATTCCTAATCTAAGCAACAAGATGAACCATCAGTTGTCCAAACTCGAATAATCCCCGACAACGGCGCCAAAAACTTGGTGCACGAAATTGTGAATCACACTTTTCACAACTCCGGTGCCACTAACCATGAAGTGCGCTGAGTCGTCCAAGTAATACCTTACGTGAGTAAGGGTCGATCCCACGGAGATTGTCAGCTTGAAGCAATCTATGGTTATCTTGTAAACCTTAGTCAGGAGATTAATAATGAAAAGAGTTTTGTTTGTAAAAAGTAAAAGAACATGAAATGAATAATACTTATTATGCAGGAATGGAGAATGGATTGAGGTTTTGGAGATGTTCTGTCTTCTGAATCTCTGCTTTCCTACTGTTGTCTTCTTTACGCACGCAAGGCTCCTTCCATGGCAAGCTGTATGTTGGTGGATCACCGTTGTCAATGGCTACCATCCGTCCTCTCAGTGAAAATGGTCCAACTACGGGTTCCGTAGGACTAATCATCTGTCGGTTCTCACTCGTGCTTGAATAGGATCCATTGATCCTTTTGCACATTGTCACTGCACCCAACATTTGTGAGTTTGAAGCTCGTCACAATCACCTCTTTCCAGATCCTACTCGAAATACCACAGACAAGGTTTAGACTTTCCAGATCTCATGAGTGCTGCCAATTGATTCTAGCTTATACCACGAAGACTCTGGTTTCACAGATTTGAATACTCTGTTGTCAAGAGAGGCAATCAAACTCGTGAACCAGGAATCCAAGAGATACACACTCAATCTAAGGTAAAACGAAAGTGGTTGTCAGGCACGCGTTCATAAGTTGAGAATGGTGATGAGTGTCACGGATAATCATATTCATCATGTTGAAGTGTGAATGAATATCTTAGAATAGAAACAAACGTGATTGAATAGAAAACAGAAATAATTGTATTAATCCATCGAGACACAGCAGAGCTCCTCACCCCCAACCATGGGGTTTAGAGACTCATGCCGTAGAAGATACAAATTCAGATGTAAAATGTCATGAGGTACAAAATGAATCTCTAAAAGTAATTTTTATACTAAACTAGTAACCTAAGTTTACAGAAAATGGGTAAACTAAGATAGATAGTGCAGAAATCCACTTCCGGGGCCCACTTGGTGTGTGTTTGGACTGAGCATTGAAGCTTTCACGTACGTAGGCTGGTGTTAAACGCCAGCTTTGGTGCCAGTTTAGGCGTTTAACTCCAACTTTTATGCCAGTTCTAGCGTTTAACGCCAGAAAAGGGTAAAAAGCTGGCGTTTAAACGCCAGTTTGCGCTATCAAATCTCGGGCAAAGTATAAACCATTATATATTTCTGGAAAGCCCAAGATGTCTACTTTCCAACGCAATTGAGAGCGCGACAATTGGGCTTCTGTAGCTCCAAAAAATCCACTTCAAGTGCAGGGAGGTCAGAATCCAACAGCATTAGCAGTCCTTTTTTCAGCCTCTAAATCAGATTTTTGCTCAGGTCCCTCAATTTCAGCCAGAAAATACCTGAAATCACAGAAAAACACACAAACTCATAGTAAAGTCCAAAAATGTGATTTTTTTGCATAAAAACTAATAACAATATACTAAAAAGTAACTAAAACCTATTAAAAGCTACCTAAAAACAATGCCAAAAAGCTTATAAATTATCTGCTCATCACTTACCAAGTTCACTTTCTGAGTGCACAAATCGTGTTCTTAAAAACTAACACATAAGAATTATTAAACTTGAGAAGGTTACAAACGACACAAATGGTATTTGCAAGAAATCGGGAGAATACTCAAGTTCGTAGTTGAATAAAGATGGTACTTCGCAAAAATTTAAAAGAACACGTGTGATTATCAACAGAGAAGGCTGTATATAAGCAATGAAGTGTAGTATAAAGGGAGTTAATTCGAAAGTTTAAGAAGAAATTCTAAATCAAGAATTTCGACATGGCCAATAATAGGAAAGAGAGTACAACAATTTAGAACAACTTCAAATTGAACCTAAGAAAATTGGTTTATCTTTTTCTAAAGAAAGTATATAAATTCAATATTTTTTTTTTCAAAAAGCTAAACAAAGGTCAATATTATGTTATGCTAGATCAAATTCAAATTAAGATGATTTGTGTGAAGTTTATTATATACACACACACACACACACGAACGCTTCAAATTTTCTAAAGCAAGATTTCTGTTTTCATCTTAGTTAATTTTCATATATATAATGTTGCTAAAGAATCAAATTATGTTCAAATGAGAAAAGCTAAGGTAAGGTATTCTTGTAAAAATAAATAAAGACTAAGTAGTACTTTTAAATAGAAACATGCTTTAACTTTATATAGAAATTATTCATTTTTGCGAGGAAGTATTTATAAAATTAAAGGTTGCCGTATTTAGAATTCAACTAATAGTCACAATTAGAATTAAACAGAAAAAGGACCAATGTAAAACTATTTTCAAAAGAGATCCTAAAATAAAAATTGTAGAAAAAAACTACTAGAATTGATGCATTTTATCAAAACAAGGTCAATTTCTATCATTTTTACAAAGAAACATAAAACCAAAGATGGTAATCCGAGCAGGACACACAATAGTTGTAGAACACAAAACAGGACAACTAAATCGCATAATCAGTTTATTATGAATCGCAACTCTTAAGATTTCAAATAATTAATCAACAAATACCAAATTTATGAACAATGTTAAAGTTGAATGTTCCTTAAAGATTCAAGTAACAATTAGAAACATAATCAAACAAGGATATATATGAATGACAAGACATGGTAGAAAAATATTTAAAACACATTCCAAGAAAAAATCAAGAACTAGAGATTCTAATACAATTGATAAAGAAAAAGATAACGTCAAAGCACGAATAAAGATTATACGTCGAAACGGAACTAATTTCTAGAACTTAGTTTCTAACGTTCCCAAAACCCGCCACTCGTGTTATTTGTGACTCGCAAATCGTCTATGATAACCCATTAGTGCTTACGTATACATAATTCACCAGAGTTAAGCTGGTCAAACTTAATACCAGGAATTATGAAATGCAAGACTAATAGCATTAATCAATAGACCGTCATGTGCATAAAACTCTAATTCTCGTTATTCAAACAAGACCTATTACATGACAGACTCTCAGAGTGTGCAATTGAAGCATAATCAATCCATTCCCAAGGCTCTACAGGAAAGACCGCTCTAATACCATAATGTAACACCCTCACTACCAGAAAGTCACGCTTCCATCTGCGCCACTCTGATAGTAAGAAGTATTACGACTACTTTATATACTTAATATTAAAATAGGAGCCTGTGACACAACACCGTATCGCTGATTTCTTTGAAAACCGGAAATAAATACTTTATCTTAAGGCGCACACACACACACACATATATATATATAACTCCTATCCCTCTTATAAAATTGTAATAACAAAGACAAGGGAAAAAAATAATCTAATTAATACAACAGCATATAACCAAACGCAGTACAACTCTCCTTAATGCTTCTTCTTCCGGTTCCTGAAAAGGTAAAGTTGTAGGGGGTGAGAACCTAACCACACAGTCTCACCACGGAGTTTCAAAGGTGTCATAAGAAGATATTTAATAAGAGAACTGTTTTCAAACTCAGTGATTATCATTTTCTTATAAATCTTTTAAAAAACTAATAGGTAAGCGTTCAAAACCTTTTTAAAGAAATAATGTTTAATCTTTCAGAAATCCGAAACCTTTCCTTTCTTATAAGAAAATCTCAAACAGAAACCAACCACGCAATCAAACAACACAATCATTAATTCAGCACCAAAATTCATTCTCAAATGTGGCACGCCAGGACAAACACAGGCAAGACAGACAAGAAAAGCACAAGAAGGTAGCATTTAAAGCAAATAGTTCAAGTAGTAGTTAAGAACAGTTTAACAATTAGACAAACAAAAACAAGTTCAAACCCAAGCAAAGCATACATATGCATATGATGCATGTCTGTCCTATGGCTGATGAGACTCATCTGTCGGTTATCCAGCCAACTCGACAAGTCTGAATTGTCCTTAGACTGTCCCCCGACGTGCATCCCTAAGAGTCTATGCATAGCATTTTCTCAAATAATCGATATTGCTCAATGGGGGTAACATTCCCGAGAATTTATATAGTGCTCGGTCACACTTACGTCGTAGCGTCAACAGAGTATCGAGTTTTTAACATGGTACACGTGGTGGCAAACCATGGTACTTTATTCAAGGAACCTCGTATCTCAGATAATTCAAATTCTCAAGCCATATGAATAATTCAAAGATCATATCTCAACATTCTCAATCCATATCTCAACATTCTCAACATTCATCAATCCAAATCTCATTCTCAAATTCATTCAAAACCATATTTCAAAGAAAATCATCATTATCCTTCTTTCCCTTTCGTTCATTAACAATCCCAATTCAAAACATGATTCTTTCTTTAATAAACAAATCAATCTTAAAACATGTAACGTTTAAAAACAAGTCTTTTTAATTAATTACTTCGAATAAAACTTCCAATTTTATAAAACTTTCGGCAGCATCTCCTCTAAAATTTGGATTCTGCCACCCTTTTCGGGTTCCATCTAAACCTTCCTCAAACCTTTTTCTCAACCATTTCCAAATCTCATTCAGTTTTCAAAATTCAACCAGTTTCAATATCAAATTGTTTTTAAAGCGAATCAGTACCAATAATAAATCTTTTTTTTTTAAATCAAACCAGCTCAAATACTAAATCATTTATAAAGTCAAACTAACTCAAAATTAAACCATTTCCAAAATTAATTCAGTTTCATATACCAAATCATTTCCAAAGCCGGTTCGTTTACATTATCAAAAATAACTTCAAAACCAAGAAAACCATTTTTCATAATAATTCAACTAAATAACCTTTCAAACTAATTTCTTTTCAGCAATCACAAACTACTTAAGCAATCAAGCAATCAGTCATTCAGTCCAGCAAACAACCACATTTATAAGACAATCATAATCATAGACATCTGTTTCTCACATTAATATCTATTTGTAACAACTCTGTAAGGTAAAATAGATTTTAAGAAAAACCCTACCTCGATTAGTCGCAAGTTGCATAATTAAACCCATTAAATCCTTATTCTCATGTTAATCGGCAGCAACCGCAGAAATTCCCAAGCAACCGCAGGGATCACGACAACAACCACATATCTGACATAATTTAGAATTAACGCGGGATAGATATTGAGTGATATTAGAATATAATTGATAATAGAGTATTGCGATAAACAAGAACGGAACCGAATAATCTTACCATGATAAACAGAATAGAACGACACAGTAGCAGCTTCCAAATTGACTGGACAGCAGCTCTAATAACAGCCGAAAGCTCTGATGGTTCTGCAGTAGTGGTGACTATATAATCCGATGCAAACAACCTCAGTAACAACTCACGGTACAAGCAACTTAACAGAAAAGAAGATCTGAGGCAAGATTAGAGCTTACCAAACTGACTTAGGCCTTAGTAGCGGTTTCTGGTGGCAGTGGCAGTGGCGGCGGCGTGGAGCTCCGGCGGGCAACGGCAGAGTCTTCCCGGCGATGGCAGCGGGTTGAACAGAGTCAGAAGAAGCAGCGGCAATCTTCAAGCAGTTCTAACGGCGACAGCACCGTTTCTGGCGATCACAGTCGCGGCGGTGCAGCTCAGAGCGGCGAGTAGCGACGGTGACACCCTCAACGGTGGCGACAGATCTAACTTCGACGTGGCGGCTCCCTCGCAACCTTCCTCTCTCTCCTCCGCAGCTAAACGGCGATGACGGATTCCCTTTTTCCCTTTTCCTCCCTTGATGGCGATTCGTGGACCAATAGGCGGCAAGCTGGAAGCGGCGAGACGGCGACGCGGCAGGACGCCTGCAGCGAGCTCCAGGTCGGCGGTAGCAGCTCCTCCCTTGGCGCGCTCTTCCTCTCTCTCTCTGAGTGACTCGACGGTGACGGCGGCTCCCAGCCCCGCTGGCGCCGTCCCCTTTCCTTCCCCCTCTTCTCAGCTTTCCCGTTCTCCCCTCTTTACTCTCACTATTCCTCTTTCTTTCTTTCTTTCTTTTTTACAGCTGCTGGGTTGGGTCAAAAAAGGGAAACGTTGGCGGTGGTTAGGGTTAGGTTAGAAGGATTAAGATTTTTGGAGATTAATTTGGGAATTAGGGTTTAATTTAGGATAAAAGTAAAATTAAGAATTTTGGATAAATTGAAGTTTGGTCAATTTTAATAAAGTTAAAGCATATTATAAAAATTGAAATCTAATATGATCTCTTAAAATTACTTTAAAAAAGTACTACTTAATTATTAATTTACTAATCTACTTTTAATCAAATATTTTAATTTTAAAATTAGAAATAATTTAAATATATAAAATTATTCAATAATTATAAGATTAAGTAAAATTTTTAATTTAATTATCAAAACTTGATTTAATTATTTTTAATGAAATCATTTCTAAAAGTAAAATTTTTAATGAATATATAAATTGAAATTAACTCATAGTAATATTTTTCGAAAGTTCTAGGTCTTACAGGTTGAGTAACGTGCGTGTATTTACTCTTGAATGTAGGAATGTAATGCGCGTGTGTTTTGTTGGGCTTGTGCCGACTTGTAAGACTTGTAAGCCAAAAATGTTTGTATATGTAGCATACTTGTATTTGAAAAAGGATGAAAGAAAAGATAATAGGAATGGATGCATGTATGGTTTAATCACTGTTGTTATTCTATCTCTCTTCTGTGCCACTTTTGCTGCTGAGTCAGGGAAGAAGAAGTCAAAATTACTTAAGCCAAGTTTCAAATTTTGAAAATTTTACTCCTCTATTAAAGGGATAAATGGCTTGAGGTTGATTCAAGGAGTGAGAGCACAAAGTTCTCTATTGAATATTCTGCTTTCTCAATTTTATCTTTTTTGTTTTAATGAAAAATGGCATTAATATGAGGAATTAAGGAAAAAGTCATTGAGAAAAAAAGATAAAAAGAGTTAGACTTAGAGAAAAGTCAAATAATTATTTCAGAAATTCTTTATACATTTTTCTGTTTTATTTTCATGATCTTGGGGGGATTCCCTTACTAAGTTGGATAAGCACTTAGTGTTTAAAAATCTAGGGAGTGAACCTAGTTAAATCTAGCTTAAGTAAAAGTTGGGTTTGTCCCAGGTATGATTGGGTTAAATCCTAAGAAAATTGGTGTTTATAATCTTTGAAAGATAGTGAAAATTTCATCACTGTTGTAGGGGAGACTGGATGTAGGTCACATTGCACTTGGTGATTGAACTAGGATATATGACTGTGTCACTTTTCTTTCTCTGTGTTGATTCTGTTTTTATTTTCTAAGAGACAAAATAAAATTGACTCATACTCATTCTAACCAGCAAGACATCACAGCAACTTTGCTCTCATACAATTTTGTTTTGACTCCTCTATCGACAAGAGACAAAATAAAATTGTCTCCTGCTTATTCTAACTAGCAAGATGTAACAACCACTTTACTCTCATACAATTTTATTTTGACTCCTCTATCGACAAGAGAGAAAGTAAAGTGCCTCCTGAGCTTTCAACAAAAGCAGGCTTAGCATATTCTCTAAAGTTTCATCCGGTCTAAAGTAAAAAGAAAAGTAAATATGAGGCCTAGATTCAACCTCCCCTCTTCTAAGCCACTCATACCCATCAAATACTATCAACAATATAAATTTTAAAATTTAGTTTTATTTGTTGAATTTTAATAATTATACGAACGGGACAGATACCCGCAGAGGCGAATACTCGCAGAGGTGAGTATTCGCAGGAATGAGTTAGAGTTTAACTTTCTACTACCTACGAATAAGAGCGAGACAAATTTTATGCAAGTTATAGTAAAAGATATGAGAAGTGTCATTGGTACATGCTAAAAATATATTAGAAGAGACCCAAAATATTTTTGTTATTTCTGATTAGTATTTGGTTATAGATAGAATTTAAAAATTATTCCTATCTTGTGTTCGGTGAGAATGAACAAAATACATAGACATATAAAAATGACAAAAGAAAAAAAATAATTAAAAAATGAAGAATAAAGACTCAACCTTGTCGTTGTCTATTTTTACGAAAGATAAGACGTCCCTTCTCCCAAAAAAAGGAACACTTCGATTTTCAATTTTTTATTTTAGAACAAACTGAATCTTCTATTAAAAAAGATGTTAAATAGCAACGAAAATTATTTTTATAGGAATTTTATTTGTAATTTGTGGGGGTTTTAAACCCTCACAAAGTTCTTTTCAACAATATAACCAACTATGGCCATTACGATTACCACCTTCTTCGTCCTCGTCATTATCACCTCTACTTTTATTATTTTTATTATGTTACGATATTTTATCATCATCGTTATCCTCTCTACTGTCATCATCACTTATACAAATATATGCTATCTTATTTTGTTTTTTGTTCGATGCTATTTTTTCTCTTTTAAAAATTTTCGTATTACAATTATTTTTTTTTATGATATCATTTTCAATAATGGTCTTTATCCACTTAATCACTATCGATAAAAGAATTTTGCAAAAATAAACTTATTAATAGTTTGTAAGAGTTTATAATTTTTATAAATTACAAATAAAATCTTCCACAAACTAATTTTTATTATTATTTAACAAATTTTTTAACAGTAAAATTATATTATCTTAAAATAAAAAAATTAAGGACTAAAATATCTTTTTTTTAGACAATAAATATTTTATTTTTCGTAAAACTAGACAAAAGCTGAGTTAAGTCTTTACTCAAAAATAAAATATTCCTCTAACACCATCTTTCTTTCTCTCTTTGAGAATCATCAACTCCATCTTCTCTCCTCCATCACCATAAAACCACAACCATCCACGTCTTATCCCACTCAAAACTCCGATACTCCTCTGCTACCGGACCTCCATATTCCTTATCCTTGATTAAATCAAAGATTACTACAACTAGCTAACATTTAATTTGACTAAAATTCCAAACTACCACCATATCAACTTGCTTTTTTAACCATCTATATAATTCTATAATCTTATTTTATTCGGAAAAATATGAATTTTACTCTTCACAATCCCAACTAAATTCCACGTAACATTTCAAAATAATTCAATTATCTGTCGATCAAATATATGCCTAAAAAGGTCAAGTTCACACTAAAAACCAATCCATCTGCCTAATGCCCTGAATATATATCTATTATATATGTAACATGATCAGAAGGATAAACAATGATGAATAACATATCCGATATCTATCACTATATAATTTAGGTCATTATTATATATTATATAATAATTCATTTGAATTGAAACCGCATTAAAAGCTTGACAGATTTATATTTCTCGCCCTTTTCATCATAGAGAGGGACTGAACGAAATCCAGACTTGAGCTCTGTGACTGGCAAACATGTCTGGCCAGCAAAATCATCCTTCTCAGTTCTATTTTCTTCTTTAACTTGTATACGTAGCAAAGCCAGATCTGGGACACTTAATGGGAATTCAAACTCTTCTTCCCACACGGGAAACCAGTTATTTTTAATTGTCTTTGTTTTCTTCTTCGCTCTATCAGCAGGTACTCCAGCAATATCAATCTGTTACAACTTGGTTAAAAAGATGTTAAATGTAATATTTATGTATCACTTATTCAGAATCCTAGCCATGATGATCTAAAATTTTGCAATGTGTGCACTAAACATCAGCCATTTGAAATATAAAATACATATTGAAAATAAATTAAATGACACATTTATTTATATACAAATACAAAGTGGTTAATTTGGTGACTGACTTTTGATGCACAAACAGCAAATATAGTATGAGATATCATGGTGAGTCACAGTCTATTCACCGATAGATGAGATGTGGACTCAATCTAAATGGAGTCTACGCCTCATTCAACGGGAGCTCGAGTGTAACTTGGCAGGATTTCTATAGAAAAGATACACATAACATTTTTCATTTATCAATGTTGAAGTATATGGAATAAGGTGTCAGACGATCTTTTCACAGAAAGTCAAGAAACAAATGTTCAACTATCTCAACTGTGGCTGGTTGATTAGTGTTCCAAAATTTGGAGTATAATCAAATTAGCAAACTCATACCTTCACATAGAAGTCTGGTGGTGAATGGGAATCGAAGTCCGTTAGGCTGAAATCTGAGCTCCAACCTGTCCCCAAGTAGACTTTTACCTAAAGGGTGAATGAAGACTTTCAGAAGATAGTAGTAAAGTAATTTTTCAGATGATAGTTGTCACCAAGTATTAGAAACAAAGGAATTAATTGGTTTCCATCACCTTTAATGTCTTGTTCACCGGCAATGTTCTTTTAGGATCGAAAACCTCGTTATTCGGACCTTTTTCGACAAGAAAATCAGGTTTTTTCACATAGCCACACCCTCCATTTGCTTTGAACATCCCTTGCATGAACCAAAGTGATTTGCCATGCCCCTAATGAAGAAGGAAGTTACAGATGTCAGCACTCAGCGTTACTGTTGAAAATTGAGTGACTTGTGAAGAATCTTACAAGTTACAATATCACATAATTTACAAAAGGGTGTGCTAAAAAACATAAAAGAATTTGATAATTTTGTCGAACTAATGGATATCAAGTTAGTGTACATCTTTATAACTAGAATTTTCAGCAATCAAATCTTTCTTGGTCCAAAATGGTAGCTTATTCAATGTAAAATATGAAAGTAGAATCTTGGAGCAACTGTTGAGTTGTCTCGGTGTGACTTCAAGATCACGGTTCAAACCATAGAGACAACAACTGATGTAATTATCAGCTTAGGCTGCGTAGATTAGACCCTTTGAATGTGGCTCTTTCCCAGATTTTGTGTTAACAAGAGATGCTTGTGTACCAGGCTGTTTTTTTTTTTTTTATCTGGCTAGCGCACACGAGTAAGGAAATCAATATAGCATTACCAGTAATTATCATTACTGGTAATCGTAATCACAATTATCAAATGCAAGATAGAAATAAATGTACATACACACGTAATAAATGCTAAACAAAGCCGAAAGACCGGTTCACTAGAGTGGAAAATAGATACTGTATAAGTCCAAACCTGCATGTTAAATGCAACCATCTGAGCTCCATGCGTCCATGCTATGTGTGGCTTGTAATTTGAGGAAGTTATGCGTGTTCCCTTTGGATACACTCTCAGAATATTCTTCTGGGTGAACCTAGAAAGAATTTAATGAAAAAAAAAAGAAACATGTCTCATTTTTGGTTGGTCTAAACCATAAAGAAAAAGCAACTATAAGCTTTGGAGTTACAAACAGTTATATTATTGAAAAATTTTCAAGTATTCCAAAAGAATACTAGTGTTCAAGTAGTTTCAGGCTTTTAGCTATTGATATCAATCATGTGTATATTTTATTATAGAGAGTAATGGTTAAAGCCACTAGAATACCAATATTTCTTGAATATTTGAAACGCTTCCTATATTATTAAATAAAACTCAACCTCAAAAGTTAACTCAAGTGACGAGAAAGAATATTCTCTAACACGTTTCAACATCAATGAGATCATATCTTTAAGCAATATGAGGCTTTTAATAAGCCCTCCTCACACTAAAGATTGGATATTTGAATCGTGAAGTTTACATTACTAGACATGTATGTATGATCCAACTAACAAACACAGGATAGGCTCAGATACCATGCAGACACGGTATCAAGTGGTGGTGAAGCACAAAGAATAACTGTATTGATTCTACCATGTGAAGAGAATGAATTACCACACTTGTGAATGTACAAGAGGTATCATTATATACAAGTTATGCTAATTCAGCTAATGCCTAAGCTAAAGCTACTCTAACTGTATTAACTACCATAGCTAACATAAATATCATAAACTTATCTAACTTGAAATAACTGAATTTACATTGAGCACAACATTTTGGAAAATTACCTTACAATGTCAGGTGCAAAAGATTCAGAAGCCTTTTCAAGTTTACTTTCACTCAAGCTCAAACGCTTAACTTTACCAGCAACCTTCAAGTCTTCCTGAAAATCACCCTTTGATTTGCCAGCATGAATTGTAATCAGACGTTTATACTTAGGTGCACTCTCCTTGTATGATTTTTCATCACTTTCATTCAAATCTTCCACATCCTGACAAAATGAATCAGAGGAAATGTCATTTCTGGTCCCTGGCCTAAATGACAAAGTGCCCCCTCCACAATTCGAAAATTCCTAATCGGTATCCAACTATCCAAATAACTGGTCTAAGCGGTTCTTGAGAAATGGTCAACGACCGAAAAGAACATTTACTCAATAAATAAACTACCACTTCAGTAGTTGGGGGCATTTAGGCAGTTCAAATTCATAATAAATGCTCCCTTGATCTACCAAAGAAAAAAACCAAATTAGTCTTCATCTCTATACTCACTTTGTCATCAGTTTCCACTTTATTAGTAACATCTGGTGATTGTGATCCTTTGTCAGTTGATTTTGGTTTTTTATCTTCCTCGTCACAGGATTTGGAATCAAGATATTCTATTGGTGGTTTAGTTGATATGAGAATTCGACCTTTCAACGATTCTGGGGAGGGGAATTCAGACAGCAAATCTGTCTCAGGATAATAAAGCAGTTCTCCAAATATTTCAGTCACCATCTGCACATATGAAGATCGAAATTCACATTCAGTTCATAACAAAATAGGGACATGAACTTCATCCTTGAGTAGGAAGCACAAGTGGAGAACTAGTACTATTTTAACATAGCTCATTGTACTCTATGCCAAAACATAATCCATCCAACCAATACACAAGCCCGAATTATGACGATGACTATGTTCAAGAAGTATTTCTCAAAATGGATACCTACCTCTGCAACTACAGCCTGAAGATCAGGAGTAAGGTGGTCTTCAAAAGTTATAATGACAGGATACTTAGATGTAACAAACGCATGCTCTCTTATGGACCACAAACATTGCCTTAGTGAGACGGGAGTGGTAAGAGTTCTGCAGAAACACAGTAAAATTTGATGAAGTAATTTGATTCAGTTGCAATCATGTATCTCACAAAACGGCAAGATAAAGATATAAATATAAGAAGGAAATAGTCTTCCAACTTTTACAATATTGAAGTGGGGATCAGCTTGCACCTTCCATGAAAAACCTCAACATCATCTTTAGTTGAATTCGGCCATAAATCAAGTTCAATCACTCGCACACCTCGTACCAAAGCATCTATGATTGGCACATCACTGCAATCACTGGTTAGTTGGTTCCCAATCAGATAGGAATTGTGCCCGGTAAATATGAAATAATGTGACAATGGAGCATTCATATCATGATGTACCTGGAATATCACATCATTCCATCTGTCAATAAGAGACAAAGGGTGTGTTTGCGAGTTCTGATTTGGAGGGAAAGGGAAGGAAGGGGAGAGTTTAAAACGTAAAGCTTATCTATTTTTTATACTTTTCCTTCTCTTCTCTTCGCTTCCTTTATTTCTAAAATCAAAACTCACAAACATACCTTTAAACACTTAAACGACCTTCTCTTTTATAGTTATAGACCAGTTTTCCTTAAACCAAGCATTAAAATTGTTAGAATTACTTTACTGTTTAGCAAGTAATTTTGACTAAATTCAGTCTGACAAGCTAAGTGCTATCAAAAGATATGGACCATACATGGTGTACTGTTCACAAGTCACAAATTCATGAATGTTAGTAAGATATTTGATAACTTACAATGTCAATTTTGTCACTGATGAGGATAAGAAGGAAAAAGAAGTGACCAGTGGGCCAAGCAACAAAGAAATTAAGGAAATGAAACCAAAAGTAAAGGCTAGGAAGGAAGCTAAAATCATTTTCGTAAGAGATGTATTATTTGCACTACTTTTGTATATATCAAAATGTTATACCTTCTTTTAATAATAAAAAGTTAAAAACTTGTTTTCTTAATATTACAAACTTCTTTAAACTTCTATTACAAAAAGAAGATATACTTCCAAGGGTGGCACATTTATTATTTTTCTTTTCAAAGTGGTTTACATGGGCCCCAGTTTTCTGTAGTCCTTTAATATTTCACCAATCTTTGTCTCATTTGTTTTCTCTGCTTCTTTTGTATAGGAAACAGGAGGCATTGAATGAAAATTCGGATAATTGAAAACCAGGGAAAAAAAATATGTATTCATCCGAATGAGGAAAACAAAGCAGGAAAAAAAAAATCCTCATGTGAGACAATTTCTGATTGAATTAAAGTTAAACAAGAAAATTCATTGACAGACACCCTGATCTGAACTCTGAAGCCATTGGTACGTAACATGGGGCAGTTAATTAGTTAAGCACCAAAGCGTAAATAACAACCAATCACTCCAGACAACAGAAACAATATCCTATATGATCCAGAAAACTTAGCTTGCTTCACCAAATTCTGTTTTATTCATCAACAATAACACAAGTAAAAATACGGATTAATCTCCAACGCACTATGCAAGCACATCCAAGTATGTCCCTCCAGAAAAGGAAGAAAAGAAAAGTTTGACTGTATCTTATCTTGTACTAAAATATTTACATTATCATTCTATTAAAATTTAACTCATTTAATAATGCAAGTTTTCTGATATCCTAAAGGAAGCGGAAAATTTTCATGCTTGTTACAAATTAGCTATCGCATAAAATACATATTTAATATTCATAAAAATATTTAATTATTTCGTCAAAAATAAGTTTGATTATATTCTAACGAAAAAATTACTAATTATTTTATTATAAAATGTTATGTTAGTAACAGAGTATTTTGTTAAAAAAGTGTGTAAGGAAAAAAAATATATTTCCTAACAATTTTTCTTTTCTTTTCTTTGGGAAAGAAAGAGGTGGAGAGAAAGAAGTGACCTCCGATTTGATGGGAGCATTGAGATCGTCGCGTAGGAGGAAGTGGAAGAAGTCGTCGAGGGTGAGTCCGTCGTCGGTTTTGTGATCTCCTTTGAGCGATTGAATGATGCGAAGGGAGTCGTCGGAGGTGCATTGAGGTTCGCGCTGGTGATCGGTGAGAAAGCCGAGGAGGTTGTCGGCGGACATGGAAGTGGCGCCGGCGGAGGAGAAGGAGTGGAAGGCGTGGAGGACGTCAGAGGGAGGTCCGGGCTCGGTGTTGGTGAAGGTCTTGTTGAAGCAGCTGAATTGCTTGTAGGTGTATGTGTGGGTGGCCATCGCGATGAAACGCTGTCGTTCGATCAAAGCTGTTGTTTATTGTTGCTGCTGCTGCAGCAGTGAATATGGTGGTTATATTATATGGATGTGTTTTTGTGAGAGAGAGAGAGACAGAGACAGAGAGAGAGACTATAAATGGAAGCCGGTTGAAGCGCGATATTGTTTCCATTTTGCGTGTTTTTCTTTGACATGCGTGTTTCTGTCTCTGGGTTATGCTTGTGTGTAATTGTCTACTCTTAACAAAAATATTATAGGTTAAGTTGTTATATATTTGACTATTTGTATATATTTATGTGTTATTTACTTAATTTTAATATATATTTTATAAAAATAATTGATTTTTTTATAAATGTAGTATGGTTAATTATTTTATTTTATATCTAATTAGGTTATATACTAAAGTTTAATTTATTTTTTTTTTCTTTTATGTCTATGTAACAGCTCTAATGAAAGTGTTCCAGGAAGATTGTTCTCAATTTCTCATCATAGCTAATCTTTACGGATAGTTGAATTGGGTATAGATTTATGAAAATAGATTAAGGTCCAGTTTGGGTAAATATCTTGAATAAGTTCTTTTGGAAAAAGAACTTAAAGTATTGGAAAAAGAACTTAAAGTATAAGGACCTTTATTAAAAGTAGCTTATAAATAAGTTATTTTGTATTTGGATTTTTAACTATAGAAGTCCTTATTTTAAAGTTGTAGCGTTTGGATAAATAATTCAAAAAATACAATTTTTTTAACATAAGAAAATAGATATTAAAATAACGATGATAACAAATACTTTCCATTATTAAAGGTTGATTTTAAAATTGATATTTTTGAAATACAAGAGAATGGATATTAAAATTGATATTTCTGAAATAATTTTAAAAAATGCAACATACCTGAGTCTTAGCATCCCACCAATCATCACTTACTTGTATGGTCTTCTTAATAGGATCTCAACCAAGACCAATCTCTTTTCCTTTTAGTTTAGCCCATAGTTCCCATTTTCTTTTCATAGCCTCCCACTTATTTTTAAATTGGTTAGACTCATAATTTAAACCAGTCTCTTTCAAGAATTTTATTTTTAAATTTGCCCAACCAACTTTGTTAAAATGTGTTTCAGGTCTATTTCCAGTCACCATCTCTTCTTTACATATTTTTATGAATATAACATAATTTCGTTCATTCCAATTAGCTTTAAATTTTCTTCCGGACTAGCCACTTTCATGAATTTGTTGGGAAAGAACATAAAAAAAAATTATAAAAATAATACCAAATTGTATAAAAATAAAATCACATATAAAAAAATAAAATTAAAATCACATGTAAAAAAAAATTAAAATTCAGATTTCATAACATACACAATGTTCAATACAAATTTAATAATAAAATAGAATGATAAAATGATAAAAAAAATACCTGAAAGGAATATATGCTGGTTCAGATTGAACAGAAGATGGAAGATGGTGGTGAAGGGTCAATACTTCCGGCAGATGAATCATTACGTGAAAATGGTGGTGGAGGGCCAACACTTCCAGTAGATGGAACATTGCGTGAAGATGATGGTGGAAGACCAGTGCTTCTAGAAGATGGAACCTTGCGTGAAAATGGTGGTGGAGGGCCAGTATTTTCAGCAGAAACAGGAAATATTTTTTCATAGAATCAAGAATGAAAGTAGATTTTTTTGTTTTGAAATCAATTTTTTTTCACGGAAGTGATAAAATGACTTACGGAGAAGGAGATAAGTTATCTATTTCTACTTCTTCCAAAAGTTATAAATTAACTTTTCGGGAAGTCAAAAGCTCTTCTTTAAAATGGTGCCAAACACACTTATCGTAACTTTTCATAATTCAAAAGTCAAAAAAAGTAGCTTTTGCCACTTCTCAAACCAGCTCTAAGTAAAGAAAGATTATTACGAGAGATTAAAGGTAAGTAAATTTGTGAGAAAAATACTTTTATTAATAGTAAATAAGCAACACAAGAACTAAAGATGAGAAATAGTAGTAAAAAATAAGTATTGTGACTTTCAATAATATCACGAGGATAAATGAACTCTTTTAAAAGTGAATAAGGATTAATTAAATTTGTTGTTGGGTGTTCTAGTAGAACACTCTAATGCTAATTTCATAAATCTTTTTGTTTGAAATTGTTAAACAAAACGAAGAACAATAAGAAGAATTAGAGGAGAGCAAAAGAAAGAGATGATCTGTGAAGTTTCAGAAAAAAAAATCTTCTAGAAAGGTAGGTTAAAACCTTTTTTATAGTCTTAAGTCATTTTAGTAGGGAAGTATATTGTCCAATGGTTACAATGTCATATTTAGCTTATCGCAAATTGAGTGATTCTAATACCTAAAGTTCTCTTCTCAATTAAGTTTTGATTTTATTTAATTTCATAAATTTATCATGTTAATAGTTAATTAAGACTCCTAAATATTTATTTACTGTGTCACATTAGTAAATTTTAACGTCGTCAATAAAGGAAGTAACAAAAAGATCAACGTGGTTAATTTAAAATTTTGAAGGACCAGTTTGATTAAAAAAAATTGAAGACTAATTTAAAAAACGAATCAAGGACAACTTTAACTATCTACTAGTCAAAATAACACCGGTTTAATTAATCATATGAGTTTTACACTTGTTATTAAATTTAAATGTCTTTTATAACACATAATATTAATATACATGTTGTAAGATAATTAAATAAATAAATAAGGAAGAAGTAACAAATAAAATAAAGGAATATAATTTTAGAGAAAGAGAGAGAGAAGAGTATTTTATTGCTTTTGTGTGTGTTATCATCAGAGGCATATAGGCGTATATGATAGTACTTTTTCAAACTACATTAAATAAAATTCTCTTTGGAAACATGTGTCTTGTAGAAATGGGCATCCACCTCAGGCTATCTTATCACGACACTCCCCATTAGATGACCATTTAGGATTATTGCCTTGTTAGAACCTTACTAAAGAAAACCCAATGGAAAAAAAATTTTAGTGAAGGAAAAAGAGTACAATATCTTTTGTGATAGGGACTGCCTCATTAAAAACCTTGTCAAGAAAAATCCAATGGAAAAAAAATTGACCAAGGAAAAAAGAGTACAGTTTCTCCCTCTTGTCGACATCATTTAATGTCTCGAAATCGGCGCGTCCCAATCTCATGTACTAATCTTTCAAAGGAGAATTTTGGGAGTGACTTTATAAACAAATCTGCTAGCGGATCTGTTGGACATCAATTGTCCCTTGATTTTGAAGATCATGAGTGAAGAAAAATTTGGGAGAAATATGCTTTGTTCTATCACCTTTAATGTATCCACCTTTAAGTTGAGCAATGCATGCTATATTATCTTCAAACAGAACAATTGGAGCTATCTTATGATCAATCAGTCCACATGATGACAGAATATATTGGATCAAACTCCTGAACCAAAAACACTCGCGACTAGCTTCATGTATCGCTAGTATTTCGGCATAATTAGAGGATGTTGCAGCAATCGTCTGTTTCGTGGACCTCCATGATATAGCTGTTCCACCATATGTGAACAGGCATACTGTTTAAGATCTCCCTTTATGTGGATCAGCAAGTATCCATCATCTGCATAGCCAACTAATTGTGACTTTGATCCATAGGGATAAAACAATCTCATATCAACCGTTCCATGAAGATATCGAAAGATTTGCTTGATTCCACTCCAATGTCTTCTGGTTGGAGAAGAACTATACCTTGCTAGTAAATTCACCACGAATGATATGTCAGGTCACGTATTATTAGCAAGATACATTAGCGCTCCAATGGCACTAAGATATGGTACTTCAGGACCAAGAATATCTTCATTTTCTTCCTTAGGACGGAATTGATCCTTTTCCACATCTAAAGATCTTACGATCATTGGAGTACTTAATAGATGTGACTTATCTATATAAAATCTCTTCAAGATCTTTTCTGTGTATGTTGTTTGATGAATAAAGATCCCACCTTTTGTATGCTCGATCTGCAGGCCAAGGCAAAATTTAGTCTTTCCAAGATCTTTCATCTCAAACTCTTCTTTTAGAATTTTTATAATTGTTGGAATCTCCCCAGGAGTTTCAATGATATTTAAATCATCAACGTACACATCAATTATAATGAATCCATATGCAATTTTTTTATGAAAACACAGAGGCAGAAATCATCATTCTTGAATCCATTTTTGGCCAGATACTCAGTAAGATGATTATACCACATTCGTCCAGATTGCTTCAGACCATATAAAGATCTTTGCAATTTAACTGAGTATAACCCCTGTGAATATTCATTGAATGGTTTAGATATCTTTAATCCTTCAGGGACTTTCATATAGATATCACTATCTAATGAGCCATATAAATAGACTGTTACCACATCCATTAAATGCATATGTAGTTTATGATATGCAGATAAACTGACCAAATAACGCAATGTTATCGCATCCACTACAGGGGAATACGTTTCTTCATAATCTATACCTGCCCTCTGAGAAAAACCTTGTGCTACAAGTCGAGCTTTGTAGCGTACAACTTCATTTTTCTCATTTCGTTTTCTCACAAATACCCATCGGTATCCAACAAGTTTTACATCTTCTAGTGTACGGACTACAGGTCCAAAGATTTCACGTTTTGCAAGTGAGTCTAATTCAGCCTTCATGGCTTCTTTCCATTTTGGCCAATCATTTCTTTGTCGACATTTTTCGACTGATCTTGGCTCAAGATCCTTATTTTCAAGCATGATATTTAATGCCACATTATATGCAAATATTTCATTGACAATTGTCTTATTTCGGTCCCATTTCTCTCCTATAAAGACATAATTTATCGAGATCTCGTCATTTTCACAATTTTCAGGTACCTGAACGTCTTCTAGCGTTATATCAAAATTTTGGACAACTGCAGGTGTCTTTACTATGTCTTTTTCAACAGGAATAGTATTTACCTCTTTTTTCTTTCGAGAATTTTTGTCTTTGGAGGCCTGCCACGCTTTTGGCATGTATTTGCTTCGGTAGCAATTTGTCCAACTGAGACATCAATTCAAATTGGTGCATTTTCCGCTGGTATATACGACTTGGTTATCCTCTTTGTATCGGAAAATGCATCGGGCAACTCATTTGCTATTCTTTGCAAATGTATAATCTTTTGAACTTCTAGTTCACATTGCCCTGATCGAGGATCTAAATGCATCAACGATGATGCATTCCAATTAGGTTCCTTTTTCGGAAGCTTATTCTCTCCCCCTAATGTTGGAAATTTTGATTATCAAAATGACAATCTGCAAATCGGGCTTTAAATACATCTCCAGTTTGTATCTCAAGATACCTCACTATAGAGGGAGAATCATATCTAACATATATCCCCAATTTTCTTTGGGGTCCCATTTTGGTGTGATTAGGTGGTGCAATGGGAACATATATCACACACCCAAATATCCTTAAATGGGAATATTTGGCTGCTGGCCAAAAGCTAATTGCATAGGAGAGAACTGATAGAAACTTATTGGCCTCAAACGAATACGTGCTGCGACATGTAAAAGAGCATGCCCCCAAACCGAGGTTGGGAGATTTGTTCTCATAAGTAAGGGTCTAGCAATCAATTGGAAGCGTTTAATAAGTGATTCTGCTAACCCATTTTGTGTGTGAACATAAGCTACTCTATATTTAACACTTATTCCATTAGCCATACAATAAGCATCAAAAGCTTGGGAAGTAAATTCACCAGCATTATCAAGACGAATTGCTTTGATTGGAGTTTTTGGAAATTGTACTTTTAATTGAATAATTTGAGCCTGTAATCTCGCAAACGCTAGGTTGCAAGAAGATAATAAGCACACATGTGACCATCTCGAAAATGCGTCTATTAAGACCTTAAAATATCTAAAAGATCTACATGGTGGATGAATAGGTCTATATATATCGCCTTGAATCCTTTCTAGGAATTCAGGGGACTCAAATCCAATCTTTACTGGTGATGGTCTTAAAATTAACTTTCCTTGAGAACATGCAACACAACAAAATTCACTAGATTTAAGAATCTTCTGATTCTTTAGTGAATGTCCATGGGAGTTTTCAATAATTCTCCGCATCATGGTTGTTCCCGGATGACCTAATCTATCATGCCAAGTTATGAATTCACTTGGGCTAGTAAACTTCTGGTTTACAGTGGCATGTGATTCAATTGTACTAATCTTGATATAATACAACCCAGATGAAAGTGAGGGCAACTTTTCTAATATACCATTTTTATTTAAATCATGAGTTGTGATACATAAATACTCATGACTTCCCTCATTCATAGTCTCAATATGATATTCATTTCAGCGAATATCTTTAAAACTCAACAAGTTTCTTCGAGACTTGGTAGACAATAGTGCATTATTTATTAAGAATTTTGTTCTTCCAAGAAACAAAATTATAGCTCTTCTGGAGCCTTCTATCACATTGTCTGAGCTAATAATAGTATTAACATATTCTTCTTTTGGCACAAGATGGGTAAAATATATATCACTTTTAAGAACAGTGTGCGAACTTGCACTATCCGCAAGGCAAATATCTTCAGAATATGTCCTTACCATTTTTCTTCAAAGACAAATGATAATAATAATAATAAAATGAGTAGAAGTACATGCATAGTAAAATTATTCACATGAATACTTAACAAACACATACATATATCAAACTATTTCATCATTAATCAAATAGCCAATATTTCCTTCAAAATGCTTAAAGAAATTAAATACATCATAATGAGTGGTAGAATTTTTATCATTTGAAACAAAATTTGTTTCCTTGCCTTTGTCATCCCTTTTCAATGATGCTTGATAAAGATCAACTAGGTGCCTTGGGGTACGACAGGTACATGACCAATGACCCTTTCCACCACAATGGAAGCATTTATCCTTAATTGATTCACTTTGCCCATTATTTCTTTTTTATCCCACTTCTGGTGAGATCCTTTCTTGTGAACATGATTTCTTTTCCTTCCATAATTTTTCTTGTTATCAAAATCTTGTCATTTATCTCTTCTGGGGTTATAATTTGCTGCATTTGCTTCAAGAAATGGGGCGGCGCCATCTGGGCGCACTTCATGATTTCTTAAGAGCAACTCCTTGTTGCATTCAACAACAAGAAAGCAAGAAATTAGCTCAGAATATTTTTTAAATCCTTTTTCTCGATTGCTACTGCAAGAGCACATTCGAGGCATGGAAGGTCGAGAAAGTTTTCTCTAACATATCGGGCTTGAGGAAGTATCACATGATTGTACCTTTCTTCAAGGTCTTTCCACAGATCTGCAAGATCTTTTAATGTGGGATATTCATTTTTCAATCATACGTCAAGATGACAATGAAGGAAAATCATAGCTTTGGCTTTATCCTTTTGGGATGTATTATTTTCAGCTTTAATGGTATCTTCAAGATCCATTTCAAGATGGATTTTAGCATATAGTATCCATGATAAATAATTGTTTCCAGATATATCAAAAGCATTTCGATATAATAAAAATTTGTTACCTGAAGTCTTCCTAAAATTTTGTTAGAGTTTCGTGCTAATAACGTGTTGTAAGATAACTAAATAAATAAATAAGAAAGAAGTAACAAATAAAATAAAGGAATATAATTAGAGAAAGAGAGAGAAGAGTATTTTATTGCTTTTGTGTGTGTTTTCATCAATATTTATAGGCGTATATGATAGTAGTTTTTCAAACTATATTAAATAAGATTTTTTTTGAAAACATGTGGCTTGTAGAAATGGACATCCACCTCAGACTATCTTATCACAACAATACAGAATTTGTTTACTCAATTTAGAAACTCAAATTATGATTTGAGATAAATCATGAGACAAACTTCTATCAAAATTTTTAATCTAGTGTTCACCACTTTTATCCTACTAAAATTAATTTGACCCAATTTATATTTATTTTTAATAGATAATTTAATACAATCAGATTAGATCTACTAAAATTCGACTTTAATTGATTTAGATATTGATTTTGGAATTTGAACTATAACTCGATTACTCGAATAAGATCATATTAGTTTTAAAAATAAAATATTATTGTATATATACAATTTTGTTAAACTTCAAAATTTAGATAATGTCAAATTATAATATTTATTTAAATATAAATTTAATGATGTATTATTTTTATTTATCTTTTTTATTATTATATAGGATAAAGTATATTTTTTGTCCTTGAAGTTTGATAAAAGTTTTAAAAATACCCCTAAGTTTTATTTTGTTTCAATTTTATCCCAACAGTTTTTTATTTACATCAAATATACCCTTAACGACTAATTTTTCAAAAAATTTAAGACCAATTCAACAATAATTTCATAAGAACAACCCTCAACACAAGCAAATGAAGCATAATTTTCATGCATTATTGTTAGACTGGTCTTAAATTTTTTAAAAATTTAGCCGTCGATGGTATATTTAATGTAAATAAAAAATTTATGGAACAAAATTGAAACAAAATAAAACTTAGGAGTATTTCTAAAACTTTTGTCAAATTTCAGAGACAAAAAATATACTTTACCCTATTACATATTATTTATAGAAATTTTTTTCTATTTTTTATATTTTATTTTCAATTGGATATCCGATTATCTAAATTAATCCCACTCGGCTTTAATTACTTCAGATTGGTTCGTGTCCACTTAAATCCACTCATTTTCCTCCAATCCAATCTGTAAACATCCTTCCATTATCTTTTGTTTTATATGAGAAATCATTGAAGCCATTAGGATTGATTTAATGGTGAAATCTTTGAAAAATGGATTTGCCTCATCTAAAGTTGTTCATTTACTTTAGAGAGAAAAGTAACGCAATCTAAACCATTGATAATATAAATGGTTCTAATCATTTTAAATAAATAAATGCATTAAAAGAAGTTAAAAGTAGATTTTTTTAATAAGATTCTGATGGTTTCAGTGGTTAAGAGAAAGGATGGTTGAATCTTAGCCCCCTTTTCTGCTTACTACACTTGCTGGACTTAGAGGAGATTTTTCTATTTTTAGCTCGTCCCTAGCCACGAGACATTTTCATTTTGTCTCGTCACTTGGCACGAGACAATTTTGATTTTTTTTTTGAACAGTAGAAACAGAAGTGAAGTAGGAGAGAGAGAAGATTACACCCAGATATATCCTGGTTCAGTTGCTAAGTGCAGTGCAGCCTACATCCAGTCTCCATCACAACAATGATGTAATTTCACTATAATCATCCAGATTACAAGTTGTAAAGTGCTAACCCAACTTACAAGGGGATTCCCACAGAATCATAAAACACAACATAGATGAACAAAGGAACTCTAAGACATCTATGGCTTTTTCTTTTAATTTTGCACTCTCTGCCTTTTTCCGCTCTATGACTTTTTCATACAAACTTCACTGTTTGCTTTTTTCCATGAGACTCAAGACATGACAAAATTAAACAGAAAAATTACAAAATAGAATATATTGAAGGAGAAGAAAATCTGTAAGCTTAGTTAGCTATGAGAATTCTGTGCCTTACACTCTCACTGCTTACTTCTAACTCCTTGAATCAAACCATGACTGTTCACCCCTTTTATAGAGAAGTGAAGTCTTCACAGTTGAAACACACACCCGACCTTAGCTTCCTTTCCTTCAAAACAAAACCAGTTCGGCCACAGAGAGAGAAGAGGTAACTAATGCTAAAACCAACATGCAAATACCTCTAGTCCTTCCTTGGTCATCACTCTTCATCAATCCGAGCGCTCCATCCTTGGCTTCCTCTCCAAGATGGATTTCTGGCCCTTGATGCTTCATGATGATGATGGCTTCATCTGCTCCAATCTCTGCCTCTTCCATCACTTCGCCACTCTAGCTACTTCCTGTGGTGGTTGAGTAGAATCAGAGACAAGCCATGCTTCCAAGAATCTCACCTTGCTGGCCGAATCTTCTTCCTTCTTTTTGAGTATGAAGGATCCGAGATTACCTCACCAAATCTTACCACATTTGGTGATTATCTTAGCCACAACATACTTTTGGTTTCCTTTTTCTTGCCATCATTAACTTGATGGTCTTTGACGCATGCAACTTCTTCTTTTCGGTGAGTTTTGCTTTCATGGATTCCTGGTAAATGACCGAAGAGAAGAGAGAAAGAGATGAGAGAGAATGTGAAGTTAAAGTAAAAGCAATTAAATGAAATGAGGCATATGATGGATAGCTTTTACTCCCTTTGCTTTGAGTAGCGTATAGCATTAATCATAATGATTCCCATCAAATCAAAGTCAAATTCTCTCTCATGTTTCTAATGCTAGCATATTAAGTTTTGAAATCCATTCTTAGCAAGCAATGGAATCCGTTGGAAAGCATGAAGCCTGTATGCTTTCTTGGTTTCGGACTAGGCTTGGAAGCATTTCAAAAAATTAATGTTGGGCTTGTTAATAACAACATTAAATCTGGCCCAATTTGTAGCATTTGCTTTCCTGGTGAATTTTGTTCCAGATCAAGCATAGGAGGCTTTCATCAAAATCAAATATGGGCTTAGTTGCAACAAACATTGAGCTTGGCTTTTTAATACAACAATTCAGCCACATAATAGAAAACATGTAACAAGGCTGATTGTTGGTTTTAATTTGGGCTAGCAACATTTTATTTTCCGGCCCAATTAGAAACCTGCATCATAAAATTATTAATTAACATATGTTAAACGAAGATTAAATTAATAATTTTGCAATTAAATATTTTAATAATGTTTGTTCATCACAAATATTAATTTGGAGTTTTCCAAACTCATCAGATTCCTTAAAATTTGTGCGACAACTGCAGTAGCTTCCAAGATCGCGTGATTTTTTTCTTTTATTTCATCCTCTTTCTATTTTATTTAGTTTTTTCTTTCTTTTTCTTCAACAAAAAAATTATTTTCGGTTCTATTTTTTCACAATATTTAATTTTCTTTTTATGTTTTATTATCATGTTCTTCTATGATATTGTTATTGTTTTGGTTATCTTCTTCTTTTTTATTTTTGTCTTCTGTAACTTACATTTAAAATTTTGTCATGAAAGAGATTAATGGTGATCACTAATAATTATGCATTTGAAACTTTGAATACTTCTTTACCATAAATTGCGAAAAAGCTGTTTCATATTTTTTGTTGTGTGACAATAAATGTTAGAAAGCTACAGAGTTAAAGAAAAAAAGTAAAAACCTTCAGTTATACATCCATTATCCATTATTTGACAAATGACAAGTACACAAACAAACAGCAATCATGTGTGACAAAATCTTAATGAACAAGAACATCCAAATTCAATATATTAGTATTACCATATTGTTTTCATTGTTAAATATCAACATTCTTTTCAAGCATCCTAACCTAAGACTACACAATACATTTAGATAAACTATGTGCCCACAATTCATTCAAAATATTTCAAGCTGAAACCTCATTAGAAGCTTCACAGATTTAAATTTCTTTCCCTTCCTGTCATGCAGGGCGACTGACCGGAATCCGAGTCGCAGTTCGGATACTGGCAAACAAGTCTGCCCTGCAAAGTCATCCTTCCCCTTGTCTTTATCCTTTACTTCGATCCGCAGCAAAGCAAGCTCAGGAACTGTTAAAGGAAATTCAAACTCTTCATCCCAAACAGGAAGCCAATTGTCCTTGATTACCCTTGTTCTTTTCTTTACACAATCAGTTGGCACCCCAACAAGACATACCTGTCAAAATTTTGATTACTTCTAATCATAAATAAGTATCTAATGGTGTATAGTCCAAAGTAAAAGATGAAATAATCAAAGAACATACTTTGTTGTTAGTAACAACAATATTCATGATCAATGATGAAGCATAGCATTAAATTTTAATGGTGAAATATCAGTTATGCTACTAAGATACATTGAGAATTATGAAACTGACCTTGGTGTAAAAATCTGGAGGAGAAAATAGATCAAAGTGTGTTGCACCGAAATCGGATCTCCACCCAACACCTAGGTAAACATTTACCTGTTTTGAACAAGAAAATGTTAAGATTTCATGAAATAACCAAATTTTATTGTTTTATAGAAGGAATCATAAACTTATACTCACCCTTAATGTCTGCTTCACTGGCAATGTTCTTCTAGGATCAAACTCGTCTTCATGTGAATTTGTTCGGGTCAGAAATTCGGGCTTTCTAAGATAACCACATCCTCCATTTGCTCTAAACATTCCTTGCATCAACCATAGCGATTTGCCATGCCCCTATGGGAAAACAAACATTGAATGACTGAAAAGGCTTACATTCCACTATTCCAGTAGTTTTTCATAGTATGAAAATTGGTGATGTGAATTCTGATATTTGTTGGACCAAACTCTTGGAACTTTATCCCTAAGAAGTTATGCTTTTGGCAATAAATTCCTTGACACCATTTTGGACAGATTCATATCATAATATGACTGATCATAAATCAAACCCAGAAATCATACTAATTCATAAGTAATGCATGAAATAGCATGAAAATAGACAAAACGCCGAAAGAAGAAACTTATGTTTCATAAGTTTCTCTACTAGCTTCTCATGTATTTTGGCTTGGACATAACTTTCTAACCTGCATATTGAATGCCACCATTTGAGCTCCATACATCCACCCTAAATGCGGCCGAAAATTTGTGGATTTGATGCGTTCTCCTTTAGGATAGACTCTCAGTATATTTTTCTGTGTGAACCTGCAAAGCATAACAATGAGTATCAAGTAATCAGTTACAGAAATAAGAATAACCTTCAGCTACAAGTAATCTTGAATTAAGTTTTATAGATACCTAATAATGTCTTTTCCATGAGATTCAGAAGCACTTTTGAGTTTCTTCTCACTCAAACTTAGCCGTTTAACTACTTCGCTATCGGCTTTCAGTCGATCCTTCACAGAACCTTTTGATTTCCCACCATGGATTGCAATCAAGTGTTTGTATTCAGGTGCATTTTGCTGGCTTGGTTTGAAATCACATATATTTGTGTCTTCATCACTTACATTCTGCTGTGCATTAAAGACAAACATAAATGAAACAAACTAGCAAATCGATTTTCTTTTTCTTAAAAAAAAAATGAATATATATTGTTCTCTCACATTCTCCTCAGTTGTCAATTGAGCCATGGAATCTGGCAATTCCACGTTCCATAATTCTTCTTCTTCTCCGGAGGACAGTTCGCTTTCATTTTGCATATGGTTATTATTGCTGCCCTTGTCCATAACACTATTAGAATGAGCATATTCTTTAGGAGGTTTGGTGGATATAACAACTAGATTTTTCAATGATTCTGGTGAAGGGAATTCTGTCAAGTAATCTGTCTTGGGATAATAAAGCATGTCTCCAAATATTTGAGTTGCTTTCTGCATAGACATAAAGAACAAAGATTAAATCCATGATGAAAAATCAATAGCTAAGAATTGCTCCCTATTTAACTAGATGATTAGATGAATTCTCTTTCTCTTTATTTTTCTTCTCTCTTCTTTGTTTAGGTGGGAATGAATCAAAAAGAATACCTACTTCTGTGAATTTGGCCTGAAGTTTTGATGTTAAGTGGTCTTCCAAAGTTAGTATCACTGGAAAATCAGATTTGACAAAAGCATATTTCTTTATGGATTCCAGACATTTGGTTAGTAAAACTGGAGTGGTAAGAGTCCTGCTCAGTTATGACAAGAAATTCATCAAACAAAAGTATAAGAACTTTTGTTCTTCCTTTACTACATTAATAACTCCACAAGATCAGTTTTTATAGTACCTTCCGTGAACTACTTTAATACCATCTTCATTGGAAGATGGCCACAGATCGAGTTCAATCACTCGAACTCCTTGTTGCAAAGCCTCAATAATCGGCTTGTCACTGCAATCACTTGTGAGTTGATTCCCAGTCAGATAGGAATTGTGTCCAGTGTACATAAAGTAATGTGACAAGGGAGCCCTCATATCATGGTGAACCTGAAATGTCATATGATTTATACATTATCAGAAAGAAGTTAAACCATTTACCTTAAATACCATGGCTCAGAGCAAATCCATTATGAAAAGCTATAGAAAACAGTAAAACACAATAATAAGCAAAGTAGTAAATTATGTAAGCTAAGCATGTAAGTTTTGTTCTATCATTGATTTTTGTTTTTATGTAACTCTTAGAAATTTTAGAGCTCATTTGTTTCTGCAATCACACCAACATTTTTTGTTTTTGTTGCAAGTTAGGTTGCAACATTTTGTCCTACAATAAATAAATCATTCCATTCTCTGAAAGTTGTGATATTGCACTTCCCTCAACAAGTGGAAAACATAGCATGGTACATTGAAAACATGGTTAAGTTAAAAAGTATTAAAACTATGAATTTAATTTTTACATATACTATCAATGTATAAAAAGAACAAAAAAGTACGTAGTTATCCAATTATATACCGTCACACCCGCAAAAAGTGTTTCACCCAACCATTCACTAGTTTAGGAGTCTTACAAATACAAGTATATAATCGGATAACAATGTAGTATTCTTATGTTACTTAAACGCTTCCTATTAAGTCAAGAGTGATACACGCCTTACTACTTAGGCATATGGCATATCTTGATCATATATTTACTATGTTTTTTATAGTTGATTTTGATTTATAAGAGTAATTTCTTATTCTAATTGACCATATTTTTAATAATATAATATTTGTAATAAATAAAAATTTAAATATTTAGTTTAGCATATAAATATATAATACAAGGAGCATCGGCATTCTTTGATTCTTACTATGGTGTACAACAATTAAAATAGCAAACTAATGCAGATGAATAACAGGCTTGCAAAATTTTTCTAATTCACTCATCTATCTAATCCATCAAAATTCAAACATATACCTAGAAAGATAAAAGATCATATACCTCAGTTTTCAATGGACCATTGAAATCATCAAGAAGCAGAAAATTGATGAACTCCATGAGGCTGAGCCCTTGTTCCCTACTCGTAGTGTTGGAATTCCCAGCAATTTGCAACAAAACCACCTCCAAATCCATTAAGGTGCAGTTCTTATCACCTTGATGCTCCAACATGAACCCTAGAAGCTGATCATTTGACATGTATTCTCCACCTTTTGCAAACATGTGAAATGCTTCCTTAATGTCCAAAGATGGTTCTTGCTTTTTCAATTCAAATTTTCTGGTCAAGAAATTCAACACCTTGTACTTGTAGATCTCCTTTTTCATCTCCTTTTTCTTAACCATTTTGCCCTGCTAATAATCAATATCACCCTCTCTCAAATGATTTGGAAGTGAAACAGAGGATACAGAAGATAAAGTGAAGAAGCTTTATAAGACTTAAAGAGTAATTAGAAGTGAGTCAACTTTGGAAACACAGCCCTCCTTTTTTTCTTTTTCTGTTTTGATTGGCAACAAAACGGTCAAAACCTTAAAACCTCTTTGTCTTCTTATAAAATATATTTTATTGGTACTACCTACCTTGCCATTCTCCTTTGATCTGTGATTGGATAATGGATACTCGGACATGTTCATGCGCAAATTGCAGTCAAAAGAAATTAAAAAAAAAAGTTATTCAATCTTTTTTCAAAAATAAGTTATTTTTCAATTTTTAAAATTATTAAAATGTGGAGGTTAGCATACAAATACAACACATATTGTTTTAAGGATTTGGATCTTCTAAACTTTGAATTTCACTTTAAAGAGTAAAGTGTGATTTCTCACTATTTATTTCATAGGTGGAATTAAGAATAAATATGAGAGAAATCATTCAAAACTCAAGAATAGAAAATCACACTTTATCCTTTAAAGTACAAATTCAAAATTTAGAGGATTCAAATCATTGTTTTAAATTAAGTTTTCTTTCCTTTATTTTAGCATTTATCATGTATAATGTTAGTTAATTTTGTAATTCTATTCTAATGAACATTTATTGTATTTCTTAGCTAGTTCTCTTTTTACTGTCAATACTATTTCATATTAATTTCTATTCTCTCTTCTTTAATTAATAAATACAACAACAATAATAATTAGTATATAGTTAAATTATTTTATCAATTTTTTAATTTTATCAAATTTTTAATTAAATTCTTATATTTTTTTTAATTGAGTCCTTAAACCATTTTAAATTTTCGGGTAAACTATCAAAAATACACTCGAATAATTTTGTCGCTGGCAAAAATGCACCCAAATTTTGTATCAACAAAATACCCTCAAATAATTTAAAAACATAACAAAAATATTCGATATTAAATATGTATAAAAAATGTCTTAAAGTTTGAATTTTTTTATGCAATTTTTTGCAAGAATAATTAGAAAATTTAGATATTTTTATTCTTAATTTTGGTAATTTTTTGCTAACTATATATTTTTTGTGATTTTTTAAAAATATTATTTGTTATTGACAAAAAAATTCACAAAAAAATATATACTCAGTGAAAAATCACTAAATTTTAAAGATAAAAATATCTCATTTTTTTTAATCATGTTTGTAAAAAATCGCATTAAAATTCAATTTCTGAAATATTTTTTGAGAATGCATATTTAATGTTGGACATTTTTGTCGCGTTTTTAAATTATTTGAGAATATTTTTGTTGATAACAAAATTCAAGTGTATTTTTATCCGTGACAAAATTATTCAAGTGTATTTTTTGTGGTTTATTCTAAATTTAATAATTATATCCTTATTGATAGCAAATATTGAAAAAATATATAAAGTGTGAATTTAAATAGAATGAATTGCGGAATTAAATTCCTCCATGACACAGGGCGAAACTGAGAACAGAAAGAGTGAAGAGTTTTTTTACCGAAGTGTGAAAAAGAGGAGAAAAAGAACTATTTTATAATTCTAAAAAAAAGGATCGAATTTAAGAATTTATTTTGTAACTATTTTGTGTTCAATTTCACAAATTTTGTTATTCTTTATAAATTTTTATGTTCTTTGTTATTAAAATTTCTGTGATTTTTTTAATTTTAAGAAAACTTAAAAAACACAAAATTTTTTGGATAAAAATAGAGAAATTATGCATCTGGATAGAAAGAAGGCTAAGTAGATGCAACGATATTTTTTTATTTTATCTCTTCATGGCTCTATCCTTTTTTGAAATGAAATAAGTAAAAAAAAAATTTTTTTGGCAGCAAAATTGTGATATACGTAATGGTAGAAATTGTGCAGTGTTAGTGTAGCTCTTTTACTTTTTCGTTTTTCAATTTTATGGCGGTACTAGCAAAATTGTGATATAATTTTTTCTTCTTCAATTTTACTAATAGTGACTATAAAATTAAGATAAAAAACAAATTTTAATTTCGCCACAATCTACAAAATTAAAATATAGGATTATTTTCTGAAATAAATTAAAAAAATATTATTTCTAAAAAACTTGTTATTCAAACTTTAAATTTTTAGATACGCATTGTTTTTTATTTAAGGTAAATTTGCCGCAACCCAATGAACTCTATAATTTTAATAAAGTTTGTCTGATTCCCGACGAACTTTAAGTAAACTTTCTAAAATAAAAGAAGGTTGTGGAGAGCAAAACTCAAAATCACAATTCTGTCCTCCTCTTTAGTCCTCATCTTGGTATTTTTCTCTACAATGTCAATAAATCCATTATTATCTATTCATTATGATGGTGAAATAGTGTATAATAAAAAAGGTTCAAATCATTTTTAAGTTTGGACAACAAATAATTACGTACATGGCACCAGAAGTCAATAGTCTAACAGCGTTGAAGAATTTGATATTGCATTTCGCTGGGCAACAACATGCAAAAAAAGTGAAAAAAATTTACTACAAATATCCAACCGAAGTAGATGACAATTTGATTTATAAAAGGCATGTTACAGTTGTCTTTGCTCTATTGTTATTATGTTTATTAGACTACGGTTTTGAAAAATATTTTCGTTGTTTTGAATTAGGTATCTGTTATGTGACGACGTGGACGTATGTCTTATAAAGTTGTGGCACAACCGATGGACAAATGTTCATCTGTTGAAATTATTTGTGTTTCTCGTTGAGTTGGTGGACGAGGATTATCTGCGGATACTGTCGATGATAATCCTTTAAGTGGATCTGTTAGACGAAATATTAGAAGGATGATGGTCAATCTAAATATGCCACCTGAAGGTACTCATGAGGACTCGAACATTGAACTTGGTAATTGTAACGACCCAACTTCCAGCACGTCATGATCGTACTAAAATTAAGGCGTTACTAACCTAATTCTTTTATTATCTACTTAGTATTGAGCCCTTATGCCGTTATGCGTTAATCTGTCAACATTTTTACTATAAAGTTAAAACTTTTCCAACAAGAACAAATACACATATTCACATACTCAATATTATTAATACCTTATAGTAATATATACAAAACTGATCACAAAAACTTACCCCTTTGAATAAAATTTCAACTAACAAGGTGAGGAAAAAATAAATTCTAACAACAACTCAACTCGCAAACATATTCTTCTGTGGTCCCGCAGCTTTACAATAAGCCTTTGCACCTGTAACTAAAAGGGGTGAAAATAGGGGGTAAGAATTGGGGAGTTCTTAGTAGGTTCGGGGTTAGAAGTTAAGTTCATTTTACTATTATTAACCAACCGCAACTAACAGCAGAATACATACAAGCATAAATAATAAAAGAATACAGAAGTCAATCAGTCATGCAGCACACACATAATCACAGAGTTACATAGCACAAAGATATGTACAAACAAGCATGATGCATGTCTAGTCCTACATAGGTCATGAGCTCATATGTCGGTTGCCTACTTGCTCCCGACATTACTCGGGCACAAGTCCCAGATATGGCTTTCCAGATGCATACAGTGTGCATATAAGTTTTGCGGCCAAACCGCATACGGTGTGATTTTTAAATGTATTTCAATATGCTTACATCTGAACAACCGTTATCAGACTTTCTAGATGCATATAGTGTTCATATAAGTCTTACAGTCAGGCCGCATACAGTGTGACTTTTAAATGTATTTCGATATGCTTACATCTGGAAAATAATTTTTAGTATGTGGGCGTCCCCACTATACATTTGGCATTAAGGCCCAAGCAAGGTCGCATTTGCTCTCCTGTGGTAAATAGTGTTTTAAAAATTTTTCTTTATTTTTGTCCTCTTCTCTTCTGTAGCAGAGATCCTTTCAGTTAATACATTTTTTTCTTTTCTGTGCTCTTCTCTTCTGTGACAGAGATTTTTTAGATTCCTTTAATTAATACATTCCTTTCTTTTATGTTCTCTGCTCTCTTGTGGTAGAGATTCTTTAAATTCTTTTATTATTTACTTTCTACTCTACTGTGGTAGAGATTTCTTTGATCTTTTTTCTTTCTTTTTCTTTTCTTTCTTATCATTCTATAATATAAATTATCTTCGCATTATTTCCTCGCCTTTTCCTATGTGTCTTATGGAAAGTGAATCAAAGATTCTTAATTTAGATTTATCTTTCTAAAACTTTTAGGACAGTTTTATGCTTATCCTTTTATTATATCATAAATAAAATAACATATTTTAAATAAAAGACTAATATATTATATTAATACAAATAATGCTAGTATTGATAATAAAAGAGTATTAACATTATTATCTTTATATCAAAACCTGCTTATTATTAATGTTCTATTCTTTAAGCTTTCAAGAATCATATTCCATCTTCAAGCTTTTAAACATTTTATCTTTTAACCCAATATTTTAATAAAGTTACTAATTTTAATTTCATATTTAGTAAAATTACTAATTTAATTTTATATTATTATAAATAATCCTGATTTCTTATAAAATACCAGAATTACTCCGAAACTTTTACTTTTTACTCAAAGTACCCCCAATTTCTTATGATCTTTCAAAATATATACTTGATTTTAAATCCCTTTTCGAGCTTTTTGGTTACCGATTTTTCACAACTTTTAATTTAATTTCTCGGCCATTAAATCTCACCCATTTTATTAAAAAATTAATACAAACAACCTCAAATCAATCTCATTATCACGGTTTGGGCAGTACAAATATGACCGAATTACAAGCTTAATCACATATAATAATATATCAACAAAATTCAATATAAAGTCAACCAAACTCAATCAATAATCAATCACAACAACCATTTACTTATCCAACATAAATTTAATCGGTGAGAATTTACTGAAACCCTACCTCCTTACAAAATCAAAATACTCGAAGCTCTGGAGAAACTTTTTGACCAAGATGCCAAAGAAAAAAATGTCAGAAATCGATTCTTCCGCCAAGAATACCAAAAGGCCGAACTTCAAGGAGCAGGGGAGCTACGTCACCGTCAACTTCTACCGAACAAAAGTAACACCAATATGTAGAGGAAGAAGATACAAAAACTTTAATCGGATTAATTTTTTATTGGAGTTACAGATCGCAAAAAATTGAAGCCGGAAAGTTTATATTTCCATGACGTTCCCGCTCTCTCTCACTCGTTTTCTCTCTTTCTTTCTCTTATTTTCTTATGATTCGGTGATGAAAGAAACTAAATGAAGCAAAAGATGACGATAGTGATTAATTTTATTAAAAATATGTGTCATGTTAATATATGTCAAGTTAATGTGTGTGCGTGCGTGCATACAAGCCATGTTTGAATATATTTTCTTATGGAATTTGGCCAAGGGAAATATATGGAAGGATTATGATTATCATTGTTGGTGATCATAGGCTAGGTGTTAAGTTTTGGAGCTACTGAGTCAGCGGTTCAAGTTATAAATATCTCAAACGAATATTTAAAAAAACTGAATATATTAAAACACAAGTAATATATATATATATATATATAAAAGGTTAAATATATATGAGTTACTAATATAAATGACATTAGTAACTTAAGGATAAAAGATATTTAATGAAGTATT
>NC_029781.3:23052754-23092684 GCF_000817695.3 Arachis duranensis
AGAGACTTCAATTAATAAAATAAATTATTACTTATTTATATTTAGATTTTTTAAAAATATGGGTCATTACAGTAATGCCGACATGATGGAAGATAATGTTAAAAGTCATGAGGGTTCTGTAAGGGATCCTATGATGGATCCTTATGAAGCTAACCCGGATGATGAAGACGATACTGATGATGAATTAACGAAAATTTCTTATGATGGTGACGAGGAAAAAGAGATAAATTACTACCAAGGTTGCGAGAACCAGATCGGTCAATAAACCAGTAAAGTCACTGATTTATTGGTTTACTAGTTCAACCAGTTTATTAAATATTAAATAAAATTATTAAAAAATTTATATATAATTTCAAATATATAAATCCAACCTATAATATTTCATCAATGGAACTGAGATGCTCTGAGTTTTATGCTTTCCAACATCAAAAGAAATAACATGATAAGAGATTTTTCATCTAAACAGAGACATTCTTCATCACAAATCATAATCAACAGCTTAAAATTAATCCAAAAAATTAACAAATTATTCCAAAATCATTATAATAAAAAACAACAACTCATAATCATTATAGTCAACAAAAACAAAATAAAAAAACAAAAAAAGGATGCAACAGCAACAAAAGATCTAGCTTGGCAATCAGACTCCAAAATCAAGTAATCAACAAAAACAGCAATTTGGTGCGCGAATTAGGATTTTACACAGCTTAACCAGCAAGTGCATCGGGTTATCCAAGTAATACCTCAGGTGAGTGAGGGTCAATCCCATGAGGATTGTTGGACTGAGCAAGTAATGGCTGTCCGGTTGGACTTTGTAAACCCCACTAAAATTAGTAAATAATTAGTCAATAAATCGAATTTTAATTAGAAAATTAGAAATGTAAATCTAATATTAAAATAGGATAGAGCTCTTCAAAACGAAAAATTTGACACTAATTTCGAAAAATTTGGCCCAAAATTGGGCCGAACGAGTCAAACCGGTTAAACCGGGCCCAACCGGACCCAATACTTAAATGAGTTTTAGCTCATCACTTCCCTTCCATTCCTCATTTCGGTCTAGCAGCCATGGGAGGAGGAAGGTGAAGACCAAAAACCTAACTCCCACTTTCATCCACCATAACTTCTTCATTCGAGCTCCGATTGCCGCACCATTTGCGGCTATGTGACCAATGCGTCGAGCTTTACAATGCTATCGGAATAATTTCTTTGGTAAGTTACTCTAACACTCCAGTCCCTCCTTCCCTCCAATTTTTGAAAAATTATATAGTGGTGTTGAATTTCTTTACTTTTTGATGTATTAGGATCCAATTAGTCTGAGGAAAACGTTCACTCATGCTTTTACAAAGCTTGGGTAACATGAAGAAACTATAACTCTATCTAATTTCTGAATTTGTCCAATAGATATTGAGTTTGGGTATATATGTGTTGTATATTTGTATTAGGTAGTGTGTATGTAATTGGAACTTGAAATTGTGGACATTGGAGGCCTTAGATTGGTGTCAATTCTTGGTGATTTTGTGAATTGTGGAGCTATGTGTGGGGCTTAAGTGTTGCCTTGGACCAAACGTGAAAATCGGCCAAGGTATGGTTTAGGTTTCACGTATTTAATATATAATACCCTGTGAAAACTTAGGCTAGATGACCCTAGGATAAGTTGGAATGTAAAGAAGCGTTTAATGTTTAGTATCCTTGTTGTTGAATTGTACTATGAGTTGTGTATTGGGTTATTGTTGTGGATGATGATAACAGGATGTGAATTGATGAATTTATGACTATGAACTTGTTGAAAGAATATATGAATGTCTTAGATAGGTGGATGACAAATTTGTTGATATATTTGCAAGGTTGATATATGATATTCTGGAATTGGGTTATGGTAGTTATGGAAGGATTATTGTGGTAATGGTAAAGTGATGTTGTGTTGATTTTGGTGCTTGTTGACTAGTTGGTGATTTGATGAATTGATAACTAATGACTTGAGTACATGAGCATATGAGCCTAGAATTGGTAAGTTATAATTTTGGTTGATGCATTTGGAAAGTGTATGTATGTTATTATTGATTTGAGGTATGGTTTATTATGGTGGTTGTTGTGGTATTGATATAGATAGGTTGTGTTGATGGATATAAAAATGGTAAGTTGAATTTTAAAGAAAATGGAGGTTTGAGGTTTTAAACGAAAACTTGATTTTTACGAACTTTGGTAGTCCATAACTCGAACCTCAAATTTTGGATGAAGATGAGATTTGTTTCAAATCAAAGAGGATTTTATAAGCTTGAGAACAGTATAAATTTTGTGAAAAACTGATAAGTGGTCCGTTTGTGTTTATCTGTTTGAATGTTGCATGCTTTGTTAAGTGATGTTGGTATACCGTGCTATTTCTGTTTCATGTGATTGAATTATCCTGCTGTTTTTGCTGATTGATGCCATCCAGGAACGTCTAATTTACTGCCAGAATGCTGCCCAAATTTTTAGAAAATATTTTATCTTCAACTTGAACCTAGAATTGAACTTGCAACTTCTTCGATTCAGCTTTGCTTGATTTCACCAAGTTCAATTCTTAGGCTACTCAGTGGCATTTCCGTGGTTATCTCAATTCTCGTCGATCTCAATGAATTGGTGATTGAGAACCCTTGGTGATCAATTTGATACTCATTGACACTAACCCACTACTAATCTAAGTAGTAGATAGGTTGGGACTTATGGGTTGATGTGATCAAGCCTATTTGACGTACTTCAAGCCTAGGAGTAGATATTACGTACTTAAGGCTTTTGAAAGTAGACTTAATAGGTTGGCCTCTCATAATTATCAATATATGGTTTGTAGACAAGGATGGTGACCTCAATTACCTATGTCTAGCCAAGAGTATTTTTCTTTTCTTTTATTAGTTAATTGTTCATTTACTTTCTTGCCCTTTATCAACCAAACCCCTTTGTTCCTTCATAGCCAATAATAGAACACTTCATTGCAATTCATCGTGAGACAACCCGGAGTTCAAATACTCCGGTTAATTCTTATTTGGGGTTTGTACTTGTGACAACCAAATTTTTTATTGGGAGGATTGTTTGTTGGGTAGTTTTTGTTAGGTTTAGGACTTTGTTGCTTATTCTTTGTAGCTTTTGTTTTTATTTGCCATTATGAATTCTCATCCTCACTTTGGCTGAGTTTGGCTCAAATTATGTTGTAGGAAATGGGAACTACAATGGTGACATGCATCAAGGATGGAACAATCAAAGATGGGAGGAGCCTCAAGGGATTGACCAACCTTCTTGGCAACAACCCCCTAATCCTTATCCACCATACCAACCACCTTATGAGCCCGAGCATTAGCATCGAGGACGATGCTTCATCTTAAGTGTGGGGAGGTCACCGCTGTTACGTCGGTGGATAGCTATGTGTGGTGAACACTTTCAGACACTTATCTCCTAGTTTCTGTTATTTTGCTCTATTTTGTACATTTCTCTTTAAGATTATTGTATATATTAGTATTGTGGATACTTTTATTTTAGTCTATTACATTTTGCACTTTGGTTAGAAAATATTTTTGTTGGATTTTCTTTATATAGTTGTTTTAGCTGGTTTTAGCTTTTGGTTGTGATTAGAAAATATTTTTGGATTGTTGAAACCTAGTTGACCCTTTTTGCATATAAAATTTGTTTTGACTAAAAAAGGGGTAAACTAAGGAATTTTTAAAATTTCTCAATCACAACATTGCATTAATAAGCTTGGTCAAACGATGAAATTTTCCAAGAAACTCATTTATAGGGCACCACCCCAATTAATTGAAATTTTTTTATAACTTGCTTGAATTATACACCTTGTGAATCATGTTTTGAGCTAAGAACACAAGTTTGTGAGATTTGAGCCTAATGGTGTGGTTACATCTTTAACCACATATTTTTCTTCTTGTGTGAAATTGTTCTCTTTCTATGATTGTTACCCTTGATTTGTTTAATTCTATATGTCCATCATTCCTTGTATACATGCACTTGTATGATTGAGGTCATTGTTTCATTAACTCACTTACCTAAATAGCCTACCTTTTACTCTCCATTGTTAATCAAATTTGAGCCTATGCTTAACCCAATTGTTCTTTATTATAACACATTACAAACCTAAAGCAAAAAACAATAAAAGTCCCTTGTTTGAATCTTTGATTAGCTTAGGGTAGTGAGAGTGTTCATTATTTAAGTTGGAGAAATTGAGAACATTGGTTGGGATAAAAGGGTATTTTTATGGTTTCATATTTGGGAATTGGGTGCATGCTCATGTATAGATTAAATGAATAAACCTTATGCATTGATTTTCTTGTACAAAGTCAAAAAAAATATGAAAAGAAAGAAAAAGAATAAAAATAATAAAAAGGGGACAAAATGCCCCAAAGTAAAGTCCAATAAAATCAATGCATAAGTGTTGGAAAACAAAGAGAAAATGCATGAGTATGTGAAAAGTGAAGAATGGGTAGTTAGGTTAGCACTTAATTGTATAGGCTATTATATAGGTTAAGTGGGAAGTCTAAGCTAATCAAGGATTCAAATTTTAGCCCACTTAACCATATATGACCTTACTTTGACCCTAATCCTATTACAACCTTATGGAAAGCCCTCATGATGATTATATGCATGCATTGAATGATTGTTGATTGTTAGATGAAGAACAAATCTTGGAAAGCATGATTAGGAGATAGTGGAGTGAATCAACCCCTAAACACTTGAGTGATTAGAGCGGATACACATCCGGTGAGGGTTCGATTGCTCAATTACATGCTTCAACCATGATCATTCCTCTTCGTGCAAGTTTGTGAATTTGTTCTTGATAGTTCAATGCAATTGTGGATTTGGTTTGGTTTGAGTTGATTCCTATTGATCTAACCCTTATACTTACACATGTTCCCATGGAAGATGATTTGTTTTGACCAAGTGATTGCATTCATATAGATAGTTGCATTTAGGTAGTTTACATTGAATAAATGTTGATACCCCTTTGTCTTTTTCTTGAATTTAGCATGAGGACATGCTTAGTTTAAGTGTGGGTAGGTTTGATAAACCCCGATTCCATGGTTTATCTTGTGCTTATTTTAGGAGATTTTATCACCTTTTCCCACATTTATTCAATAAAATAACATGGTTTTGTAATTCTCCCTCAATTTGTGCTTAAATGTAAAAACATGCTTTTTAGCCCCTTAAACTAGTGATTTTAATTCACCTTAATTCCATTCGATGCCTTGATGTGTTTATTAGTGATTTCAGGTCCATAAGGCAAGTATTAGATGGAAGAAGTGAAGAGAAAAACATGCAAAGTGGAGAATGCATGAGAAAACAAGGATTGGGAGTGCATCAATGGACGCGCATGCGTACCAGGCGCGCGCGCGCAGAAGTGACGTCGCATGGCGATGCATACGCGTATATGGCGCATACGCGTGGATAGAGAAATTGCCAAATGGCGCGGACGCATACATGACGCGTACGCGTCGATGCTCGCACGTGATTCACTTAAAGGCAAAACGTTGGGGGCAATTTCTGAGCTGCCTAGGCCCAATTCCAACCCATTCCTGAAGCTATTTCATGCAGAATTCAAGCTAGATTAAAGGGGGAGCACTTAGTTAGTCAACATGAGCCTTTAGTTAGTTTTCTAGAGGGAGAAAACTAAGTATAATTTAACCTAATCCTAACCTAATTCTAGAGAGAAGAGGGAGCTTCTCTCTCTAGAAAACTAACTAAAGGCTCATGTTGACTAACTAAGTGCTCCCCCTTTGCTCTAGCTTGAATTCTGCATGAAATAGCTTCAGAAATGGGTTGGAATTGGGCCTAGGCAGCTCAAAAATCGCCCCCAGCGTTTTGCCTTTAAGTGAATCACATACGCGTTATGTACACGTCCCGCCATTTGGCAATTTCTCTATCCACGCGTACGTGCCATGTACGCGTACGCATCGCCATGCGACGTCACTTCTGTGCGCGCGCGCCTAGTACATGTGCGCGTCCATTGATGCACTACCAATCCTTGTTTTCTTATGCATTCTCCACTTTGCATGCTTTTCTCTTTACTTCTTCCATCTAATACTTGCCTTATGGACCTGAAATCACTAACAAACACATCAAGGCATTGAATGGAATTAAGGTGAATTAAAATTACTAGTTTAAGGGCCTAAAAAGCATGTTTTTATATTTAAGCACAAATTGAGGGAGAATTACAAAACTATACTATTTTATTGAATAAATGTGGGAAAAGGTGATAAAATCTCCTAAAATAAGCACAAGATAAACCACGGAATCGGGGTTTATCAAAAACCGAATTCTGGAAAGGAAGTTATGGACGCTAGAAATCTGGTGCAAAAACTGAAATTTTTTAAGTATAGCAGGATCAGAACTTCTGGTTTGTATGCATATGTACACTGATGTGCGCATGCACCCAGCAGTAGCAACCATTTCATTTGTGCGTATGCACGCCTTTGTGCGCATGCACACCTTGTGTTTTACAGAAAATGTGTGTACACACGCCATGGTGTGCACGCACACACAGGGGTATGCTTACTGCTGGTAGCGCTCGCATATGTGAGGCGCACGCACACTAAGTAGTTCCTGACTGGTGTGCGCATGCACACGGTCTGCCTTTCACAAAGTGTGTGCACGCACACATTCTGTTTTATTAGCACCTGTATTTTTGTGATTCAAACATGGTTTTGAACCTTTAAACCTCTATTTTTATCTTTTTAACCCTAGATCTTATTATTAAGCGTAGTAATTAGTTGAAGCTAGGAAATTGAGGTAACTTGGGGATGAAGAAATGGGTAAACATGATGATTTATAGGAGAATGATGTGAATGCTGGAAGAATTTATGATGACACGGCTTTGATAAATGATTATGAAATGGATATGAATGTTATAAATTTTATGTGGCTTATGAATTTAATGTTATCTGAGATACAAGTTTTCTGGGTATAAAACCGTGCTTGCCACCATGTGGTCCATGTTGAGACTCAATACTCTGTTGACCCTACGTCGTAAGGGTGACCGGACACATATAAATTCCCGGGAATGGATATCCCCTATTGAGTAAGTTATATATGAATGTATGAATATATGAATGAAATGATAACCGATAGTCCAAGGATTTTTGGACTTGTCGGGTTGGCTTGATAATCGATAGATGAGCCTCATCAGCCATAAGACAGGCATACATCATGTGCATTTTGTTTGTTTTGTCTTCTATACATTACTTGGGATTGCCTAACTGAATATATATTATGCTAATTGTTATACTTGCTACCTGCACTACTTGTTTTCTACTTGTGTGTGAAATTGTTTGGTTGTCTGTCTCTGCTAAATTATTCATGATGGAGGAGCGAAGGAAAGGTGGACCGGTTTGGTGATAATGTTAGGTTTAAGTAAATAAGTTTAGAATTCCTTAGAACCCCTACCCTTTTTATGGCTTCTGTTTAGAGTTTAAGTTTTATAACTGAGTGTTGGCATTCTAGGATTGTGTCTGGCATTCCCAAGACCTTATATATTATATGCGTGGCACCTTTACCATTCTGAGAACCTCCGATTCTCACCCTATACTATGTTGTTGTTTTCAGATGCAGGTCGAGAGGCTCCTCGCTAGGCGTCTGGATTCCTGAAGCGGAGTGGTCCCTGGGTTCTTTTGATTATCAGTTTATGTACATATGTGCTTAGATTTCTCTCCAAGAAACTTGTTTATTTTGTCCCTCTTAGAGGTTTAAGGAGAGTTAAGGCTTTATTTTTGTATTTTGGTTATTTTGGGATACTTGTATATGTATGTAAATATTCTCCGGCCAGCCTTCGCTTTGCAGGCTGAGTCAAGGGCTAGTTATGCTGTATTCTTGGCTATCTATTTACTCTTTCGCTTATTCATATCTATGATCTTTAGGTTTCTTAGCACGCAAGTAATTTCATTTCCTGAGCATTGCGCTTTTTATTTTGCAATTTTGCTTTACCCATTTTTCAAGGCTCCTAGTATATTATATTTTTCCGCTATTATACGTATGTATTTTATTTTAGAGGTCCATAACATCACACTACCTCTGTTCTACGGCTTAAGCGTAAAGCTCTATATAGTAGGGTGTTTCAGACTTAGTCGGGCAAACAATAAAAAAAGTAGGTGTTATTGTAAATGCATAAGATGATAAACAAGCAAGTAAATAAAAACAAGTAAAGGTTTGGTGTAAAAACAATGATGAAAAATCAGTTAAGGTTTCGGAGATGATTACTTTTTTCGGATTAAAACATCTTATAGACTATTTTAAAAATGAATGATTCATTCTATGGAAAGCCATAAGTGATTAAATCCTAATCTCTTAGGGATTTAATCTCCTCTAATCCTCATCAAACGCCACTCTCGTGGTCACTCAATTCCGATTAGAGGGTTAAGTTCAGAAAACTAGTTTAACGCCACAAAAACCTTAATTACCCAAAGCTAACAGGATTTTATGTCACATTTTCCAATTAGTTCCTGCAATTAGTAATTTAGGAGGAATTGTTTTCAAGTTGTAGTTCAAGCGAGATAACTCTCTCGAGAATCACAAGAACACAAGTAGAATAAGGGTTACACTCTCGTTCCACCCAGATTCATAAAATTAAGAACGAAAATAATCCTTAGAGTTGAGTCAAAACATTAATTAAAATAGAAGAATAATAGTTCTAATCCATAGAAATAAACAGAGCTCCTAACCTTAACCAGGAGGTTTAGTTGCTCATAACTTACAGAGAAAACATAATCGCTGCCTAATGAGGCTTGACCCCCTAGAAAGGGTGCATCTTATTCCTTAAATACTAACCTAATAATAAATGCTAACCATAAAAAGACATTATTTGTAAATAAAAATTACAAACAGAAAATAAAATAGGCTAAGAAGTGCTAAATCTACTTGAGAGACCCAAATAGGAGTGATTTCGGGCTGCTGCTGATGTTTAACGCCAATAGTGTGCGTTAAATGCCCTAAAGGGGGTCAAAATTCGTGTATGCTGGGGTCCCCTACTGGCGTGAAACGCCGGGTCGGCGTTCAGTGCCGGCAGGGGGAACTTTCTGGAGCTAGTTTGTCCCTTTTGGGCGCTAAACCCAAGCTTGGCATTTAGCACCAGATTTGGCAGTGATTCCAGAAGAGAAGTGTAGACTATTATATATCATTGGAAAGATCTAGAAGTTGCCTTTCTAACGCCGTTAAGCCAGTGTCAATTGGACCTCTATAACTCAAGTTATGTTCGTTGGAATGCAAGGATGTTAGGGTTGACAGCATCTACTATCGGTTTGATAAACTCCAATTTAGTGGTTTATCTTGTGTTGAATTGAGGGAGTTTTATCAACTTATCTCACATTTATTCAATGAAATAACATGGTTTTGTAATTCCCCATAAATTTGTGCTTAAGAGTGAAAACATGCTTTTTAGGCCTTTAATTTGCCAATTTTAATTCACTTTAATTTCATTCGATGCTTGATATATTTGTTGAGTGATTTCAGGTTTATAAGGCAAGTATTGGATGGAAGAAGTGAAGAGAAAAGTATGCAAGGTGGAGAATTCATGAAGAAATGAGCATTTGGAGACTTCAGGGCCACGTGCACGCGTCATCCACGTGTACGCGTGAGAAGGACATTAATGGCCCCGCACATGCGTCACCCACGCGTCGCGTGAGTGAGGAATTTGCTAGCAACGCGCACATGTCGTTCACGCACACGCGTGACACTGGTCACGTGACCTCATTAAAGTGAATACGCTGGGGGCAATTTCTGAGCTTTCCAGTTTCAAATCCAACTCATTTCTGAGACTATTTGATGCCGAATTCAAGATTGGTCAAGGGGGGAGCAATTAGTTAGTGTAGGAAGCATGCCTTAGGTTAGTTCTAGAGAGAGAAGCTCCATCTTTTCTCTAGAAATTAGGGTTCTTAGTTTAATTTCTTCTTAGATTTAGGTTTTAATTCTTGTTTTCATCTTATTTTCTTTACAATTTCTTATTTCTACGTCTTTGTTCTCTTAGTTTATATTGTTAATTTCCCCTTTATGCCTCTTTTTATGTTGATGAAGTCTTGTTGAATTTGGATTTTCTTTTAATGCAATTTATGTTTTATGTTTCTTTGATGTTTAATTGAGTTGTTATTGTTATTTTTTTGCATTGGGTAATAGTAGAATTTATTATTTCATGCAATTTATGATGCTTTTCTTTTATGCCTTGCAAGTGTTTGACAAAATGTTTGGTTGGGTGTTAGAGTATCTTTTTTAGCATTCTTGGCTTGGAAAGAGAAATTAGGCAATCTTGAGTCATCAATACCCAATTTAAATTAGTGATCTAGAGTTGTTTGTTAATATTATTTTCATTGACTCTAATCTCTTGCTATTTCAATTAGTAAGTTGATTAGGACTTTTGGATTGAGATTAACTAGTCCTATTTGACTTTCTCTCAATATGAAGATAATATTATACCTTCTTCCTATGTTGAAGATGACTTAATATGATTAGCTCTTGTTAATCATTGTATGATAATTAATGACTAGGATAGAAAGCCTATATTCTCAATCATTGCCATGAATGTCTCTCTTTATTACTTGATTTCTTTAGTTGCTTGCTTTACTTTTGTTGCCTTTTTAATTTCTTGTTTTATTAATCCAACTCCCTTTTTGACCTCATAACCAATAATTAGGCATTCGATTACAATTCCTAGGGAGAACAACTCAGGACTAATACTCTCGGTTATCTTTATTGAGTTGGACTTGTGACAACCAAAAATTAAACTTTGATTGAGCATTACTTGTTGGTTTGGAACTATACTTGCAACGAAGTTATTTCCGCTAACCGAGAAGAAATTCTTAACCAACAGGTTTTGCTCTATCACCTTTCTTCGTTGTTGCACAAAATTCTGCCAAATTCACCTAAATTTCACCTGAAATCATAAAAATACCAAAACAACTCAAATTAGCATCCAAAGAGGATTTTTGCACTAAAATATAATAAAACTTAATAAAATATAATAAAAAACAACTAGAAATAAAGGAAAAAAGGGTATAAGATTCTCACGCATCACAACACCAAACTTAAACTGTTGCTTATCCTCAAGTAACCAAAATAATATAGGACCAAGAAGAGAAAATGTCTGAGACTCGAGTGTTCTTTTAAGCTCAGATCTAGTTACTGAATGGGGCTAATGACACTCCAATTTTGAATAGGTTTGGCATCTCACTATCCTTTGAAGTTTAGAAATATTGACCTGCTTCAGAACTAGAACTCGGATGATATTATAGATTCTCTTCTTTAGACTATAATTGATTCTTGAACATAGCTTTTTCTTTTTCTTGTTGCTTTGCACCTTTGAGCCTAGCCGTGACTCTAAGTGTTTTGTTTTCAAGATTAACTTGATACATAAACACCACAAGCACTTAACTGGAAGAACCTTTTGGGTTTGAATTTTTCTTTTTCTTTTCTCCCAAATAGTAGTGCTCAGAGCCTTAGGCACACTCTGCAATAGTAATGGGTCACGACTTTAAGTGTTCAATCTCAAGGGTTACTTGACACTTTCACACCACAAGCATATGGCTAGGGAAAACCACTATTTTGAGCTTTAGATCAGTTTTGATCCTCCTATTCATTGATGCTCAAAGCCTTGGACCTCTTCTTTGGATTTTTCTTTTCTTTCCAAATATTTTTTGCTGTTTCTTTTGCTTTAAAAATCAATCTTTTTCTTATTTCAGATAATCCATAATACTTCTCTAAGTTTCTGTTCCTCAAGAACCAATATACTCAACTCTAATATCAAATATGCACAGTTAATTCATACATTCAGAAGTAGAGATAGTACCACCACATCTAGGTAACTAGAACAACTCAATATATAACTCAAATCTCATTCATTTGACTACTTCCTTTTTAAAATATTTTTCTTTTAAGCTTAGTGGGCAGTACATGAGACATCAATAAACTACTAAAGCAAAAAAATCCTAAGAGTGGTCATGCATGGCTAGAAAGGAAAATAGAAAATAGAATGAAATACTGAAAAATAGAAAAAAAGGGAGAATGAAACTCAACCACCTCAATGGTAGTGGCTACTCAGGCTGTGCTCTTCTGTGAAGATGATTCACCTCCCTTTGTTGCCATTGATGATAATATAAATTGAGAGCTCGCTCTGCAACACCAAACTTAAAAAGTTTGCTTGTCTCCAAGCAAAGAAAACTTGGTCCCTTTTTGGCGTTAAACGCCAGGACTGTTTGCCTCCTTCCTGGCGTTAAACGCCCAGCCTGGCGTTTAACGCCGAAGCCTTCTTGCTCCAGGGTGTTCTGCTCTCTATTCTGAGTTCTTCTATCCCTGTTCTAAGCACTGTGTATGATCACAAACATTAGAAAATCTAGGAAAACTATGAAAATCAATGAGAAATAAAAATTTACTAAAAGAAACTCAAACTAAAGAAAACTGAAATCAAAACAGAATTAAACTAAAGGATACTTATGGTTGAGTTGCCTCCCAACAAGCGCCTCTTTACCGTCACTAGCTTGACGGTCAACTCCTTCAAAGAGGAAGATAGTCATAGAGGCTTAAGTCCTCACCCCTTCCTGGGAGCTTCTTTCCTGTTCTCTCATGGATCAATTCAATATGCTCAGGAGATAGGATCCTGTTTACACTATGAGATAGGATTGGGCTTGTAGTAAATACCACCCTCATCCTTGGTGAGAAGCCTTTAGTAGGGATCATTTTGTTTCTCTATCCCCTAGGCATCTTACTCTTGGGACCTTCTTTCTTGGTGGATAGTGCACACCTAACACCAAACCTAGTTTGGTGTTAGGGGGAATTGAATTGGTTCCAACCAAAGGAGGAGGCTTAAACACTGAATTATGTATGCAAGTACCTCCTTTGTCAAGAGGTGGCAGAGGTTTATAAACTTTGAAAACCATGTAGTCCTCATGTAACCTCAGCGCCATTTCGCCCCTCTCAACATCTATTCAGGCTCCTCCAGTGGCTAGGAATGGTCTTTCTAGAATGATGGAGTCATCTGCATCCTCTCCCCTGTCAAGTATTACAAAGTCTGCCGGGAGGAATAGCTCTCCAACCTTGACTAGCACGTTCTCCACTAGCCCATATGCTTTCCACAGAGACTTATTAGCCATTTGCAGGGTTATCCTTGTTGCATGTGCTTCTTGGATTTCCAGCTTCTTTATTACAAACAAAGGCATCAAATTTATACTTGAGCCAAGATCACACAGGGCTTTGTCAAAAGTGATCTTTCCAATAGTACATGGAATCTGAAAACTCCCCTAGTTTGACATCTTCCTTGCCAGCATATACTGAATTAATGCACTGCACTCCTTAGTCAGGACATCTGTTTTATCTCCCTTTAAGGCCTTTTTTTTAGAGAGTAAGCCCTTCATAAGTGCAGTAGAGAGAGGTCTTTGTCCCGAAGCCTCAGCAAAAAGGAATATTGATTTACAGCTTCTTAGAGACTTCCAAGAACTGTGAGTGGTGCTCATCCTTAGTCTCCTTTTGGGAATTCTGAGGGTGTGGTACTTTAGGCTCCTGTGCCACCAATGAGGTTTGTAGCAATATCCTTCTAATCTCTTCTTGAGCTTTTTTTTTCTTCAATTCCTCAGCAACATACACCTCCTTATACTCGCCCTCCTTGATCAAGACCCTAATCTAATCTTTCTTCAAGACCTTTTTCTTAGAGAGTAGACTTTTTATGAGGGCTTTTTAGGGAGGCACATCCTCCAACACCACAAAAAAGGAATATTATACAAGAACTAAGTGAATTACTCACCCTCGATCTCCTTTTGTGACTTTTGAGGGTGTACTTTAATGCTCTCAGCATCTTCTGGTGCTTCTGCTTGCTTTGATCCTTCAGCAACTATAGCCTTGAACTCTTCTCTTGGGGTAGGCACTGTGTCACTGGGAAGAGTGAGGGGTCTCTGAAGTCGCTGAGGGTATGACAATTTAGCTTTGTACTTTGGGGTCTTGGGTTATACAAGATGAATGTCTAGAATGATTGGAAAAGGGTTGTCAGGGTTTCTGGGGGAACGTCTTTTGAATTGATGTGTATTGCCCCCTCTCTGGGAATTCAACGTCCACTCTACTCCCTCATGGGCGTTCTACTTCCACCCTGCCCCCTCCTGGGCATTTTACTTCCTTGGTGGTGTCCCTTGCTGCTGTAATTTCGCTCTCTAGTGCCTTTTTCTCACATGGTTCCTCGTTGTTCTGATGTTGAGTGACTAATGTTTTGCCATTCCTCAATTGAATTGCTTGACATTTCTCTTTCATTTGCTCAGATATCTGCTAGTTCATCTGGCTCAATTGCATCTCCAGGTTCTTGACTAAGGCTTTGAATTCCTACATAAAATTTTGTTGGCTTTTAGAGAATTTTGCAACCATGGATGCCAGGTCAGGGGTACTCTGAGGTTGTGGAGGCTGAAGAGAAAAGTTGTTGGCTGGATTTTGATTAAGACCTCCCTGAGAGCTGCTGGTATAATTTGGTTGTTGACCCTGTGTTTGTTCTCTCCATTCAAAGCTTGAGTGATTCCTCCACCCTTGATTAAAAGTCTGAGAATAAGGGGTATCATAAGGGTTTTTTAGAGGAATTTCCCATGTAATTAACCTTCTTAGGTGTCCACTAGCCATAGTTGTGAGTTTCACCTTGAGTGAAGTTACCACTCATATCACAAGGACCATCTGGAGGAACACTATGAACCTTAGCAACTTGACTCTGCATGCTACTCAATTGTTGAGTGAGAAGACTTATTTGTTGCAACATAAACTCGTTCCAAGCACGAATTGTATCTGCAGCATACACCTTCATGACTCCTTCCAAAATAATCAAAGTAAAGTTTTGCTATTTTTCTCTTTTAATAAGAACTGCTTCCGTTACGGATTGATATCATTATCAACCATGAAATGCAAATGAAATGGTTTAAAATTTTATAATATTTTTGAATTATAAGAAAAAAAACTTAAAAAAATAAGAACATATAACTGTATTAATAGTATGTCAATTTTGCATTAAATCTTATATCAAAAGATTAACAAAAATTTATCAACAATCTAATATTTTACTAACCTTATCAAAAAAAAAATAATTGTTATATGATGTTGTGTTCTATATTACACATTTTATTTTAAATTTAAAAATATTATGGCATAATCTCTCTCCGTATTCACTGTGAATTCGTCTATCTTTTGAAAAAAAAAAAAAATTTTGAATTTTGGACGCTTTGGCAAGGTTTTTATGTTTCACGCCTTCAGTCCGAAATCAGAAAACCCTATATTGTTCTATTTATCTTCTTCTTCCTTCTTTCTTCTCTTGAGAGAGAGAAACTGAATCGAATCGATTGCCATGGGAACCCCGGAGGCATCACGCGAGCCCTGCCCTGATCGCATCTTCGACGACATAGGCGGCGCTTTCGGCATGGGAGCCGTCGGAGGCTCTGGCTTTCACTTCATCAAGGGTTTCTTCAACTCTCCCAAGGGTTCACGCCTCGTCGGCGCGTCACAGGCAGTGCGTCTCAACGCGCCGAGACTGGGCGGAAGCTTTGCGGTTTGGGGTGGACTCTTCTCCGCCTTCGACTGCACCTTGGTCTATGTACGTCAGAAGGAGGATCCATATAACTCAATCATGTCTGGATTCGCCGCCGGAGGATTTCTCGCCATGCGTCAGGGACCCGCCGCCGCCATGCGCTCCGCCATGTTCGGTGGTATTTTGCTGGCGCTTTTTGAAGGAGCTGGGATCATGCTCGCCAAGTTCACCACACTATCGCAGATGCCGCCTCTAACGGAGGAGGAGCCTATGCCGACCAATTACCCTTCAGGTGTCGGATTTCCGGGTCAGCTCGGTTCTCAGCCTTCTCCGCCGATGGTCTCGGAATCGGAGGCTAAAACTTCTTGGTTTGGTCGATTCTTCGATGGAGGGAAGAAGGAGGAGCCGTCGTCTGGTGGCGGCGGAAGCCAAACGAAGATTCTGGAGAGTTTTGATGCCCCACCGGTGCCGAATTTTGAGTACAAGTGAAAGAAACAAAAAAGAAAAGGAGAAATAAGTGGTCTTGGTGGGAAACAAATTCAAGGTTTAGGGTTAGGATATTTTTTGGGGTTAATTTATTAACCGAGATTAATGTATAAGCCAAGTATAGTTTTCAATTAACTTGTTCTTTTTAAAGTATGAACCTTTTAGAAGGATAAATGGATTCAGGTGGTATTATACTCTGGAATTATTCTGTTTGGTTGTTCATTCTTTCTTTATTGCTTAAGGTTTTTAAATTTAAGTAAGTTTATGCCAATAAAAATATTATGATATTATTATGTGCATGGTTGAGAAGGATACTCTAGATTTGTTAGATGAATAAGAGACAGAAATGCAATTTTTGGTATGAAGGAGTAGGTGGCGTGGCAGAATAAAGACTTCCTTCGACGACGAAGAAGGGTTAAGGGTGAGAGAGAGAAAAACAGAGCAAAGCAGAGAAGAAAACACACGGAGGGAGAAGGAGAAGAGGGTGCCAACGAACCCGCGTCCACTGTAGAAACCACGTCACAACCACTCCTTCGCAGCCGGGCAGCAAGTCCTGCAAATGTGATCATTACGACATTGTTGTGCGTAGGGGATTTGGACCTTGAGGTTGACGAGAGTGGTTTTGGTTCAACCAGGAATAAGGTACTTAAAATCCTTCATGTTCCCTTCCTATCTTTTTCTTTTTGGTTTTCTGAAATTTTTGTTTGTGCTGCAAACAGTTTGCAACTTCTCCAATTGTAATTTAGATTATAAGTGTGTAATGAATTTTTGTGCAATTTTTGGTCTCTCTAGCAAAAAGGAACAAAAGGAGAGAAGAATGAATGTGTGGTATGAACGTCTTTTGTGGGGTTGAAGCCTGAGATCAGGATCTCTCTTATTTGCCTCTCAGTTCTTTTTATCGTCTCTAATTTGGTTCAATAGTTAGTATTATGTAGTGTTGTCTTAAAATCCTAAGTTGTATAGTTGTGTTATCTTAAATTCCTAAGCTGTGTAGTTGTGTTATCTTTAATCTTTGTTGGATACTTAATTGCACTTTCTTTGGTATAAATCTCTTTTATTAACAAGTTAAACACTTTTCGCATTTTTTAGTTTTGATAAATTTACTCATAGTAGTTACTTTCCTTTTTTTCTTTTTCGTGCTAATATTTATGTGAAGTTGTATGAAGAAGCTTTTAATCATGAACTGACAATGAACTCTAAGTAAAGTGTTATTAGAACACTATAATCAGTTGTTATGATTTGGAGATGGTTGATAAGGAGAAGTATGTTCTTTTATTTGATCACTTTATCATTAATTGTTTTGAGAAATTATCCAGGCATCTGTCCAGTCAATTGCATCAAATGCTGGAGCTGAGGGTGCTGTAATTGTTGAAAAACTACTGGAACAAGACAATCCTGATCTAGGAAAACTATTGGAACAAATTCACTGGAGTTTCAATGGAGCCATTATAAGAGTTAACGTGATCATTTTTTTTTCATTATCATTGTCTCACTTTTTTTTTATTTTTGGGGGTTTAAACTGAGACATTATGGGTCAACTTTGAACCATTATATCTGTTGATATTTGCCATTAAATATAATGACTAACTATTGATTTCAGTGCTTTGTTGCTCATCAGTCATAGTTTCATCTTCGCAATTAAAAAATATTTATATTAATCACAGCAAACTTTTGTTGCGAACATTAGCTTATAAGGGTTGTTTGCTTCATAATAAAGTTAAAATTATCATTTATTATAGATCAGTGGCCTTAGTTTCTGAAGGAAGTAATTTTTATTTTTACTCCATTGTTGTAATGTATAGTCTGCTGTGATGGAACTGATGGCAAAGTAACATGCTCAAATATCTGTTGGAAGATTGGGAAAGCTACTTCGGATAAAATGATAAAGAAGACTGCTACATATCAAGACAGTGAAAGCTTTTGAAGGAAGAATTTGAAAAAGCAAAATTAGCTCTGACTAAGGACGAGGCCGAATTTTCAAAATTAAAAAAATAAGAAAGCAAACTTAAAGATATTGTGCAACAGCTAAATGGTATCGCATTTCTTTGTCTTGCTATTTCCTATGCTTTCATATATATTATGTGATGATATATATTATGATATATATTGAGTATTCTTTTCGGTTTCTTACCTTTGGTAAATGGATCTAATTTCCCTTTTCTCCTTATGGAATGTACACTGGCATAAAGAAAGAAAGAAAAAGTTGGACGAGAAAAATCATAAAAAAATTGCTAAGGCTGTACAGCTTTAATATTCTGATCAGATTCATCTTACATATGCTAGCATGTTGGAATCTGAATTAAATATGATCTACTCATACACAGCATTGGGTTTAATAGGTATCACTGAGGAATGCAGTTCATGAGTTGTGTTAGTTTTTTCTTATTTCTTTTTCTTAGCTTAATATGTTTTCCTTGAATTCTATTGTTTGGCTTTTGAAAAATATAAAATGGTAATAGAATTTTATGATTTGCTTATAGAATTTTATGATATTGTCTTAAGCATGCCTTTTATGTGTTTTAGGTATTTATTGCTTTTAATCACTTTTGTTGTCATTACTTGATCAAATCAAAATGTCCTTGATTTCTCCTTATTATGAACTATGAAGCTTATGATTGATGTCAAAAAATTTCATAACTCCATAATTTGCTATATCTATTGGAGATTTTATAAGAATGAAAAATATCTAACACTTTTGATGGTATATGGGCAAAACATCTAGAGAGGAGTAAAAATTTATTTCCTTTCAATAGATCCCCAAAGTTGAATTATTTTTTAAAAATTATGTATTTTTGTTTAATCTGCTTTCTCTTTTTTTATTAGATAATTAATTTTGGCAAGGAGTGTAAGTGGGGGAGGGAGTATTCCAGCACCAAAAGCATCTCCTGAGGCTAGGCAAGGATTGTTATGATGTTCTTAGAGGAGAATAAGAATGTTGCTGCTTTGACAACTAAGCTAGGGTCAGAAAGTAGTCAATTTTGAAAAGGGCTGAAAAATCCTTGAGCAGAGAGGATTTATAATATTAGAAATTTTCTTACTTCTTTTATTATTATATTTAAGTTTTTAGTAAACACCAAAACTAACTTATTCTAACAGTATTTATCTATTTTATGTTTATGATGGAAAAACATTGATTTAGCATTGATTTAGCATTGATTTAGCATTGATTTAGCATTGATTTAGCATTGATTTAGCATTGATTTAGCATTGATTTAGCATTGATTTAGCATTGATTTAGCATTGATTTAGCATTAATCTGCTACCTATCTCTACACATGAGCAGGTTGCAGACATTTTGACTAAGCCACTAGCACCAGGCCCTTTCCATTACATCCATGGTAAGCTTGGGCTGCTGAACATCTTCGCGGTCAGCACTCCAAGCTTAAGGGAGGGTGTTACTTAACAAGAGAACCAGCTGATAGTTAGTTAGAGAAAACTGATTAGAGTAGTTAGATATTTATGCTAATCAATAGTTAGCTAGCTGTGTATAAATATAGGAAGATCAGTTATGTAAAGGTGTGATTCATCATTTTTAATACCAATACACATTTTCCACTCCTCTCTGGTTTTTCTTATCCCCTGCACTCCTTCTTTGTTCTCATGCGCAACCTTCAACATGGTGCAGTGAGCGTGGAAGAAAGAGTGGCTTGATCTTCGATTCACCAGCATCAATCGTGGTTGGAGAGAGATGATGGATCCAGATTCCTCTTCAAGACTGATTTCTTTGAGTTCGAGTTCTCTTCAAGCGTTCTGATTTCTCTTTCAAGATTCTTCGATTTCCGATCTCACCTCTTTCTACAATTTCTTCTTCGATCTCCAATTTCTCCTTCTCCTACAACTTCTTCTCCTCTTTTAAACTCACACAGCAGAGCTTGATGAGAGCCTAATTGCTTCCTAGTTCAACGAGTCATATCGAAGCGATTAGGTGTTCCGATCAACGAGATTGAAAGAGGAAGGTTCAGATCTGTGCACCAGATCCACAGTCTCCGTCGTTATGAGCTCCGATTCAAGTTCTAGTGGAGTGCAATTTCCCGCCATGGACGCAACTCAGTTTGCTGCATTCTTCAATCAAATCACCGCGATCCAATCGCACATCAGCAAAAGCGCGAATCCGAGTCAGGATCCTACAAATCCGTACTTCATTCTCCCATCTGAGAGTCCAGGTATACCTCTCACTTCTGTTGTTTTGACTGGATCAAACTATGGAGCCTGGAGTAGAGCTATGCTGTTAGCTCTCAAATCGAAAAATAAGCTGAAATTCATAGATGGTAGTATTGAGAAACCGGATAGCTCAGATCCACTGTTTGAGGCGTGGGAGAGGTGCAACACATATGTCGTTGGTTGGCTTAACCTCTCACTAAGTCCAGATATCTACCAAAGTGTTTTGTGGAACAATCTAGCCTATGAGATATGGGATGAGCTAAAGCATAGATACTATCAGGGGGACAAATTTCGAGTGGCTGAATTATATGAGGAAGTGTATGCACTCAGGCAAGGAGACATGAATGTGACGAATTACTATACAAAGCTCAAGTCACTTTGGGAAGAGATCGATAATTTTAGAATCGTGCCACAATGTAACTGTGATAAAAGGTGTTCGTGTGCCTTATCTGTAATTAGAAAGCAAAGAGAGGAAGATAAGGTGACAAAGTTCCTTCGAGGTTTAAATGATCAACACTCCACCGTTTGATCACAAATAATGCTCATGGATAGTTTACCAAATCTGAATGCTGTCTTTGCTATGATCACGCAGCAAGAACGGCAGTTTCTCAGTCCTGACTCTACCTCGGACATTAAGATTTTGGCTAGCTCTGCTCATCCCTTGAACACTGCGTCGCCTTCGCTAGGTAGAGGGAGAGGCAGAGACAGAGGAGGTAGATTTCAGCCTGGGAGAGGACAAGGTGGTAGAAGCAAGCTGCAGTGCACTTTTTGTAACAGGACTGGACATGGTGTTGATACCTGTTATAAGAAACATGGGTTCCCCCTTAACTTTAGACAACGATATGAATATTCCAACTCTCAAAACACTGGCACACCAGTCCTCAATTGCATCTCAGCAAATGCAGGTACTGAGGGTATTAATGATGAGCTCAGTACCAGTCAAGGTCAATTGGGAGCGAGTGAAATCACAGGGGCTGGATTCACTCCAGATCAAAGGGAAGCCCTACTAGCTCTACTTAGCAAGCAGGAGGTCAAGCACATCCATAGTGTCAGCCAGATTACAACACAACCTCAACCATCACCTCATCAAGGTAGAATGGTTCATCTTTTGCATTTCAATTCTCACATACAGGCTCTAGATGTATGCATTCAAAAGCATAAATCCTGGGTAATAGACACTGGTGCCACGGACCATGTCTCATATAACATCAAAGATTTCAAAGATTTTCGAAAAATTGAACCAATAATTGTTAGATTGCCCAATGGTGCCCACACTACCAGCTGCATCATAGGCACAATTGTGTTTTCTGACACATTATTTCTCACAAATGCATTATACATCCCTTCATTCAATTTTAAACTAATCTCAGTCTCAACACTGACATCATCATTGCATTGCAAAATGAGTTTTACTGATGAAATGTGTGAGATATAGGATCGACACACTTTGAAGATGATTGGTGCAGCTAGAAATATTGATGGCCTATACATTTTGCACCACGAGGTTCAAGGACCAATACCTGCATCACACATCGCTGCACTCATCCCTCATACATCTCAAAAAAATTTGTGGCATGATAGACTAGGAAATCCATCTAATAATAGGTTAGCAACAGTGAGACAACAGTTTGAATTTGTAGATTGTTCAATAAGCAAGGAGCCGTGTAATTCTTGTCATCTTGGCAAGCAAAAACGGTTAGCATTTCCTCATAGTGTTTCTGTCGCTGAAAATGTACTTGAGTTGATTCATTTGGAAATTTGGAGCCCGATCTCCATTCCTTCATTTTCTGGTCACAAATATTTTTTGTCAGTTGTGGATGATAAATCTAGATTTACATGGATTTTTCTTATGAAAACCAAGGCTGAAATAGCTCAATTAGTGAAGAACTTTGTTAATTTTGTCAAAACTCAGTTCAATACAATGGTGAAAATAATCAGGTCTGATAATGGTGCTGAATTTTCAATGCCTTCATTTTATAACAATTTTGGAATTTTGCACCAACGATCTTGTGTTGAGACACCACAGCAAAATGGAATCGTTGAGCGGAAGCATCAGCATATTTTGACTGTGGCTCGCACCATTATGATTCATTCTTGCCTTCCTAAAATTTTTTGGAGCTATGGTGTTGAACATGCGGTCTATTTGATTAACAGGTTGCCCTCTCCATTCTTGGCCAATCGAACACCCTATCAGGTTTTATACAATGCTCCACCAAATCTATTTTATCTTCGGGTGTTTGGTTGTCTTGCTTATGATAATACTATTATGCGTAACAGAACCAAACTTGATCCAAGAGCAAGGAAATGTTTGCATCTTGGATTCAGGGAGGGTGTTAAGGGCTATCTGTTATTTGACCTACAAACCAAAGCATTCTTCACTTCTAGTGATGTTCAATTTTATGAAGATTTATTTCCATATTCTGAGGTTGAGGCTCAAAATGAAAATGCTAAGACTCAATCTGAAATTACTAATACCAACTTTATAAATGAGAAATTTTCAGCTGACCAATTGCATATCACAAATCCAAACAATAATGCACGCACACTCAATCAGGATCACATGAATCAGAATCACATTCAACATTCATCTTCTATGCATTATAGTATTCATTTAGATAGTCTAGACAAAGATAGCATCTCACCTTTAATACCCCATGATAGTTCCATGCATTATTTGGAAGCCTTTGACGATTCTGACCATCCATCACACATAAATGTAGACACTAGTCCTAGATTAGATACACAGGTGTATGATTCACCTAGTCTCTCTACTCGTGTGATGCTAAGAAGATCTACAAAAATTTCAAAACCACCAGCTTACTTGAAAGATTACAAATGTATGACAGCCATCAATAAAAATTCAAAAACCATGCAAAACCTTCAAAGATATCCTATCTCAGATTTTTTATCCTATCATTCTATTTTCCCCATGCATCTTGCATACTCATTAGCTATTCAAAACATCGAGCCTAAGTGCTATGAAGAGGCGATATCTCAAACTTGCTGGCAAGAAGCTATTAAGGCTGAACTGAATGCTCTGGATGAAAATAAAACCTGGAAGTTGACCTCACTCCCACCTGGCAAGAAGGCAATAGGATGTAAGTGGGTATTCAAGGTCAAGTATCATTCGGCGCTAGTGTAGAGCATCACAAAGCTCGCCTCGTTGCAAAGGGATTCACGCAGGTTCCTAGAGTTGATTACAAGGATACCTTTAGCCCAGTTGTTAAATTGGGAACATTGCGAGTGGTTTTGGCTCTTGCTGCTGTGAAAGGCTGGCACTTGAAACAAATTGATGTTAACACTGCGTTTCTGCATGGTGACTTGGATGAAGAAGTATACATGAAGGTGCCGGAAGGACTTCATGCAAAGCCAGGGCAAGTGTGCAAACTTAAGAAGTCACTGTATGGATTGAAACAAGCTAGTAGGCAGTGGAATGCAAAACTCAAATCTGTTCTTGTGGAGCTGGGTTTCAAGCAATGCAAACCAGATTACAGTTTGTTTACAAAATCAACTCCAAAAGGATTTACAGCAGTCTTAGTTTACGTTGATGATTTGGTTTTGGCAGGTGATGATCTTAATGAGATTGAGAATGTGAAGAAGATACTTGATGATAGGTTTCGGATCAAAGATATTGGGAACCTCAAATATTTTCTTGGCTTAGAAGTGGCTAGGTCACAGAAAGGAATTGTTTTGTATCAATGAAAATATGTTCTGGATTTGATTAAAGAAACAGGTTTTGAGAGATGCAAGCCTGCCCCAACACCAATGGATTATGGTACAAAGCTTAGTAAAAGTGATGGGGAGCTGCTGTCTGATTCTACTCCATACCGAAGAATCATTGGAAAGTTGCTCTATCTTTCGAACACTAGGCCGGATATAAGTTTCGCTATAGGGAAGTTAAGTCAATTCTTGGATTGTCCTACCACAGAGTATTTGCGAGCTGCTCATCGAATATTGAGGTATGTGAAAGGATCCCCAGCTGCTGGCCTTTTCTTCTCAGCCAAATCAGACTTGAATCTCACAGGCTTCTCAGACTCAGACTGGGCAGGGTGTCCTAACTCCAGGAGGTCGATCTCAGCCTATTGCTTTTACCTTGGTTCATCTCTTATTAGTTGGAAGAGTAAGAAGCAACTTACAGTCGCTGCTTCCTCCTCCGAGGAAGAATATAGAGTGTTAGCGCTTGCAACTAGGGAGGTCCAATGGTTGAGTTATGTTCTTCAGGAACTTGGTGCACCACTTCAGAAAGCAACAAACATTTACTGTGATAGCAAGTCAGCCGTGTATATAGCCACTAATCCAGTCTTCCATGAGCGGACCAAGCATATCGAGGCGGATTGTCACATTGTCCGCGACAAACTACAAGAAGGCGTGATTAATCTGCTACCTATCTCTACACATGAGCAGGTTGCAGACATTTTGACTAAGCCACTAGCACCAGGCCCTTTCCATTACATCCATGGTAAGCTTGGGCTGCTGAACATCTTCGCGGTCAGCACTCCAAGCTTAAGGGAGGGTGTTACTTAACAAGAGAACCAGCTGATAGTTAGTTAGAGAAAACTGATTAGAGTAGTTAGATATTTATGCTAATCAATAGTTAGCTAGCTGTGTATAAATATAGGAAGATCAGTTATGTAAAGGTGTGATTCATCATTTTTAATACCAATACACATTTTCTACTCCTCTCTGGTTTTTCTTATCCCCTGCACTCCTTCTCTGTTCTCATGCGCAACCTTCAACAGTATATATATGAACTTTTAATAATAAGTACTCAAAGTACTAAGGAAATAGGTTCTTTCGTATGCACTGATGCAGTATGCTTTTGTTTGTGTGAAGAAGAATCAGTATGTGTTCATAATAACACTGCTGCTTCAAAAAAATCATCCTTTCTCAACCCGATATTTTCGTTTGGCTTTTTTACTAAGAACAGAGGAGAAACAGGTTTTGGGAAAGGCAGCTTTTAGGATTCTAATTGCTTGTGCTTGACCCTGTAGGCTTAAAAATAATACTTGAATCCCATCGAATGTAACAGTTAATTCAACATGGTGTTTTAACTATACCATATATCCTTTCCTTCTATCTTTGTTTTTAGAATTTGAATGAATTGTATATTTTATCTTATTTTTATGGCTTTCCTGTATGTCTTTAGATTATTGTTGTATATTTTTTTAAACTTTTCTCATTTTGATTAGTATAGAAACATTACAACTTTGCTTAGCCGTGATTGTAGTGTTCAAACGAGGCACCAAAAGGTATGAGTATCTTGTTATCACATAAAATTGATGGGTAAAAGTATTATTTTTAAGGAAATGATTTCATAGTAGTGTATTGTAATTCTCGGTGGGGAAGTTTGAGTAGGATATATTATATAGCTTTAGTGCATATTATTTTGGATGCAATTACTTTTGTTTTGACATTAGCTTCTAACTGCTGTCTGCTTCATAAAAAAGATCAAACTATTAATTATTGTCTTTGATAAATTGGTGGCCTCTGCTTTTGAAGGAAGTAATTTTTGTTTTTATTCTACTGACATAATGTATAGACTGCTTTTGAAGAGAAATCTACTCTGGCTAAAGACGAGACTAAACTTTCAATATTGAAAATAAAGAAGAAAGTGCACTTGAAGATGTGCAATAGCTAAAAGATATCACTTTTCTGACTTATTATTTCTCCTTACACTGGGTATAGCTAGGGGAATCATTTAGTTGCTTTGCATCTTCGGTCGGTTGGAGGATTCATAGGGATAAAAGAGAAGTGTGGCTGTCACTGTTTTTATACAGTAATTTGGTGTATATAGCAGGAGTGAAAATCGAATCTATAGTAAAAAGGAAAGGAGTCTAGAGGAGTGGTACATAGTGGTGATTCAAATGAGCAACAAATGAAAGGAAAATAGAGATTGTTTTTGTCTACTGTAGTTTTGGTGTTTGTTGTTGTCTTGGTCTGATCTTCATGTTTTTGTTTTTAGTTTTGGCAAAAAAAAAACTCTTTGGCTACTGCAATATGAGAAAGTTTCAATAAGTATAGATGATTTATATGTGAACTACTTTGGTAAGAATAATGTCTTGAGATAGAGACTGATCCTTTGTGTTTTACTGTTTTTATGTGTTTGATTTCGGAAAAAAAGAGGTTGAAAGAATTTTTTTCTCGTTGGAATTGTACATGGTTCCTTTGAAAGAAGATGTTAGTTTAGTAATTTTATCTATTAATAACAATTTAGTGTAATATAAGATTATAAAAAATTTGAGTTATTCTCGATGTTCATAATTTTCAATTGCGTAGATTAAAGGTATGAAAATTGAATACTTAACTATTTTTGTAAACATAAAAATTGTGTGGATCAAAGGTATGTTCCTTGCATTGTGTTATTTTATTTTTTCTTATTATTAGTAATTAGTAACTACAGTTAGTTTCTAGCTGTTTAGTTTTAATTTGTTGTTGGGTCATAGTCTGTGCAATTTGATTTTTGAGTCATCTTAATTTACATTGGCAAAAATTCATGACATTTATTGGATTTTTTTAATATCAATTTTTAATGCCTCAAATTAATCAGGGGCTTAATATTGTTTATCTCGGTCAAGTGCTAACATATATATATATATATTGCAAAATCACAATCTATGCCCCAAAACTTCGAAGTTGGCCATGATTTACATACATACAAATACGAATAATATTTTTCTAATACTGACTTGGATGACTTGATAGCATGCACCCCCTCCTTTGGCTTCTATTTTAGTTTCTTGTTCATTGATAAACTTTCGGTATGAATTTATGTGTATTTCTATTTGTCAATTGTTTACTATGCACTATTGGATACGTGTCTTAGTCGCCGAGAGTTTGGAGAGTGTTTAAGCCTATCGGGTGAATTGCTTGCGATATATTTGTGTATATAATAATGTCATGGGTGCTATGTTGAACATAGTAATAAGATAACAATATTATAAAGTATAGTTTGAGTCTTTTGATATATGTAATAAGTTGGTGCTCCCCTTTTGAGTGAACTCTTCTATTTTTATTTGTTGAACATTAGTGCACGAAAATTGCAATTACACTTTTGCAATCCGCACAACTAACTAGTAAGTGCACTGGGTCGTTCAAATAATACTTTACGTGAGTAAGGGTCGAATCCCACAGAGATTGTTGGTTTGAAGCAAGTTATGGTTATCTTATTATTCTTAGTCAAGATACCAACAACAGTGTTTTTTAAGTTCAATTGTAAAAAGTGAAAGGGCATAAAACAAATAATTGTTACTCAATAATGGAGAATATGTTGGAGTTTTGGAGATGTTTTGTCTTCTGAATTTCTGTAACATAATGCTTCCTCACTTTCATAAATGCAAGGCTCCTTCCATAGTAAGCTGTATGTAGGGTGTCACCGTTGTCAATGGCTATTTCCCATCCTCTCAGTGAAAATGGTCCAAATGCACTGTCACATCACGGCTAATCATCTGTTGGTTCTCGATCATGTCAGAATAAAATCCATTGATCCTTTTGCGTCTGTCACTACGCCCAGCACTCGAGAGTTTGAAGTTCGTCACAGTCATCCAATCCCAGAATCGTACTCGGAATACCACAGACAAGGTTTAGACTTTCCGGATCCTCATGAATGCCACAACAATTCTAGCTTATACCACGAAAATTCTTATTAAGGAATCTAAGAGATACTCATTCAATCTAATGTAGAACGAAGGTGGTTGTCAGACACATGTTCATGGATTGAGAAAGGTGATGAGTGTCACGGATCATCACCTTTTTCATAGTGAAGCGCGAATGAATATCTTAGATAGGAACAAACATGTTTGAATGGAAAACAGAAATAATTGCATTAATTCATCGAGACGCTGCAGAGCTCCTCACCCCCAACAATGGAGTTTAGAGACTCATGCCGTCAAAGAGTATAAAATTCAGATCTAAAAATGTCATGAGATACAAAATAAATCTCTAAAAGTTGTTTAAATACTAAACTAGTAACCTAGGTTTACAGAAAATGAGTAAACTAGGATGGATAGTGCAGAAATTCACTTCTGGGGCCCATTTGGTGTGTGCTGGGGCTGAGACTTACGCTTCTCACGTGCCTGAGCTATTTCTAGAGTTGAACGCCAGGTTGTAACCTGTTTCTGGCGTTGAACTCCAACTTGCAACCTGTTTCTGGCGCTGAACTCCATACTGCAACATGGAACTGGCGTTGAACGCCAGTTTACGTCGTCTATCTTCACGCAAAGTATGAACTATTATATATTGCTGAAAATCCCTGGATGTCTACTTTCCAACCCAATTGAGAGCGCGCCAATTGGACTCATGTAGCTCCAAAAAAACCATTCAGAGTGCAGGGAGGTCAGAATCCAACAGCATCAGCAGTCCTTTTTCAGCCTAAATCAGATTTTTGCTCAGCTCCCTCAATTTCAGCTAGAAAATATCTGAAATTACAGAAAAACACACATACTCATAGTAAAGTCCAGAAATATGAATTTTTGCCTAAAAACTAATAAAATTATACTAAAAACTAACTAGAATAAACTAAAATCTACATGAAATTACCCCCAAAAAGCATATGAAATATCCGCTCATCACAACACCAAACTTAAACTGTTGCTTGTCCCTAAGTGACTAGATAAATAAAATAGGATAATAAGAAATTAAGAAATAATAATATCTCAGAGTTTCAAGTGAAGCTCAGATTCTAATTAGATGAGCGGGGCTAGTAGCTTTGTACTTCTGAACAGTTTTGGCATCTCACTTTATCCTTTGAAGTTCAGAATGATTGACATCCATAGAAACTCAGAATTCAGATAGTATTATTAATTTTCCTAGTTTAGTATGTTGATTATTGAACACAGTTACTTTATGAGTCTTGGCCGTGGCCCTAAGCACTTTGTTTTCCAGTATTACCACCGGATACATAAATGCCACAGACACATAACTGGGTGAACCCTTTCAGATTGTGACTTAGCTTTGCTAAAGTCCCCAATTAGCAGTGTCCAGAGTTCTTAAGCACACTCTTTTGCCTTGGATCACGACTTTAACCACTCAATCTCGAGTTTTTCACTTGGACCTGCATGCCACAAGCACATGGTTTAGGAACAGCTTGATTTAGCCGCTTAGGCCTGGATTTATTCCCTTGGGCCCTCCTATCCATTGATGCTCAAAGCCTTAGATCCTTTTCACCCTTGCCTTTTGGTTTTAAGGGGTATTGACTTTTTCTTTTTCTTTATCCAATGATTCCTTGTTTTTTTTTCACTGCTTTTTCTTGCTTCAAGAATCAATTTCATGATTTTTCAGATCATCAATAATATTTCTCTTATTCATCATTCTTTCAAGAGCCAACAAATTTAACATTCATGAAATTCAATATAAAAAATATGCACTGTTCAGGCATTCATTCAGAAAACAAAAAGTATTGCCACCACATCTAAATAATTAGAATTTTTCTTATTAAGAACTCAAAAAAATATTGCCTCTTTATTCTAAAAATCTACTATTTTATTCATGTTTAATGATGATGAGAAAAATAAATTATAACTTAATTAGAAATAAAATTAAAATAGATATACTAATTACTACTACTCATTATAACTTCTAAGGTAAATTCCTATAAGAACAACTATCACAGAATTGAAGCTAAGATTAGGACTCAACAACCTTTATTTTGAGAACTGGATGTTCTTCTAGTATGTGGGGTGCTTGGTCCTTCAAGAGATAGTTTTTGATGCTTTAGTTCCTTCAGGTCACGCCTTTGCTCTTCTTGTTCCCCAAGCAGTTTGCAAAGCATGCTATTTTGATTATTCTGTTCTTCCTTTATTTGGTCCATAGCTTCTTGCACTTGGTGACAGATGCTTCAAGATGCTCCCAGTACTCAAATTGAGAAAATTCTGGGGGGAATTCCTGTACTATCCTCTTGATGGGGTCATCCTGCACTTGTTGTTTTTCCATTGATATTTTGGTGATTAGTCGCTCAACTAAGATATACTCGGTTATTCCCATCTTTACTCCAACATCTTTGCAGAGCATAGAAATTAAGCTTGGATAAGCCAATTTGGCATCTTTCGAATTCTTGTTTGCGATTATGTAAAGTTCACATGAAATCAGTTGATGAACTTCCACTTCTCTCCCCAACATAATGCAATGGATCATCACTGCTCTTTTAACTGTGACTTCATAACGGTTGCTAGTGGGCAATATGGAATGCCCAATGAAGTCCAGCCACCCTCTGGCGACTGGTTTGAGATCTTCTCTCTTGAGTTGATTTGGGACGCCCTTGGTGCTGGTGGTCCACCTGGCTCCAAGGATACATATATCCTCTAGAATCTTGTCCAGGCCCTTATTTGTTCTCATCATTCTCCTATTAAAGGAGTTTGGGTCATCTTTCTGCTGAGGTAGCTTTAAGATCTCCCTGATTTTGTCAGGGTGAATGTGAACAATCTTTCCTCTGACCAAGGTCCGATAGTCATAGAGGACAGTTCCAGATATTCTCTGTCTGTCTGTTTGCCACAGATTAGCGTAGAATTCTAGGACCATGTTTCTTCCCACCTTTGTTTCAGGATTAGCTAGGACTTCCTAATTCCTGTTTCGAATTTGCTCTTGAATCTCCGGATATTCGTCTTCTTTTAGATCGAATCTAACTTCTGGGATCACTGACCTTAGACCCATTATTTTGTAGTAATGGTCTGAATGTTCTTTGGTTAAGAACTTCCCTTGATTCTAAAGTGGTTTTGGAATACTCTCTTTCTTGCCTCTTGGAGTGGGTTGTTTTCCTTTAGAAGTCATGATCTTAGTGAATATGGTTTAGTGATCACGGATAAACACACCAAACTTAGAGGTTTGCTTGTCCTCAAGCAAAAGAAAGGAAAGAAGAAGGATAGAAGGAGAGCTAGTATCGAATGGTGGACGAGATGAGGGAGGCCGAATGTGGATTTAAAGAGTGGGGGTGGGTTTTGAAAATTTTGAAGGAAGATAAGATAGAAGATATGATTTATAAAGATAAATATGATAAGAAAAAGATATAATTTAAAATTAAAAAGTTGTGAATGATATTTGAAAAAGATAAATCTGAATTTTTATTTTGAAAAAGATTTTGAAAGATAATCTGAATTCAAAAATATCACAATTTGAAAAAGAGTTGGATTGGATTTGAAAAGGATATGTGTTTGTGAATTAAGATACATTTGATATTTTTGAAAAAGGTATTTTAGAAATTAGGATTAAAATATTTGGAATTGAAGGATGAGAGTTTGTAACATGTTTATGCAAGAAATCATGAATTGAAATATAAAAATTTTGAAAAATGTGAATTAAAAACGAAATTACCTCTTCCCCACAATCCTGGCGTTAAACGCCCAAACGCTGCATGTTTTGGGCGTTTAACGCCCATTTGCAGCTTCTCCTGGGCGTTCAACGCCCAGTTGTTGCTTCTAGCTGGCGTTGAACGCCAGGAACTCCTTTGTCACTGGGCGTTTTTCTGAACACCCAGGACGCTATAAATCTGGCATTGAACGCCCAGAAGGTGCTTCTTTCTAGTGTTCAACGCCCAGAAGATGCTTCTTTCTGGCGTTTAATGCCCAGATGGCTATCCTTACTAGCGTTGAATGCCTAGTAAGTGCTTCTTTTGGGCGTTCAGCGCCCAAAACAGCTCTTACAGGCTTTTTTTTTCGCACCAATGAGCTTCTTTTTGCTGTTTTTATCCTCTGAATCCTTCTGTAATTTTGTGGACTCAAGCAATTGCTATTTTACCTTGAAGATAATTGACATAAACCTGTAAAAATCAATTAATGGACAAATAATCTTTATAAATGGCTGGGCTGCCTCCCAGCAAACGCTTCTTTATTGTCTTTAGCTGGACTATTACTGAGCTTTAATCAAGTCTCAGTTTTGAGCATTCTTGCTCAAAATTGCTTTCAAGATAATGTTTGACTCTCTGCCCATGAACAATGAACTTTTTGTTAGAATCATTATCCTGAAGCTCCACGTATCCATATGGTGACACACTTGTAATCACATATGGACCTCGCCACCGAGATTTCAATTTCCCGGGGAATAATTTAAGTCTAGAATTAAATAGCAGAACTTTCTGCCCTGGCTCAAAGACTCTGGATGATAGTTTCTTATCATGCCATCTTTTTGCTTTCTCTTTGTAAATTTTTGCATTTTCGAAAGCATTGAGTCTGAATTTCTCTAGCTCATTTAACTGGAGCAATCATTTTTCTCCAACTAACTTGGCATCAAGGTTTAGGAATTTGGTTGCCCAATAGGCCTTATGTTCCAGTTTCACTGGCAAGTGACAGGCTTTTCCATACACCAGCTGGTATGGAGAAGTTCCTATAGGTGTCTTGAATGCTATTCTGTATGCCCACAGAGCATCATCTAAGCTTCTTGTCCAATCTTTTTTACGGTTAATCACAGTTCGTTCTAGGAATCTTTTAAGTTCTCTATTAGAGACTTCAGCTTGCCCATTTGTTTGTGGATGATATGGAGTGGCCACCCTGTGGCTAACTCCGTATCGAACCAAAGCAGAGTAAAGCTGCTTATTGCAGAAATGAGTGCCCCCATCACTGATTAGTACTCTAGGGATACCAAATCTGTTGAAGATGTGTTTCTGGAGGAATTTCAGCACTGTCTTAGTATCATTAGTGGGTGTTGCAATAGCTTTCACCCATTTGGATACATAATCCACTGCCACCAGAATATAAGTGTTTGAGTATGATGGTGGGAAAGGCTCCATGAAGTCAATACCCCATACATCAAACAACTCAATCTCCAAGTTCTCTTGTTGAGGCATGGCATAACTGTGAGGCAGATTGCCAGATCTTTGGCAACTGTCACAATTAAGTACAAACACTCAGGAGTCTTTATAGAGAGTAGGCCAGTAGAAGCCATATTAGAGGACTCTTGTGGCTGTTCGCTCACTTCCAAAATGTCCTCCATACTGTGATCCATGGCAGTGCCGGAGGATCTTCTGCGCTTCTTCTTTAGGCACACATCTACGGATTACTCCGTCTGCACATCTCTTAAAGAGATATGGTTCATCCCAAAGATAGTACTTTGCATCCGTGATCAACTTCTTTGATTGTTGCCTACTGTATTCTTTGGGTATGAACCTTACTGCCTTGTAGTTTGTGATGTCTGCAAACCATGGCACTTCCTAGATGGCAAAGAGTTGCTCATCCGAAAAGTTTTCAGAGATCTCAGTAAGAGGGAGGGACGCCCCTTCTACTGGTTCTATTCGGGACAGGTGATCTGCTACTTGATTCTCTGTCCCTTTTCAATCTCTTATTTCTATATCAAACTCTTGTAAATAAGATCTGAACTTGTCAATGGCGTAAACCACTGCAAGTAACTCTTTTTCTATGGTTGTGTAGTTCTTCTGTGCGTCATTTAGAACACGACTGGCATAATAAATGACGTGCAGAAGCTTGTCATGCCTTTGTCCCAACACTGCACCAATGGCATGATCACTGGCATCACACATTAATTCAAATGGTAATGTCCAGTCTGGTGCAGAGATGACCGGTGCTGTGACCAGCTTAGCTTTCAGAGTTTCAAATATTTGCAGACACTCTTTATCAAAGATAAATGGCGTGTCAGCAGCTAGCAGATTACTCAGAGGTTTGGCGATTTTTGAAAAATCCTTTATAAACCTCTTATAAAATCCTGCATGCCCCAAAAAGCTTCTGATTGCCTTAACATTGGCAGGTGGTGGTAATTTTTCAATTACCTCTACCTTAGCTTGACCCACTTCTATTCCCCTATTCAAAATTTTATGCCCAAGGACAATTCCTTCAGTCACCATAAAGCGACATTTCTCCCAGTTTAAAACCAGGTTAGTCTCTTGGCACCTCTTTAGAACAAGTGCTAGATGGTCAAGATAGGAGCTGAATGAGTCTCCAAATACTAAAAAGTCATCCATGAAGACTTCAAGAAATTTTTTCACCATATCAGAGAAAATTGAGAGCATGCACCTTTGAAAGGTTGCAGGTGCATTGCAAAGACCAAATGGCATCCTTCTGTATGCAAATACTCCAGATGGACATGTGAATGTTGTTTTCTCTTGATCCTGGGGATCTACTGCAATTTGATTATAACCTGAATATCCATCCAGGAAGCAGTAGTATTCATGACCTGCTAGTCTTTCTAGCATCTGGTCTATGAAGGGTAAAGGAAAATGATCCTTTTTGGTAGCTGTATTGAGCCTTCTATAATCAATACACATACGCCACCCTGTAACTGTTCTTGTGGGAACCAGTTCATTTTTCTCATTATGAACCACTGTCATGCCACCCTTCTTAAGGACGACTTGAACAAGGCTTACCCAGGGGCTATCAGAAATGGGATAAATAATCCAGCCTCTAATAATTTAGTGACCTCTTTCTGTACCACCTCCTTCATGGCTGGATTCAGCCGCCTCTGTGGTTGAACCACTGGCTTAGCGTCACCCTCCAATATGATCTTGTGCATGTATCTGGCTGGGCTAATGCCCTTAAGATCACTGATGGACCACCCAAGAGTTGTCTTGTGTGTTCTTAGCACTTAAATTAGTGCTTCCTCTTCCTGTGGTTCTAAGGTAGAGCTTAAGATCACAGGGAAGGTATCACCTTCTCCCATAAATGCATATTTCAGGGATGGTGGTAATGGTTTGAGCTCGGGTTTGGGAGGTTTCTCCTCTTCTTGAGGGATTTTCAAAGGTTCTATTATTCTCTCTGGTTCCTCTAGATCAGGCTGAACATCTTTAAAGATATCCTCTAGCTTTGATTCGAGACTCTCAGCCATATTGACCTCTCTTACCAGAGAGTCAATAATATCAATGCTCATGCAATCATTTTGGGTGTCTGGATGCTGCATAGCTTTGACAACATTCAACTTAAACTCGTCTTTATTGACTCTCAGGGTCACTTCCCTTTTTTGGACGTCAATGAGGGTTTGGCCAGTTGCTAGGAAAGGTCTTCCTAGAGTGAGAGTTGCACTCTTGTGCTCCTCTATTTCCAGCACCACAAAGTCAGTGGGAAAGGCAAATAGTCCAACCTTAACAATCATGTCTTCAATCACGCCTGATGGGTGTTTAATGGAACCATCAGCAAGTTGGAGAGATATCCAGGTTGGTTTGACTTCATCAGTCAACCCAAGCTTTTTGATAGTAGATGTAGGTATTAGGTTGATACTTGCCCCAAGATCACATAGAGCTTGCTTGGTACAAGTACCTTCTAATGTGCATGGTATCATAAAGCTTCCGGGATCTTTAAGCTTCTCAGGTAAGCTTTTCAGAATGACTGCACTGCATTCTTCAGTGAGGTAAACTTTTTCAGTTTTCCTCCAATCCTTCTTATGACTTAAGATCTCTTTCATGAATTTAGCATAAGAAGGTATTTGCTCAAGTGCCTCTGCAAACAGAATCTTTATTTCAAGAGTCCTGAGATAGTCTGTAAAGCAGGCAAATTGTTTATCCTGTTTCGCTTGGCGGAGTTTCTGAGGATAAGGCATTTTGGCTTTGTATTCCTCAACTTTAATTGTTGTAGGTTTATTGCCTACAGATGTGGATTGAGAAGCCTTTTTAGAGGGGTTGCTATTAGCACTTGTATGTGTCTGATCTCCCACTGGCGTTTGAATGCCAGGGGTGGAAGCTGGACTGGCGTTAGACGCCAACTCCTTACCTGTTTCTGGCGTTTGAACGCCAGAACTGTGCTTTCTTTGGGCATTTAACGCCAATTCCTTGCTTGTTTCTGGCGTTGAATGCCAGGACTGAGCATGGTTTGGGCGTTCAACACCAACTTTTCACCCATTTTCTGGCGTTTGAGCGCTAGAATTATTCCTCTCTGGGCTCTTATTGTCCTCAGATGGGTTTTGGGTAGTTTGCTCATTTCTTGGCTTCCTGCTACTTTGAAGTGAGGTATTTAATATTTTTCCACTTCTTAATTGAACTGCTTGGCACTCTTCTGTTATTTGTTTTGATAACTGCTATTCTATTTGCTTCAACTGCACTTCCATATTCATATTAGCCATTCTTGTTTCTTGCAATATTTCTTTGAATTTGGCTAGCTGTTTTGTTAGAAAATATAATTGCTGATTGAATTCAGTAGCTTGTTCTGCAGGACTGAGTTCAGCAGTTACTATTTTAGCCTCTTCGTTGATGGAAGGTTCACTGCTTAAGTACAGATGCTGATTTCTGGCAACTGTATCAATAAGCTCTTGAGCTTCTTCTATTGTCTTTCTCATGTGTATAGATCCACCAGCTGAGTGGTCTAGAGAAGTCTGAGCTCTCTCTGTAAGCCCATAATAGAAGATGTCTAACTGCACCCACTCTGAAAACATTTCAGATGGGCGTTTTCTCAACATCTCTCTGTATTTCTCTCAGGCATCATAAAGGGATTCATTATCTTCTTGTTTGAAGCCTTGGATGCTCAGCCTTAGCTGTGTCATCCATTTTGGAGGAAAATATTGATTCAGAAATTTTTTTGATAGCTATTTCCATGTCTTTATGATGTCCTTAGGTTGGTTATTTAACCACCTCTTAGCTTGGTCTTTTACAACAAATGAAAACAGTAACAATCTGTAGACATCCTGATCTACTTCCTTATCATGTACTGTGTTAGCAATTTGTAAAAACTGTGCTAGAAACTCTGTAGATTCTTCCTGTGGAAGACTGGAATACTGACAACTTTGCTGCACCATGATAATGAGTTGAGGGTTCAACTCAAAACTACTGACTCCAATGGAGGGTATACATATACTACTCCCATATGAAGCAGTAATGGGGTTAGCATATGACCCCAGAGTCCTTCTGGACTGTTCATTTCCACTTAAGTCCATAATAGAAAAAGGGAGATGGTGTGAATTTATTTTATTTATTTTATTATACATAAAAATTTGAAATAATAATAATAAAATAAAATAAAGACGATAATAAAAATAAAAATAAAGAATTTAAAAATAATTTAAGAAGATTTTCAAAAAAAATGAGGAGAGAGAAATTGGTTAGGATATTTTCGAAAAAGATATAAATTTTTTTTAAAATCTTAAAAGGATAAGATAAAAAAAATTCGAAAATATGGCTTAAAATTAGTTAGAAAATATATTTTTTTGAATTTTGAATTTTATGATGAAAGAGAAAAACACACAAAAGACACAAGACTTAAAATTTTTTAAATCTAATGCTCCTTGTTTTGGAAAATTTTGGAGGAAAAACACCAAGGAACACCAAACATAAAAATTTTAAGATCAAAACACAAGAAAGACTCAAGAACACCTTGAAGAATCACAAGAACAACAAGAGCAAAAGAAAGAATACCAAACTTAAAATTTTTAGAAAACTAAAATAAATTTTCAAAAATTAAAGAAAATTAACAAGAAAACACCAAACTTAAAGTTTGGCACAAGATTCAATCAAAGAAAAATTATTTTTGAAAAAGATTTTAAAAAGAAGATACCTAATTATCAAGAACATAAGCCAACGCTCTAGCCAACTGAGCTATAAATGTAACGTGTTTTAATATTGTATATAAAAAATATATTTTTGAAAACTAATATTTTGAAAAAAACACAAGGAAAACACGAAAAATACACAAAATAGGAAAAACCAAAGATCAAACAAGAAAATTTGACAAGAACAATTTGAAGATCAAGGAAAAATAAAGAACATGCAATTCAAAAATTTAAAGGAAAATATAAAATATGCAATTGACACCAAACTTAAAATATAAAACTAAACTCACATAAAAATTAAAAATTAATAAGGAAAAATAATATTTTTGAAAAATTTTTGAAAAAAAAATAAAGGACTCAGATTTAATGACTCTATAACAACAAAAAAAATAAATTATTCCTAATCTAAGTAACAAAATAAACCTTTAGTTGTTCAAACTCGAACAATCCCCGGCAACCGCGCAAAAAATTTGGTGCATGAAAATTACAATCACACTTTTGCAATCCGCACAACTAACCAGCAAGTGCACTGGGTCGTCCAAGTAATACCTTACGTGAGTAAGGGTCGAATCCCACAGAGATTGTTGGTTTGAAGCAAGCTATGGTTATCTTATTATTCTTAGTCAGGATACCAACAACAGTATTTTTTATGTTCAATTGTAAAAAGTGAAAGGGCATAAAACAAATAATTGTTACTCAATAATGGAAAATATGTTGGAGTTTTGGAGATGCTTTGTCTTCTGAATTTCTGTAACATAATGCTTCCTCACTTTCATAAATGCAAGGCTCCTTCCATGGCAAGCTGTATGTAGGGTGTCACCGTTAATCATCTGTTGGTTCTTGATCATGTCGGAATAAGATCCATGTCGGAATAAGATCCATTGATCCTTTTGCGTCTGTTGGTTCTTGATCATGTCGGAATAAGATCCTCACTTTCATCTATTGTCACCGTTACTCTCAGTGAAAATGGTCCAAATGCTCTGTCACAGCACGGTTAATCATCTGTTGGTTCTTGATCATGTCGGAATAAGATCCATTGATCCTTTTGCGTTTGTCACTAAGCCCAACACTCGCGAGTTTGAAGTTCGTCACAGTCATCCAATCCCATAATCCTACTCGGAATACCACAAATAAGGTTTAGACTTTCCGGATCCTCATGAATGCCGCCAACAATTCTAGCTTATACCACGAAGATTCTGATTAAGGAATCTAAGAGATACTCATTCAATCTAATGTAGAACGGAGGTGGTTGTCAAGCACACGTTCATGGATTGAAGAAGGTGATAAGTGTCATGGATCATCACCTTCTTCATAGTGAAGCGTGAATGAACATCTTAGATAGGAACAAGCATGTTTGAATGGAAAATAGAAATAATTGCATTAATTCATCGAGATGCTGCAGAGCTCCTCCACCCCAACAATGGAGTTTAGAGACTCATACCGTCAAAGAGTATAAAATTCAGATCTAAAAATGTCATGAGATACAAAATAAATCTCTAAAAGTTGTTTAAATACTAAACTAGTAACCTAGGTTTACAGAAAATGAGTAAACTAGGATGGATAGTGCAGAAATCCACTTCTGGGGCCCACTTGGTGTGTGTTGCGGCTGAGACTTACGCTTCTCACGTGCCTGGGCTGTTTCTGGAGTTGAACGCCAGGTTGTAACCTGTTTCTGGCGTTGAACTCCAACTTGCAACCTGTTTCTGGCGCTAAACTCCAGACTGCAACATGGAACTGGCGTTGAACGCCAGTTTACATCGTATATCTTCGCGCAAAGTATGGACTATTATATATTGTTGGAAAGCCCTTGATGTCTACTTTTCAACCCAATTGAGAGCGTGCCAATTGGACTCCTGTATCTCCAAAAAATCCATTCAGAGTGCAGGGAGGTCAGAATCCAACAACATCAGCAGTCCTTTTTCAGCCTAAATCAGATTTTCGCTCAACTCCCTCAATTTCAGCTAGAAAATATCTGAAATTACAGAAAAACACACATACTCATAGTAAAGTCCAGAAATATGAATTTTTGCCTAAAAACTAATAAAATTATACTAAAAACTAACTAGAATATACTAAAATCTACATGAAATTACCCCCAAAAAGCGTATAAAATATCCGCTCATCAAGCATCTGACGAGATTGACCAATAATTAAAATTTATTCTTAACATTTTGTTATTGGATAGTCTATCAGTGTTTGTCTTCTATTAACTACATTATTGCTTTTTTTTATTATTATTTTTATGTCTTATCTCATTTCTTAAATATTGAATATTGAGATTTTGATTGACCAGCAACTAAATTTGAAGTCTTTCTAATTCTTTGTAGGAAAAACAGTGGACAAAGGTGGAGGAGAAGATTGACAAATATGTAAAAAAAAAAAAA
>NC_029781.3:23092743-23095508 GCF_000817695.3 Arachis duranensis
TTAAATATATTTCTTTATGTTTTCTTATAAGAGTCTAATTGGATCTATGTCAGTATAATTGTCCAAAATTTAATTAGCTGTTTTGTTCTATGTTTTAACATTGATGAACTTTGTGTTTTTTTTATACTAGAGTAATATATTTTGTGATAGACTTTTGTATTTTTTGTTGAATACACAAAGCAAAAGCAAAAAATTTATGAAACGAAGACTGAAATTGATGAGGTAGAAGTTTTAATATATTAGCCAATTATATGTTGAGGTAAGTAGTAGTTAGAATTTGTTTATACCGTATTTGAGTAATTTTTATTGGAATTTATTTATATTTTTATAGATTTAGTTCAAATGTNTTAATCATTTAATTTATCTATATACTAAGTAAATTAATCTTTTTAATAAATGAGTAATGTTATACATTCAAGTTTTTTTATAAATTAAGTCTAATCAAGTTAAATAATAAGATTTTAAACAATGTTAATTATAACTGATTTTTATTATGTTATATCAATTTGATTGAATTTAGTTAACAAAAAAATTTAGATGTGTAGTATTATTCTAATATAATATACATTTTTTTTATTTTCTCTCTTTAATTTTATTAATTTGACCACATCAAAATTAGTTAGAGGATTATCTGAATTTATTGTTTTTGGCCATTATTTTTAATCAGAGATTTAATTTCTTTATTTTAGTAATCCAATAACATACTTTAACTCACATTTTAAATATTAATGGTTAACTGATGACCAAAAATAATAAATTACGAGTCTTTTAGTATTTTTTTAAAATAAATTAAAAAAATTAGAGAATTTTTTATAATCATAAAGATATGTTATTTTTTTATCTTATTAATATAATTTTTTGAATTTATTCTTATTTCAACTATCTTTAAATGAATAATTTAAATGAAATATGATATGAAATCGAAAAGAAGTTATACAATAGTTACAAGATAATTGGAGCTTATTTTTACTCCTTTAAACTGAATATCTTTGACATAATTCGTTTAATTAAGAAGATAAGAATAAGAGAAAACATAAGATGCAGTTATTATGACATTTTATTATAGTTTTTGTTTGTGTAATAAACAAGAGCAGTTCAATGCTCTCAATACATAGTGGAGTGAACTCTGTTAAGTTTTCAATGGTCAGTTTAAAGCCGGTGACTCATGCTGAAAATTGAATAGTGTATTATATGATTACATTAACTATCCATAGAAAGCTTTAATACATAGCCAAAATTGTCTTCAACGATTCAAAATGCAAATAAAACTACTGGTTAGAAATATGTGACAGAAAAAAAATCATATTGATTACTCCATGGTTTTATTTGTCTGCTAGACTGTAGTTTTTTATTAGCATGTTACTAGTATTTTTATTCGTAATAACGTTATGAAAATATAAATTTTTTAAAATTATGATTTATTTTGTCCTGATAATATAGATTATACATAATATAAAAAATTTATAAAATCAAATTATTTTTACAAAAAAAAAAGTCATAAATTAACAAAAGTTTTCGATTAAAAAAAAGTCTCTATAGAGAAAAAAACAAATACTAAGATTTTTTATTATTATTTTTATATAAAAAGCCTAATTTTTTTATTAATAATTAATTTTAACATTTGTTATCTAAAATTTGAAACAAGTTAATGTGTATATTTTTATATTTAATTAGGTGTTAAATCTGTTGTACAAATAGAAATAATTAATTTTTATACTTGCTATTTAAAAATAATATTTTTTCTCTATGTAATATAATTAGATATTAGCAAAAAAAAATTATATTAATAGTTATAAAATTAACTCAACATTAATTTTTTAAAAAAATTGAATCTTGATTCTAACTTTTAATTATAACATTATTATTCTCTCTAAATTATATGTAATAAATATTTAAAAGATGAGAAATAAAAATATAGATTAAAAAGATAAGCGGTGAAAATTTAAAACTAAATAAAAAATTAAAAAAATATGTATATAATAATAATAATATTTTTTATTTGAATTATATTATTTTTGTTAATTTTGTTTTCTGTAGAACAAAAAAGTAGAAAATAGAGAATGAGAGAAAAGAGAGAGAAAGATAAAGATAAAGAATGAGAGTGAGAGTGAGAGTTTGTTAATTTTGAAAAAAAAAATTATTTTACTTCTAATAAAAAATATCAGATGACATATTTTGATTTGTTAAATTACTAATATAAAATATAAATTATATATAGAGTGAAAATGGTAGAGAGAAATAGAAAAATAGAGAGAGGAAGATGAGAGAATTTAGGAAGAGAATTTATTAATTTTGGAGAAAAAATTTTATCAATTTTAATAAGAGTGTGTCATGTAACACATTTAGTTATTAATTAGATAATAATATATGATACATAATATAGGTATATTTTAATTTCAATTTTAATTTCAATGCAATTAAAGAATATCATGTTGCACATTTTGATTGTCAAATTCGTAATTAGTCATTAATAATGATATATAAAAGAGACAGAGTGGTTGAAGGAATGATAGAGATAGAGAAAGAAAGTGGAAAGAGAGGAGAACTCTTTAATTTTAGAAAAAAAATATTTGATTTCAATTGTAACGAGTGAGTAACATGTGACATATTTTGGTTGTAAAATTAGTAGGGAGAAAGAAATAATTCTTTGATTTTGGAAGGAATGATTTGATTTTAATTGTAATGAAAAAATAACATGTGGCACATTTTAGTTGTAAAATTAGTAATATATATAATAGATATATAAATATAATATATAATATATA
>NC_029781.3:23096788-23128607 GCF_000817695.3 Arachis duranensis
AGAAAATATATTAAATCTGCTACTAAAAAATAATACATTTTACTCTTGGATTTTAGAAAATATATTTTTAATAAATTATATATGATGAAAAATATTTTGTGAAAGATATTTGTACACCAATTTTTCATATATATATATATATAAAAGTCTTGTCGAGTTAGAAAATAAAAATTTAATTAGAAAAATAAAAAAAATATTTGAAAATAATAAAAAATAAAAAAATTATATAAAAATATATAGTTATAAATATTATATATATGAAACTATAAATATTAAATTTAAAAAATGATTTTAAACGATTATCTACTTAATATTACAACAAAATAAATATGAATAAAAAAAACTAGATGAGGAAATCATGAGGTGGCATATATATTAGAGAGTCTAAAGAATAAAAGAATATATATTAATCCTATATTAGTCATTATTACATACACACATATGATACATATTATTTATTTAATTTTTCTAAAAGAAATAAAAAATATTTTCACGTATTTTATATGAGGAGTGCTACACATACAAGTCATTTGGTTTACAAGTCATACAAGTTGGGAAAAACTTAACAGAAAACAGGCTGACCCATATATGATTTCTATGGTGTGCTTCGCGTTCCTCATTCTCCTTCTCTTCTTCCTTCTTCTTCTCCTTCTCTTCTTTTTCTTCCTCCATGAAAACGAGTTTCTTGTCAAATTTATTCGATCTCCTTTGTGCGTTCTCTCTTTGCTTTTTCATTCGTTGTTTTATCTACGTTTATCATTAGTATTCTTGCTTCGTTTTTTTTTCGATTTTCATGGTTTTTGAAATCAAGCTTTGAAATCGTTTTGAAGATAATGGAACTTCAGAAATACACCAAAACAATTATAGAAATACACCCAACTGATTACAGAAATACACCCAAACGGTTACAGAAATACACCCAAACAGTTATAGAAATACACCCAAAGAATTACAGAAATACACCCAAAGGATTACAAAAATACACCTAAAGGATTTAAAAAATACACCCAAATTTCGTTGAAGTACACCTTATGCATAATTCAAAACTCTTCCTTTTTCTCCTCATCATCTTTTCTGCTGCTTCTTCTTCTTCATTTTCTTATTTCATATTCTCATAATTCTTTTTTGGAGGAAAAAATCAAACAAAGAAAAAAATACATAATGTTGCAAAATCAAAAGAAGAACGAGGAAAAACACGACAATAAAGATGAAATACTTCAAAAACGAAGAGGCACGGAAAAAGAAAAAGGAGAAAAAAAAGAGGAGGCATGAAAGAAAGAAAAAGAAAAAGAAATAAATGACTTGTATGACTTGTGTGGAAAAACGCTTGTACGTAAAAAATTCCTCATTATACTATTTTAAATAAACTAAATTTGAACAAATATTTGATAAAAAAAATTATATTATATAATAATATTTTTAACAAAAATAGTTAATTAAATATTGAATATACTAATCTAATTATTTATCAAGTAATATAAAATAAAATTTAATTATTTTATATTTTTATGTTGCTGTTTAAAATACCATTTTAATCTAATTTTTTAATATTATAGAAATTTTTTGCATAATAATTAATTTTAATAAATAAATATATAATGTAATAGACATGTATTTAGAATTATATTATTTATTCTATTTTTTAAAAAAATTAATATTTTCATGTATTATATATAATATTTTAAATAAATTTTATTTTTAAAATATTTTGATGAAAAATTAAATTATATAATAATATCTTTAACATAGTTAGTTAATAAATTTTGAATATAATAATCTAATTATTTGTCAAGTAATATAAACATTCAATAATCCATTTTTATTGATAATGCATTAAAAATTTTATTTGCTTTCACCCTACATATACCAATCAAATAAATTTTGAATATAATAATATGATTATTTGTCAAGTAATATCTTTAAAGTTTTATTTTAACATAAGCATATTTGATATTATCTTTTATCGAATATGCTTATGTTTATATTCACTGTACATGCAGCTCATTTAGATTCATGCTGTGGAGGCTTTCACTATAAAATGCAGTGGCCATCATAAAATATTTGATTGAGAAAGCACCAATATACTACAGTAATATTGGCCTATAATACTTTTGAAATCAATGTAACAAAAAATATTTGATTAGTATGTACAAGATGTGATCATAAAGTACAAGATCGATTAGTATGTATTACAAATTGTAGCACTAGCAATCCAACAGCATTTGTCAACATAACATCACTCTTCCTTAGCAAACAAACATAGCCATCTTCCCCTAATGACTTGTGTACACAAACATTTCAGGGAAACACCAAACCTTACCTTGCTGTCAAATATTGTAGGGAGTAACAACGATAAACGAACAAGGTAGGGGTCAGATCCAGACTCGCTGCTATATGAGCTAGCTGATGGACTCTACAAATATTTTCGAGCAAGAGCTCGGACTTTTGTGTCAAAATGGGATGATGTGATCCGGGAGCCAGGCAAGTACAGGGGATTAAGAAGTGTCTGCAATTTCAATAATCCAGCAAATATGGTGAGTTTAGGGAGAAAATAAAAATCAAGTATCAGCATATAAATCTTCAACATCGAATCAATAGGACAGCTGTGTTATCAGTACTCATTCTTCCTCTGACACCATGCTGACATCCACATCCAATCCAATGTTGAACGGGAGTGTGTCGGCTTAGTATCCCAGGAACAATGGGTATAAGAATAAGACGGTCTAAAGATCTATGAAAATACACTCTTCTAATGCGTAGCACTTTACAAAGTATGTAAAGGAAATAAGACGGTCTATTGCAATGAAATACTGAAACATTGATGAGAAAAAACTGGAATACAGCTATTTTCAACATCAATAAATCCAGAAAGAAAAACTGCAACAATCAGTTTATTCTTTTATTGTGAAGGGATCTGCAACGATTTATGTTGAGTTTCACCAATTTAATACAAATGTAACTTTTATTCTTTTATTCAGAACAAGAACATTTCAAGAGAAGCAATTTTTGCAGAATAAGAACATGAAATGAGAGGGTTTTGACATTATCAAACTAATTAAAAAATAAAACAAGGAAAGACTATCTATGAGTTAAGCTATAGCCTAGCGTGTCACAGAAAAAAGTAATTACCTTTATGTAAAGTTCATGCACATCTTGGAAGAAGCTCTTAATGCCATCATCATTACGAGAGTCATGAAGCAACATAAAACGGGTATGTATGATAATTGATAAGTCAAGGAAGATATTAGAGAAGACATAAATTCCTTAAAGAGTTTACGCATTTGAGTTTCGAAAGTTCTTCAATATTGTGCATTGGCTCTTCCATTTTGTTCCCCTGCCAGATCATGCAAGGGAATTCAGGGTAAAGACAATGCTATAGGCCTATAGCCATACAACTAGGAAACTGGTTAGTTCCAAAAGTTAAGTTCCTCGGTACTTCATCATATGAACATAAAAGTAGAACATTGTTTTTTAATATCAGAGGAGCAATATAATTTTTATCACAAATATAAAATAATTCTCAATAAAGGATATGACCAGCTGTGACATACACTGAGACCACCAGATCATTAAACCTGTCTACCGATTTCAAGTACCTGCATGGAGAATGTTAAGAAATAAGCTACAATGTAAAGGAACATTACAAATAAAAGCAGTACACACAGAAAAGAAGAATCATACGATCAAATTTTCGTAATTAAAATTGGATTGCTTATCAACTCTAAATGTAACTCACATAGCACTAGTAGTCCACGATAGGTCCTGAACAATATCGAGAGCAGCATGCAGGATAAACTGATGCAGCTGAGCAGCATCTTCTCTCTGTCAGAGAGTGGCACCAGATCACAAACAATGAATATTTCGGAACTACAATAATCCACCAAAATGACACAAACCAAAGTAATACAACAGATCAACTATTCAAATAAGCATGTACATTATTTCATTAAAACAAACTATTATGTAAACTAAATCCCCCATAACATTTTCAGCCATCAATGAACCTCTTGAATCATATGAATAACCACTTCTATAGTTTGAATGACAAACATCTAGATTCTAACCATATAATTTAAACTGTAGCATTAAAAAAGAGAGAAAGACCCATACTTTAGCAGCTACTCCAACTTCAGCTTCATAAATAGGAATATCATTTCTGCTAACAATGATGAAACAAGCAGTGGTTGCCATTATATAATCCCTGCAAGAATGGCAAGAACGCAAAAGCATTAGATGACGATATTTTAATCAAAATCACAAATAAAGCAATAAAAAATTTATAATTTTGGACGAGATATAAGCTCAAATAGAACGAGAAATCAAAAATCAAACCTTCAAATAAGAATGAGATCCAATCAAGGATTAAACCCTAAGCCCTAAACCGTGGTTAAACCGGTTTATTTAAATAAAAAATAAAATTATTAAAATCCCTTGATATATAATTTTAAATAAATGATTTGTAAGCTAATACAATTCAACATTTTACAATTTCACCTAATAAATTATTCATAATTTATCATTAAAAGTTCACAAACAACTTCAAAATTTATGATTAAAGAAAATTAAAATGCAGTCATATAATGTTCCACCATAAAAAAAAACAATAACAAACAAGTGTTCCAATATCTCATAATTACATCCAGAAAATTTTCAGAAAAATTAACTCAGCAAAGAAAAACAAACCATCAACAAAATTATTCCAAAAAATTTAGCAAGATACCATCAACTCAGCCAATAAAATTTAACAAATAAGTGAAACACCATCAACAAAATTAATCCAGAATAATTAAAATTCTTCAACGCCATAGTTTATTTCAGTTTCATACAAAATTAATAAAAGAAGAAACATAACAAAACCATCAGAAACTCATAATCATAAACATTATTTCAAATTACAGAATCATAATCAGAGACAAAAACTCAAAATCATCAAAATCAAGTTATTAGCGAAAGAAAAAAAACCGAACAAGCACTGGTTACCGCGCGGCGAGGGAGGCACGAAGCTGACGGCGAGGTAGGAGCGAAACAGACGGCGAGGCAGGGAGGAACGAAACAGAATTACCAGCGAAGTAGGAACGATTATACAGAGACGCAGAGAAGAGCTTGTGGGAGAGAGAAGAGGGCCAGACGCAACGACGTAGAGGAGAAGAGGGCGAAGCAAAGTTTCCAGAGGCGACTAAATTTTGAAGTTTAGTGAGCACTGCTGCTGCTCAAGTTTGAGAGAGAGAGGGGTTACTGGGTTAGGGTTCGTTGGGTTGTGAGAGAGAAGGGGGTGGGGTGTGTGGGCTGGCTTTTTATTTTTTGGGATCAAAATGACGACGTTTTGATGTGGGATTAACGAACCAATCTTTTAAAAAATCGGTCCGGTTTATCGGTTAATTGCCAATTTGACCAATTTTTCATCTTTTTTGCAAGACGATTTTAGATTTCAACTGCACTGAATAAAAAACTGGTTTTCGATTAATTCAGTTGTCATTATATAATCCCTTATAAGAATGGCAAAAACGCAAAAACATTACATCATTACATGATGATATTTTAATCAAAATCACGAATAAAACAATAAAACATTTATAATTTTGGACGAGATCTAAGCTCAAATAGACCGTAAATTCGAAAATCAAACCTTCAAATAAGAATTAGATGCAATCAAGGATTAGGTTATCGTCCAATTCGATCAATTTCGGCCGTTATCGAAAGTGCAGCGGAGCAATTGCGATACTGTGTTGAGCGAAAAATTAGAATTTCAAAAAAGCACAATATTAAATCTCAAATGCATTGTAAGCGCAGAATTAAGCTCTTCAAAACCCTACGAGAAGGCAATGGTGGAAGAAGAAGATGATGATGGTGGTAGATGTTTCATACAGTATATAGTGTAGACTGTTTTTTTTGTTACAATTCACGCCGAGAGTACAAAATGATTCGTTTTTGTCGTTGTAATCATTTGGGAATGAATCTTTTCAATTATTAAAACAAATTGAGAATGTAAAATATAATCTTTAAATTTTTATTGTTTTTTTTATATTATTTTTTATCTTATTTATAAAATTAATGGTAAGAGAGTATATTTTATACCTTTAATTATTAAAAAAAATTAAAAGAATCCATTTCCTAACTACTCTACCTTTTCTCTCTCTACTCCATCCGGAGACTAATCAACAAAGCCTTATAGTACACAGTTTTTACGGTTAACTTCTTTGAAAGTAAATTAATTTCAATCAAATTCATCAAGTTATTTTTTAAAAATATAAAAACATGATATTAGATATGTACAATTTTTTAAACTAAAAAATTTGAATAAAAGTAATATCAATTAATCCACTAAAATTTTATACTTACAAATGATTATATAACCTATTTAGATAACTTTTTTACGATAAAAAAATTCAATTATACATTCTTTTTTATTATCTTTCTAGGCAAGGTAAATTATTTTATATTACTAATAATTAAAATTATTTCCATAAAAATAGCTAAAATAACTCTCAATTCAATATAAATTTCGGTAAAAAGAAAAATTCTAAAATTGATCCAGGTAGTGAGAAAAATGAAGAGGATATTGTGGTATTGGAGATGGAAGATTATTCTCAGGGGTTGGAGGCTTATATTAAGAGTCTCTCGAAGAGATGCAGATAAGGTGTTTTCGATTGGCACAATTGACAATGTCCTAAGGACAATATGGGGTAAACCGGAGGGGTTCTGATCAATTGAGAGAGGTCCTAATCAATTCTAATTCTTCTTTGAGAATGATCTTGATGTTCTCATAATTGAAAAAGGATCTCCTTGACACTTTAAGGATTATATCTTGCATGTGAGAAGATGGATTTAATCGGATGAACAGGACCAGAAAAGCATTACTTGTTTTCCAATCTGGATCCAATTCTGGGATCTGTCTGAGCAGTTCAAAACTATTCAAGTTGGAAAAAGACTTGGGGAGAAAATTGGAGAGGTGATAGACATTGATTTTCAGGGTAGTGTTCTTGTTATTGGTTATGAGTTTGTATATTTTGGGGTTTTGGATGAGAAACATGAAAAGTAAATGATAATGAAATTCTAATGATAAAACGGTCTTGGCAAGGATTGGTGATCAAGGATCTCTATCCTTATTACTAACCACAACATGATAATTGCAAGGATCAATCCCACTAAGTCATCCTCAACTAACAGTAAAGGAAATTCAAGTGAGCTATATCAATCCAAGTCCATAAGTCCCAGCTTTCCACTAATTGAATTAATGAGAGCTAGAGTCAATGGCTATCAATCATCAATTACTTTGACATTAGTAACTCAAGAGTTCCTAAGTTACCTTCCCAAGTCAAGAACATAAAATTCTATTCTAACAACTTTCCAAACATTTCATCAAATGCTTGGAAGGCACAAAAGAAAAGCATAGTCAATCAACAACAAGAATGAATGCTAACAACAATTAGATGCAAAGAATCAACAACAACAATCAAGGAAATCACAATTGACATGAATTACCTCAAATTGCATTAAAAAAATAAAAAGGGCACAAAAGTAGATCCACAACAAAGTAGAGAATTACAAGAATTAAAGTACAAAATTAGAGAGAGGAAGAGTAGAGGATCAAGGATTGATAAAGGAGAAGTAAATCAAAGCATGAATTAAACCTAGATCTAGAGAAGAATTATACCTAATCCTAATCCTAATTCTAGAGAGAAGTGAGAGCTCCTCTCTCTAAAACTAAACTAAAACTAGATCTAATGTGCTAGAATGATCCTCGATGATTCATTCCCCTTCCCCTTCAATCCTTGGCTCTTTTAAGTTTTTTAGCGCCAAAGTTGGTTCCAGAATGGGCCCCACAGCTCCTCTGAATTCGCTGGGCACAATTTCACTCAAAAATCATGTGCCATCATTGGCGCATACGCGTCCATGGAGGTTTTCGCAATCCACGCGGGAGCGTCCAGTGCGCGCGCGCGTCCATAGGTGTTTCCCAAATCTTTGACTTTTCATGATTTCTCCACTTTGTATGCTTTCTCTTCACTCCTTTGATCCATTCCTAGCCCTTTTCAATCTGAAATCACTAACAAACACATCAAGGCATCTAGTGGAATCAAAGAAAGATTAAAACTATCAAATTAAGGACCTAAAAAGCATATTTTCACACTTAAGCACAAATACGGAGACAATCACAAAAACCATGCTATTTCATTGAATAAATGTGAGGAATACGATGTGTATCCGCTCTATTCGCTCAAGTGTTTAGGAGTTGATTCACTCAATTCTCCCCTAATCATGCTTTCCAAAATTTGTTCCTCATCTAACAATCAACAATTATTCAATGCATGCATACAATTATCATGAGATCTTTCTTAAAGGTTGTAATGGGGTTAGGGTTAAGGTAGGATCATGTATGGTTAAGTGGACTAGAAATTTGAATCTTTGATTAACTTAGACTTTCCCACCTAACCTATGTAATGACCTATACAAATTCAAAGCTAACCTAACTACCCATCTTTCACTTTTTTTTCACATACTCATGCATTCCCTTTTCATTTCACAATACTTATGCATTGATCTTTTATTGAGCTTCACTTTGGGACATTTTGTCCCCTTTTTATTGTTTTTCTTCTTTTTTTTTCTTTTTTTTTCTATATTTTTTTCTTTTCCTTTTTTTCTTGTTTTTCTCACATTTTTTTTCAAGCTACATACAAGAACATCAATGCATAAGGTCTATACATTTAATCAATACATGAGTATGCACCCAATTCCCAAATGTAGAAATACAAAACACCATTTTGTCCCAACCAATGTTTCCAATCTCCCCAAACTCGAATAATAAACATTCTCACTAGCCTAAGCTAATCAAAGATCCAAGTAAAGGACTTTTATTGTTTTTTCGCTTTAGGCTTGTAATGTGCTAAAATAAAGAACAATTGGGTTAAGCGTAGGCTTAAAATTGGTTAATAATGGAGAGTAAAAGGTAGGCTATTTGAGTAAGTAAGCTAATGAAATAATGGCCTCAATCAGATAAATGCATGAATACAAGGAATATTGGACATATAGAATTAGGCAAATCAAGGATCACAATCATAGGAAGAGAACAATTTCACACAAGAAGGAAAATAAGTGGTTATAAGATGTAACCACATCAATAGGCTCAAATCTCACTTGCTTGTGTTCTTAGCTCAAAACATGCTTCACAAAATATAGAATTCAAGCAAGTTCCACAAATTTTTTTTTCAATCAATTGGTGTGGTTCCCTATAGATAAATTCCTTTGAAAATTTTATCATTTTGACTGAGCTTATTAATGCAATATTGTGATTGAGAGATTCTAAAAATTCCTTTGTTAATCCCCTTTTTTTTTCAATCAAAACGAGTTTCTTATGCAAAAGGGTCAACTAGGTCTCAACAATCCAAAATATTTTTCCAATCACAATCAAAAGCTAAAACAAGCTAAATCAACTATATAAAGCAAAAGTGCATATATAAAGCAAAAGTGTAAAATCAACAAACTAAACAAAAGTATCAACAATCCACAATACTACTATATACAATGATCCAAAAGGTGCAAAATAAAGCAAAATAACATGAACTAGGAGATAGTGTCCGAAAAATGTTCACCAAATCCACCGACGGCGACGACGGTGGCCTCCCCACACTTAAGATGAAGCATCATCCTCGATGCTAATACTCAGGGTCGGGGTGAGAGTCAACGGTCGCATCTGGCTGCTGGGACTGAGGCTGTGACCCTGGCTCCTCGGAAGGCTGCTGGGTATCCTAGGTAGCTTGTGTCTGTGGAGGTGCCTCCTGCTGAGCCGGCTCCTCCTCATGCGCCTCCTCGTCAGATGCGGGAGAATCGAGAAGAGGGGGCAGCTCAACGCCCAGTGCTGCAAACGCCTGATCCACTCTGTCCAGGTGTCGCATGACGCGGTGCTCAGTACGCTCGAGGAAGCGAAAAAGACTCTGAACCAGTAGATAAGTCGGCTGGGGTGCTGGTGGTGGTATAGGTGCAATGGGTGCTGCTGCTAAAGATGGTCCTGCCCCTGCTGTAGAAGATGAAGGTCCAGCTGCTGGTGCTCTGGCTCGAGCTCTAAATGCATGTCGGGAAGGGGGTTTCTCGTGCACCCACGTACCCCACGGAATAGTATCCTCCTTGTTGTCGTCGTCTGGGGGTGGTGGTGTCACGTCATCGTCCCTCCATGGGGCACAGGCTAGCTCGATCATCCTAGTGATCAATGTGAGAAATGGTAGTAGGCCGCGGATGTGTGCACGCCACATGTACCTCCTGATCAACCGGGGGAAATATACCTCCTTCTCCTCTATAACACAACCGATCAGTAGAAGCATGTCCATAGGAATCTCTAAAAAATGGGTCGTAGGCATGACATAGCAGACAAATATCTATTGCCAAGTCCTAGCCTCTCGAGACAGATAAGCAATTAACATCCCCTTGGGCCTCTTGTTTTCAGAATCCATCACCCAAGGGGCGTTTGAAGTGGCAATGACGCACTTCAGAGCCCCATAATCAAAGGTCATAGCATTTATCGCTATCTCCGACTGCTGATAGGCACAGGTGTCACCAGTCCGAGGTGGGCAATGCAATACATCCTCAATATTAGCCTCAGTAACTAAGATTTGCCTGCCACGTAAGTAGACTGAATCAAGAGTCGCTCGAAAGAAGTTGCAGTAAAACTCCTTGACCCATGAAGTGTTAATCCTTCCCAAATCCCTATCAATAAAGCCGAGGCCCAATCCCTGAATCCGGGCCTCCATGGAACGTCTCAGGTCGTTGGAAAGGACCAATTTCTTTTCAATATTCAGATTTTTCTTCCGATAGGTAGGGAAGCGTAGTTCACAGTACAGGTTGGGAAACCTGTCTGTGTCAGTGGCCGGTAGCTGCTGATTCTCCTTATCCACTTCATTAAGTGGGTTCTTGGCGTAGTAGGCATAAGGAGAAAGAGTAGAGGCTTGAGATTTCTTCCTCTTTCTTGGGGTAATAACCTTGGCTTTTCCTCTATCCGACATCTTGAAAAGCATATATGATATGATATAAGCAATTAGCTAGGTAGGGGGATAGCAAGCAAGATATGGTATATTCATGAAGTGAGTTAAAAGGATGAAAACTTGGAATACAAGCAACAAGAATTAGAATTAAATCAAAATCACAAACCAAGAATGCAAACAACAATTACATCATGCTTGTTCATTAAGCTCAATGAGCATCATACCCAAAAGAATGGTCAAGGAGTTAGCTTAAAACCAAAAAGAAAAGTTAGTAGGTTAAGCAAGTTACACTACAAGAAAATGGAGCATTTGTAACAAAAAATTTGTATCAAATTTAAAATTGTTACAAATTATATTTTTTTGGTAACAATAGTTAGTTATTGTTATAAAATAAGAATATTTTGTAACAACAAAAAAATTTGTTACAAAACATTTCAATATTTTGTAACAACGTGATTTCTTTTGTTACAAATTATGTTGGCTTTCGTATCGAACTGTTGTTTTGTTGCAAAATATTATAATGTTTTGTAACAAAAGATTATATTGTTGCAAAAATTCAAAATATTTTGTAACAAAATATCTATTTGTTTCAAAGGTCTAAATATTTTGTAACAAAAAATTAATTTGTCACAAAATACAATATTTTTGTAATAAGTTATTAATTTGTCACAAAATTCAAAGATTTTTTTTGCAACTAATAAAAAATTTTATTTTAACATATTAAATGTAAGACTTTGAATTTTTGAAAATTAACATAATGAGTTATTTATGATTTATTATATTTATTTAAGATTTTATATTCAAAAATTTATTTTACTAAAAATATTTAAGTCAAATTAATGATATTTTAAGTTTAAAATTCTTTTAAAAATTAAATAATAAGTCATTTAAACAAAATATTTTTTTAGTTATAATTTAAAGTTTTAGTAGTTAAAAAATATAAAAAATTTATATGATTTGATTTAAATATTTAAAATTTTTAAATTCAATACTTTAAATTTTATGAAAAAAATTATTTAAAATTTATATGATTTGATTTAAATATTTAAAATTTTTAAATTCAATACTTTAAATTTTATGAAAAAAATTATTTTAAGTATCTTTAATTTTATTTTAATTAGTGTTTATTTAAAAATAATGTATAAATTAATAATAAAATAATATTTTAAAAATAATTAAACTAACCCTAACCCTAATTCCCAATTTGATTTTACCTAAATTCCTAAATCATTTTTAAACAAACAAATCCTAACCCCTTTAACTTAACTCTAACCGCCTTGCAACCTCCCTCCACACCTCAACACTACCCTCACCTTTTCCATTCAGCAGCACAACACACACACACACACACTTTGAAACAGAAAGAAAGGAGAAATGGAAATAAGCAAAGGGATGAGAGTTCTGTCCAACCGTCGCCGCCACTATCACGAGTTGGGGGTTTTGCCACCGAAGCTCCGTCGCCATCCATGGAGTCGCAGGTGTGCATCGCCATCGAGAGGAAGAGCGCCACGCTGAGAGAGAACCAACTAAAGAGAGGAAGAGGCGTCGCGTCTGCTGCGAGCCTGCCATCGTCACCCTCATCGCCACTTGTCACCGCCGTTGTGAGCTTCTTCTCCTGCCATTCAAGGAGCTGTGCTCCGTCGCCGTTTTGCCACCGTTGGAGCCGCCATCTCCTTGGTAAGCTTTAGCCCTGTTCTGGTTTTTTTCTCATTGTCGGTCAAAATCCTGGTTACTATAAGAGTTGTTGCTGAGATTGTTTGTGCCAGGGATTGTTTATCGTGAGTTGCTCCATCGTATGCCACCGTCGAAGCCATCATTCCGCTGCTGCCCCCTTGCTCTGAGCCATTCCATTGTTGCAGCAAGTGTTGTTATTGTGGTTGCTCAATTTAGTCGCATCTCTTTAGTATGGTAAGCTATTCCTTGATTCAGTTTTGAACTTTAGTATGGTAAGCTATTTGATGGATTGCTGCTGGTTGTTGACTTGTTTATTTCATTGTTGCTGCCTTGCTGGTTGTTCTGCTGAATTACTGAAACTGCTTCTGTTTTGTTTTGTTTTGTTTTGTTCTGTTGAATTACTGAAACTACTTCTGCTTGTGCTACTCCTCTGCTCCTCTGGTCCCTGGACCTTTGCCTCTACTGGTCTAGTTCATTTCGGCCGTTCTTCCTCCCCGGTAGTTCTCGGCGTTGTCATTCCCTAGTTGTTGTGCGTCGCTTGGTTGCTGGTTTCTGGTTTCTGGTTCATTTCGACTGTTCTTCCTTTACAGCTGTTCTTTTTTCTTGTTTTAATTCGTCTTATGTTTTTCCTATAGCAGCTTTTTCATAGTGTTAGAAATAGTTAGAGCATAGCATCCATTGTTGGAAACAAACAAAGAATTGGTGGAAGTGCACCCAGCTTAAGAAAAATCTGTGCCTCACTTACCCATGCAAAAAGGAGCCAACGCCAAGTAAGGTTTTCCCTGTCTTTTTGTGAGCCTGTGTTTTATTTTTTCCCACTGTTGGTGAACTGATCATTGGAGACCTGATTTAATTAGCTATCTTTATATGCTTGACAGTTGAGTAGTTGCTTCCTCATATATATGAAAGATGATAGTATAGAGGGAATATATGATACTTTGAAGGAGTGTGCTGTCATTAGCAAATCAGCAGGGGGAATTGGTGTTTCTGTTCACAATATCTGTGCCACTGGTAGCTACATACGTGAAAATATTGCAGTACTTATGTTTTATTGGGTAATATTGCAGTACTTATGTTTTATTGGGTAAACTTTCAGTTTTTGCATTGTTGACGAGGAAATCTTAGGTTCATTTTAATTGTTCATTGCTTAGTCATCGTGATTCTTTTAATTATTGAATGCCAATAATATTTTTTCTTATAAATGATAATGAGTAATGGTTTGGGGTTTGGCTTGAAACCTGAAACTTAATTGAACTGATTGTATTTGCCCACCTATCTGCAGTGGCTGAAGATGATGCTTCCTTGGTCAAGCAAATTGGTCAGATTTTCTAGTATTCTAAAATAGAGGTATATTTCTCTTCTTATATTCATGAATAGTCAGTTTTGTTTCTTGTTAACATACATGCATCATCTATGTATGGAAGACTAAACATAGATCGAATCTATTTTCTTATCAAGGCAATAAGAGAGGAACAAATCCAAGCTGCTCATGACAAAGTCATGTTTGGTGCTTCAGCACTTCCACCTCGTACTAGTACTGACAGTGAGTCTGAAAGGGAGAATGAGAAAGAAGTTGATAAAAAAGCTGTTGTTACAAGCCTCTTAAGTGAAACGGTAAGTGGTTTCACTGTAGACTTATGTGGATAAGCATGATGAGTCATTTAAGTAATCCTTGTATTTGTGTGTGCATTTGTTGTTGAATAATTTCTCACACTAAGTTGTTATTGCTGCTCTATACTTGCTGTTGGTTGCTGCTGATTTTCCCCCCTCATTGCTTGCTTATTGAATGATTGTTAAATTCAATGAGAAAGGAAATGCTGATGAGTTATTATTGTTTGTGTTGGAATAGATGATGGTTGCTGAACTGAGATTGGTTTTATTGATAAATCTGTTGTTGAAATCATTTAGTTTGACTTGATTGATTTTCTGTTGAATTAATGGATAAACTGCTATGCCCCTGCTGCTTGCAAGTGTAATGGTTATTGACTTCAATGAATAGAATGCTGCCTAAATCCATTACCTTTGTTCATTTTACTTTTTTGGGTGCTGTATGATGGGCCATTGATTGCTGTTCTGCTAAGTGCTGCTCTGCTTCTTGCTGGTTGGATTGGTTTTAATTGTTTCCTCATGTTTTCTTACTGGAATTGGCTTATTTACTTCCTTCCTATAAATTCATTATGATTTTTTTGTGTTTTTAACTGTCAAAAAATTCATATGAAATTTGAATTGATTGATTGAAATTGTGAAATAGGCAAATTTACTGCTGAAATACTGTCGGAATTTATTTTAAGCTGTTTTCAATATTCATCTTTAATTCAATTAATTGATTGAGTTGGTATTTAATTGCTTTTGGTTTTCAACTATTGCTAAGCTCAATTGATTGATTATCCGGCTAAGTGCTTAACTGTTTTGGTTGTTGGGAGCTGGAAGCTTCGGGTTTGTTATTCACTATTTGGTTGTTGTCCTATTTGGTTGCTCAATTAAACTGCATTGTGTTGTTTGAAAGGGTGCAAGTTGTGAATTGGTTGTGTTTGTTGGAACCGTGGACGGTGTAAATATCCAAGTTTTAGGGGAGGTTTTGTCAAAATTTTTCTAAACAGTTTGGATAAAACTTAGTGAAAAAATTATAGATATTGTTATATCTTGTTTCTAACTTTTTGGTTTTGGTTTTTCTTATTTACAGGAGTGCTGAAATGGTGACCATATGCTACCTTGAGGGATCAAGAATGTTTTGATGTATAGAGACACTAATCTATGTTAGAACTTTTATGTTTTGGTTGAACTAATCAATGTACTCACTAGCTAATGTTATTTTGTTTCAAGACAATTTTAGCTAAAAGGATCTTGTTTGACTTATGTATGTTTTTGCATATTATATACATGTAAACTTGCTTATTAAAAGCGTTAATATATTAGTTAATTTAAAAAATAATTTAGTAAATTATGCATGTAATTTGTAATAAAAAAAGTTGTTACAAAATAATTTATTTGCTTTCGTAACTGAAGAAAAAAAATGTTACCAAATCATGTTACATTTTGTAACAAATTTTTTTGATAGGAAAAAAACTGACTGTCACGAAAAATACCTTCAAGATCAAAATTTGTTACCACTTTTGTAACGGCTTCTGGTTTTTTGTATCAGAAAAAATTGTTACAAAATATAGTATTGAATTGTAACAGTTCCATTTTTCGTTACAAAAATTTTTTGTAACGGGACTTACTACAATGGACCCTTTTTTTGTTACAAAAAACTTTTGTGTTAAAATATCGACGTTTTGTAACAATATTTTTTGTTACAAATACGCCTTTTTCTTGTAGTGTTAGAAGTTAGAAAATTGGTTTAAGAATTAGTGATATGATGGACAATGGCTCAATCAAGAGCAGTTCACAAAAGAATGAAAACAAGCATGCTCACATTCATGAGGGAAATGCAGTTATTGATGATGAAATATGAAATTGCAAAAAGAGTAATGAATTGAAAGCAAGTCATCAATCAATGTCACAGTCACTGATTATGCAATAATTGGTGGTACAAAGGGTGAAATGCACTTTGTGTAACATAACCCAAGTTAGAAATCAATTTGAATCAAGTGGGTTATACAATTGAAATGCACCAACTATTGTAAAAGAATGAACCATGTTCATGGAAATTATCAAGTTAAATCAAATGGTGAGTGTAGCACAATTCAAAGGGCATTTGATTAAACTTGAAAAGTGAAAGCACATGAGGGTTCAAAGCAAATCACAGGAATCAGGACAAAAAATGGCAATGTCAATCCAAGTAGCCGAAGGGTTGAACTTGGGGAACTCAATCAAGTCTCAGTTTGAAAGATACCAAGTTCAATCCTAAGGAGCAAGTTGAAGAACAACAATTTTCAGAAATTCGGGCAGCATTCCGGCAGTAAATCGAATGTTCCCGGATAACCAATAGCAGCAAAAGTAGTCATATGAGTTCAACACATCAATAGGTAAAACAAACAAGGAATTCACATGACTCGGGCAGCACAAATCAGGCAGGGCAGCAGAAAATAAGCAAGAAACAGCATAGCAGAGGCAATATACACACAAAATAATACACCAATCACCTTGCAACAAAACATACAACATATACAAAATAAACAGGAACGAAGCACTTATCAGGCCTAGAATCTTCTAACCACATCCTAACTACCTAATCGCATGCATTTCTAAACTAGCCGAACAAGCAGAAATAGTCAACTAACTAAGGAGAAATTAACAAGCAAAATTAAATGAAGGAAAAGAAAAAACAGGGGGCAGCAGGGGAACTTGGAATGCAGGTAGAACAGAAGAAAGTGAAACTAGGAAATTGGAAGAGGAAACAGTGGCGCCCAAAATGGTAGTGGCACAGTGGACTCATGGCGGCGCAAGGAGCAGCGCGGAGAGCAGTGGCCGGAGCAGAGGTATGAATACAGGGCAGAGGGAAGAGCGAGAAGAGGGAAGACAGAGTGATGGTGAGGGTGGTTGAAGGTTCGCCGGCGATAGCTGGTGACCGCGGCGGCGCTCGGTGGCAGAGGAGGGGGTAGGCAGAAAGAAAAAGGGAGAAATGAGAGGCGAAGAGGGGGAAAGGGGAACAAGAGGAAGGAAAGAGGATTGCCAGCGCGGTGGTTGGGGGTTGCAGGGATTGCATAGGGTGAGATGGAGGAGAGGGAGACGAAGGAGTAGAGACGTTAAAGGAGAAGGGTTGCGCGACTGCGCTTGGTTTTCTCGCGTCCTTGGGTTTATGATTTTTTTAAATCCACGCGTGCACGCACCATGCGCGTCCATGTGGACGGGTGAAAAGGGTGGTTGACATGGAGGCATCCTGTGCGCATCCGCGTATGGTGAGTTGGGCCAGAGGCTTAATGCTAGCCCAGAGTTAGCGCAACTCTCGGGTTATAGGCCTGGAAACTGCGTCAGCGCATCGAGGCACACGCGACATGTGCGCGCCCGTGTGCATTGCAGATTGTGTGTATCGACGCGTATGCGTGCTGTATGCATACACGTGCATGAGATTGTGCCAGGAGCTTAATGTTTGCGCAGGGGTGGCCCAACTCTCTTAAAAATGTATGGGCCTGCATCCGCGTATGGACGCGTGCGCACACAGCGTGCGTACGCGTCCTGCCCTTTTTTTTTCAGAAAATAACAAAAATAGCTCAAAATCCTCCTAACACTACCTACAACTCAAAATTAACCAAAAATGCAAAATGACAAAAATCTATTTTTTTTTTTTTGCTTTTTGAGAATTTTCAAATACAAGAAAGAGAGTCTTGCTCCACAAGCAACCTACAACAAATTTATTTAAAACAACTACATGAAAAGAGAAACTACCTACAATGGTAACTCAAATCACTTGTTTATCAAAACTACAAGAGAGTGGAAAGTGTTTACCATGGTGGGGTGTCTCCCACCTAACACTTTTAGTTTAAGTCCTTAAGTTGGACCCTTGGGAAGCTCTTTGTTATGGTGGCTTATGCTTGTACTCATCCTTGAATCTCCAAGGATCTTTGCTCCTCAAATGGTTGACAAAAATTCCAACCATCTTCACCAAGTTTGGATGGAGTTCCACCCAAGATATGAGTTTCCATTTGTGGTCTTCATGCATCGATCTGGGATCCCATATCTTATTTTCGCACCCGTCTTCAAGTTGATCTTCATGATCTTTCCATTCGGGTGGTTGGCAATTAGAATTCTCTTTAGTACACCAAGTCTTCTTCCTAGACCCATGTGAAGTAGCATTCCTCCAATCATGGTGCCTATGCTTTGAAGCTTTGACCTTAATGAGCCTAATGCCAAACTTCTAACCACTACACAACTCCTTTTTACTCTTAGTTTTGCAAAGAGATCTAAGTTGTCCATCCGTTTCAATCAAGCCATATTCAAGTAAGAAAGTAAAACTTAGGGGTAAGAATTTTACCCACTTGAATGTTGTGTTGGACAGTGACTTGTGGAGGAAAACCTCCCCACACTTAGACAATGAGAGGTCGACTTTCTTATGCTCTTCTTCGGGTATCTCCACCTCTTGACAACTTTTTTCATCTTCTTCTTGCTTGTTAACTTCTTCCAATTCCTCCTCATCATCAATCAAGTCAAACTTGGGGGGTTGTGTGAAATCTACTTCCATGTCAACTTCACATTCGATGGAAGGGTCTTCAATGAGATCACCAACTTCACTTGGTGTTGAGTTATCTTCAATAGCTTCAATTTCATGTCCCATGAGAGAGGATTCAATTGTTGATAAGAAATCATTGAGGATTGAATCCATCTCTTGATCAACCTTTTCATATTCTTCAATTTTGATGTGTTTCGGAGGTTGTCGAGACTCACATGGTAGTTCCGCATCTCGTAAATCTTCAACCAGTTCTTCCTTTGCTTCAATAACCATAGGTTTCTCCAATTGTTCCAATACAAATTTCGATTTCTCTTTGTCTACTGAATTTTCCAATCTCTTCTCTATGCTTTGCTCTTTCTTTAGTTCTTCACATGTAGCCGCGGAAGTACCTTGAGTGTTCAAGCATTGGTAGGCTAAAGTGTGCACTACTTTGGTCAAGTTAGTCACAAACTCAAGTGTATCCCGTTGCATATCCGCTTGTCCTTGAAGTATCAAAGCTAGAGAGTCTTCCATTGGGGCTTGGGGTGGATAGGAAGGTTCATCATTTTGGAGAAATGGTTCATAGTAGAGAAGTGATTCTTCAAAGTAAAGGCATGGAGATGGTATGTGTTGAGGTAGTTCTTGGTGGTAATCATAATGGAATTGTGGTAATCCTAAAGGTTCTTGCTCATAATGGTCACAAGGATGTGGTATGGGTGATTGGTCATATGATGGATATGGGTCATATAAAGGTGCTTGGTGAAAAGGAGCTTGTGAGCATGGTTGATGGTCATGTTGAGAATAAGCATCATAGGCATATGATGCTGGTTGAATGTCACAAAAAGAATCACCATATCCATTGAATTGACATGCATTAGGATGTGAATTATACCTATAACTGTCCGGAGGTTGTTGCTAATAGAAGTGATCAATTCCTTAAGGCTCCTCCCATCTTTGATGGTTCCATCCTTGATACATGTTGTCATTAAAGTCTACATTTTCTACAACACAATTAGAGCTAAACTCATAGCCAAAGTGAGAACTCATAGTGGAAAGCAAAAACAAGCTAACAAAATCCTAAAGCTAACAAAACTAACTAACAAGCAAAAGACAACAATATACACAATATTCACATATATACAATAACTAATAACCTAAATAACTATTTTGTTCTCTTCATCTATCTTTTAGATGCTACACCACTCACCAAAGACAAACCCTAACTTCTAGGATTAACCAAAAAGGCAAAAACCCATACCTGATTTCAATTAACCAGAAAATTGGTTTAAGTTAGTAAACAAAACTTGTTTTAAATGAAAAAAATCCGATTATTAATGGTTATAAAAGCAATAAATTAAACCGGTTTCAACCAATATTATTAAAAAAACCTGTTTAAAAAATAATTGATCTTTTTATTTAAAAATCAACGCTTTTTCTTTTAAATACTGATTTTTCAATTTTTATTGAAAAGTTGATTTTTCATTTGAAAAATAATTTTATACAAAATGAATTTTAATTTATATACTTATTTTTGACACTTTAAATATTGGTTTAATCCTTTTTGTCTATTATAAAATTTGTTAGATCTATAACATATTTATCTTAGAAAAACTAATTTTAATACTCCATAACATTAAACTGGTTTTGGTTTGGTTACCAATCTGGTTAACAACTTTTTAAATTAGTTATAATTTATAAACTATTTTAAAAATTAATTATTTAAAATTTAGTTAAAATTTTTAATCGGTTAACCAGTTTATATTTTTTATGAACAATCCGACAATTCCATCCAAATAGAATTACAAGATTTACTATTTAACTAGTTCTTTTCTCTTATTTTTATTTATTCTCAAAAGTAAAAAAAATCACACGGTTACTAAGACTTTGCTCAAGTAAGTAGAACAATAAGAAAATGTCTTCTTGTTCTTTAACCACATCTCAACTAAATTCTAATTGCATGTTCATTTTTTTATTTTTTTCTTTAGGAAATAAATAGAATTCAAATTTAAATGCTCATTTGGAGTGATTTTTAGAATATATTAAATTGTGTTGAGTTTCATAAAACAAAATACATGGGCTCGTCTGACACACGCAGAAACAACTCGCGCATGCGAGAATCTCGCATACGCGAGGAAATGCTGCCTGTCTAAATTTTTTGTTTATGCGAGGGATGTCTGCTCACACGAGCTATTACCTGAATCGCTTCCCAAATTCGCTTTTTTACTCCATTTTTTCGATCCTTTGAAGTCATTGAAGTACCTTAATTCTGAAACACTTAAACGAAATTGATTAGGGCATCGAATGGCATAAAAAGAAATTAAATTTGATAATTTAAAACATAAAAAGCATGTTTTTAACAATTAATTACAATTAGAAAAAATTCATAAAAAGTATGTATTTTTTATGAATAAATGTAAGATAAGTTAATAAATTTCACTCTTTTCAACCCAACAATCATCGTAAAATATGAATTTATTAAGTCTGCCTCACTAATCCTTAATGGGCCGTGGTCACAGATTTTGCGGAATAAATTTTAAAATAACCAAAAATATCAATTTACCAAAATCTGAATTCTTATGGATGGGATGGGAGCGCGCCAACATATTTTTTAATTAAAAAGGAGTATTTTAACTATGGCAAAAGTATAATTTTTAATTGGAGTTTAAGAATTTTAACCTCATTGCCTTGGCCCTTTCTCTCCCCAAGTCCCACCCACTTGTACTTCTTCATAAGTCCATCTTCAAGGCTCAAATTCTCATCCACCAAGCTCCTGCAGGCAACCGCTAGCTAAAGATGACAATGTATATCTATACAAGTGGTATGGTACTCCCTTACTCCATTCTCGTTTAAGAAAATGTTTCTCCACCCTAAATTCGTTATAGGTCCCATTTAATTTTTTCTACAAAAATGACGAATATTTGTGGGTATGCATAAATAGATAATACAAAAAATAATATGATTTAATATAATTTAACATAATTTAATACAATTCAAATATAATTTAACATAGTTCAATATCCTTATTTTTGGGTCACAAAAATTTCCAAAGTCCAGAAGTATTTAAGAGAAAAATGCAATATAGTTTGTGGTAGGTAGTTTTAGTTTTAATTTTGTTATGATATTTTAGTGAATTCTAAAGAGAGAAGCTCCAATTTCTCTCTAGAATTCTTAGGATTTGTACTTTAATTTTCTTTTATTTTAGTTTTTAATTTTGTTTTAACTTAGTTTTAATTACATTTTCTAATTCTATTACCTTAGTTCATTAACACTTTCTTGTTAGTTTCTTATTTATATTATTTTTGTTATAAACTCTTGTTGAATTCTCATTTTCTTTGAAATTAAAGAAGCATTAGCCACAAGATTCACAAAATACTTTACACATTTTTACACTTTTTGACCATATTTTGGAGAGAGAGAGAGAGAGGGAGAGGGAGAGAAAGAGAGAGAGAGATCCTGCACCTCTTCTCTACATTTCAGCCTCTATTCCAATAGTTTTTCTATTATTTTTCATGTGTTCTTCAAGAATCCAAGCCATACAAATACAATATCTTTCCCATTTTTACTAATTCTTGCATTTTTATCGAAAAGTTAGGAAGGTAAGCTCTTGTTCCTTTTCCATTCTTTTCTGTTTTTCCAGCAATGATCATGGTAAATTTTTGCTCTCTTCTATGTCTAGAAAATCCCTCTTGAAGTCCATATGGAGCACGCCTAAGGAGCTATACAAATTCAAACTCAAGGTGGTCAAATTTCATTACTTTTTGTGACACTTTTCGACCAAGGAAAACTGCACCACCTCCAGCCGTATTTCTTTTTTTGCTTGAGTATTTTCTGGTATTTGAGAGGCCTAGGGACTAAATTAAACAAGAGGTAAGGGTTAGGAACAGTTAGAATATGTTTGTGTTTGATTTGGTATTCATATAAGTCACTTTGTGATGATTTTGTACTTGATTTTTAATTTTGAAAATTTAGTGATGCTTTTCTATTTTGACTTGTTATTTGAGTGATATATGAAGCTTATTTGCCTCTAGAAATTGTATGTAACAACTGAAATTATTTGGAACACTTGGGGTTTAAGTTTCAAACCTTAAAAGTCAATAAAAGTGGGTAAAAAATGAAAAACTGCACCTCTGAAAAATTCAGCTACTAAAAGCCTTGGAAAGTGACGTGTTAGAGGGTTAGAGAGAAGATAGAAAACTGATTTTAATCCTATAAAATAAGTGTGTAACTAGTAAAAAAAGTGTTATGATTATTTTCGAGTAAAAAGGAGGGTCAAACATGTAATTTAAATAAAAAATAAGTAAAATTCTGAATTTAGTATCACTAAGGAGAAATTAGTAATTATATAAATTAGCTGGGTCAAAATTGTAATTAAATTAAAGTTTGGACCTAAAAAAATTTGTAGCAAAAGTTAGAAGTAAAATGGTAAACAGTGATAACTAAAATAAGTAAATAAATTAATAAAAGGTAAAATAGTCTTTTAAGGGTAAAATTAGTATTAAATAAAATTATTAGTGTTAATTCGGTCATGTTTTGATGTTAAATAAGATTAAACGAAAAATCTAGAATATCTAGGAATAAAATGATAATTTTAGGCACAAAGTAAAATATAAGAATGGTTAATTAACTTAATTAAGGGTAAGAAGATTTTTTAGAAAAAATATGAGGATAAAATGATAAAGTATTAATATTAGTGGTAAAAGCATCACTACAAAGCTTAAAGAAAATTAGAAAAAAAAAGAAAGTTAGTGAAAAAGAGGCACAAGGAAAAACTTATAAGTACTAAAGGCATAATTGCCATTTTAAAAGTTAAGATGGAGGGCAAAACATAAAAGTTAAGATAAATGAGAACATAATGAAAACCATACTAGGAATCCGAGGGTGAGAAGATCCCTCACCAACAGAGAAAAACTGCTAAAAGATTACATTCTTAAGGGCTCAAAGGCATAATGAATCAGTAACCGATTATTTACCTGACAAGGTTGAGGGTTTTAGTCCCGCTTGTCTAGTGCACAAACTATACATGGGTTATGTTTTATTTCACCCACCAAGGTTGTTTGGAGGCGGACATTACCCACTGACTACTAAAACTCTGTTTTTCATTTGTGCATATATTGTGGCGTCAAGCTTTGTGACGATTACCTATTGTCACGGACTGGTACCACACGACACATATACATAGAGTGACGCAAATGGAGAAACCATATCTAGGACTAGTTCTAGGTAATGTTGAGTTGCGGGATATAAACCAACACGTGATCTCATGGCCTGCATAGGACTAGACATGCATTATAATTGGTTGCTGCATTTCTCTATATTTGTGATTGTTTCTGCACTTGTGATTGTTATTTATATTATATACTTGTTCTTGTACTTGTTTGTGTGACTCACCGTTGTAACCTTGCAAATGCTTGGATTTAGGCTGTGGACCCCTTAGATTTTCTGTGTAGTATCCTACTGAGAACCTTAGGTTCTCACTCCCTTATTTCCCATGTCTGCATATGGGTACCAGTGCGATACTCTTTGAGTACCCGGCGTTTGGACAGGATGTGGACCTTGTGACGGAAGGGAAGCAACAGCAATATCATGGGTGTATCAGAGTGACTCATTCTACCTTAGTACAATGTTCCTTGTTCCGTCAGCTATCAATGACCTGTGGCTTGTAACACCCTTACTATCAGAATGACACGCTTCTGTCTGTTATATTTAATAATAAAATAGGTGTCTTTGACTCAAAACGGTGTCGATATTTTCTTTAAAAAAAATAGAAATACTTTTTAATTGAAAATAAATAAGTATATACATATATATAAAACTTCTTACTCAAGCAACTTACAAATATTATATACATACATGTTATTACAGTCACGACTCCTATCCCTTTTACAATAATATAATAATAAAGGCGAGAAAAATCTATGTATACAAACAAAAATAGCATATCTAAGAACCTAACAAAAACTCCGCAAGCTTTCTCGTCCATACTTAAAAGATAAAGCTGTAGGGGGTGAGAACATCGTCCTCGAAAGGGTTCTCAATAGAGGGTTTAAGAATTGTCATAAGTAGATACGTATAAAGAGAAGAATTGATTTCAAGGCAGTGATTATTATTCGTCCTATGAATCTTTTAAAAAAGCAACGGCTAATCATCCAAAACCTTTTCAAAAACCAATATTTAATTATCTAGAAATCCAAAACCTTTCTTTTCTTATAAGAAAATTCCAATCAGTTTCCTAGACTAACTGAATGACCAACTTATTCCAAGTATAGGTTCATTAAGTCTATGCTGAACCAACTTGATTTTTCATATTTTACTAAAACCTCAATCAGAAACCAATCATGGCCCCAACCCAAGCAACTTAATCAAATCAACAATCAAATCATTACATCAGAAAAATAACCCTCAGCTTCACCACCACCAGCATGAGGAATCTCTCAGTTGCACACACATACAATACAAACAAGGAAAACACAAATATGATACAAATACAGCAAGTAGGGGCAAATAGCAGATAAGCATAGTTAAACAAATAGGCAAACCAGAACAATGCACACTCAAGCAAAACATACAAAAACATATGATGTATGCCTATCCTATGGCTGATGATATCATCTATCAGTTATATAGCCAACTCGACATGTCCTGGTAGCTAACCATGGACAATCCCTTTGTACGCACATCCCCAAACTCAACAATATCCATGGGAGGGACAAAATCCCAAGCTCAAATTTATACATGGAGAAGCTACCCCAAGCTCAAATTCATGGGGGAACCCAAGGAGTTAAAGTGCCCAGGAACATCTTATGTACAAAGGGTCAATAATTTGTCTCAATTTTGCAAGTCACATATACTTTTAATTCATTATTTATCAATGTCATTATCATCATCAATTCATATCAGTTCATATCTCATTAAATCTCAAATTCACCATTATTACCATCATCATTCCTCATTATCACACCTCCCACTCTGTTTATCAATAATTTAAACTCAAAACATAATTCATTCTTTTCTAAATAAATCAAACTCAAAATATATGATCCTTAAAACCAAATCTTTCTAAATAATCACTTCAAACAAAGCCTCTAGTTTTTATAAAAATTTCGCCAGCATCTCCTCTAAAACTCGGACTCTGCTGCCATTCTCGGGTCCCATCCAAACATTCCTCAAACTCTTCTCAATTATTTTCAAATAGCAAATCATTTTTAATAATCAAACCGTTTTCAAATGTCAAATCCTTTTTAATTTGTTTTAAACTAAATTTCGATATCAAATCAGGTTCAATATCAAATAAATTTCAATATTAAATAACTTCCAAACCAAACCAGTTCAAATATTAAATAATTTCTAAAATTAAATCATTTCCAGAATTAAACTAAATTTCAATATTAAATCTTTTCAAAATTTAACTCATTTTCAATAACAAAACATTTCCAAATATTAAAAAAACCAATTCGGCAACCACCAATTTAACAAAAATCAATAACTCAAAATATTCAACCTTCTCAAACAGTCAATAATTTCACCAGACAATAATTTAAAATTATTCAGAGCAACTCAATTCAATCTATAAGACTTACAAAATCACAAAAATATACTTTTCACATTAATATCGACTTGTAACAACTCTTGAAAGTAGAATAGATTTAAGAAAAGCGCCCTTACCTCGAATAGTCAAACCCATAACCAAACGCGTCAAAGAAACCCTTTTCTCTCAACCCGCAATTAGCAGTAGCTGCATCCACAACCCCCGTTTACTTCCGCAATAATAGAAACAACTGTTATCGTAACATGCAACTTCGATAACTTAATCCTAAATTATCAACGTCGCAAAATCCTTAATAACATATAACAGAATACTAATGGTGAGGGTTCTGAGATAAAGATACTTACTGTAATAAAAGAATGAAGCAGCAATGACCTCTGAACCGTTCCGCCAGTGGCTCCGACAACTATCTCAAGCGACAGCGGCGACCAGAAGCTCTAGTGACGGCAACTGTAACAACCATGCAGTGATGATAATATTTCCAGAATTTAAAAAAAAACTCGAAGTAGGAACCTTACTGGCAGCAGATCTCAGCGATGCCAGTGCCATTTTCCAAATACAAAGGCTCAACGACGCATCTCCAACAGCGGCGACAGAGTGCGCGACGGTGACTGGGCAAGGCGGCGGTGGCAGAACCAGCTTCCCCCTTCACGCGCGCGCAACTCTTCCATCAGTCTCTCTCTTTCTCTCTCTTCATGAACTCTCTCTCTTCAGCTTCACCCATGGACGATGGCACGGACAACAGCAGCAGCGGTGACGGGATTTAGCCACGACGAGGAATGGCGGGACAACTTGCAATGACAACAACGGCCTCCTCGCAGCTCCAAGGTGGTGACGACGCTAGTGAGGCGCAGTGGCGTGACGCACGAACGGCAATGAAGGTGGCTGGCGCGACGCCTCCCTCTTTCACCCGCGAACTCTCTCTCCCCTCTGCTCGATCTCTCAATAGTGACACGATGGCGCGGTGGTAGTGATGCCCGTCAGCGCCGTCCTCCCTTTTCTCCTCTCCTTCTTTCTTTTCTTCTTCCTTATCTCACTCTATGTTTCTTTCTTTCTATCGTGTGTGTGTGTATTTGGGGGAAGCGGGTAGGGTGAGTGGCTGTGAGTGTGAGTGTGGGTAGGGATTAGTGTAAAATTAGGGTTTTGTTTAGTTAGGGTTAGAGTTGAATTTGGAGATTCTAGTAATTTTTATTAAATTAGGATATAAAGTATTTAACTTAAAATATAATTTAATCCTTTAAAATTACTTTTAAAATATTATTTAATTATCAATTTACTAATTAACTTTTAATCAAGTATTCTAATTTAGAATTAGAAATAATATAATTAATTTTCTTTGTGTATAACAATTAAAGTATTAAATTCTAAAATCTCCATTATTTAAACTAAATCATATAAAATTCTTATTCTTTTACAATTACTAAGTTTTATAATTAAATACAAAAATTATTCAATAATTATAAAATTAGCTAAAATTTCTATTTTAATTATCAAAACTTAATTTAATTACTTTTAATAAAATAAATTTTGAAGATAAAGTCTTTAATAAATAAATAAATTTGAAATCAGCTCATAACAAGATTTTTTTAAAGTTTTGGATCTTACATGGCTAGTAGTCGTCTTTGTCCTTGCTTTGTATAGAGTTTTTTTAGAGGGTTAGTATCTTCTGTATATGGTTATATAAGCTAGATAGGTTCCAGAGTAAGGTAACTCTTATGTGAACAAGAGTATATATATAGTAAATAAATAAGCAGACGATGTACTCTTCAAGCTGTTTGGAGTATTATACTGGGCCTTCGTGCAATTATATGACCTTTACATGCTTTTTGTTTATGATTATATGCTACAAGTTTTGAATTGCTTAAGCTTATACCTTATATATTGACTAACTCGCGATCTCGATCAGCGATACATGCTCATACATATATATTTAATAATATAAAGTCTAGAGTCCCTAAGGTAAGCTATGAAGTAACGCCTGGCGACTAGCATTGGTCATGACGTGTTAGAAGTCGGGTCGTTACACCGCTGAAGACTACAGATTCAGTGGTGCGGCTTTTTTTAGTTTGGCGAATTTAAAATCTCAACTCAACTCACTTTTTTGGCAGTTTTATCAGTTGACATGTTTTGACACCCCTACTTGCATTGCACTACTAGAATCTTTTATCCTTTTATAAGTAACATAAATGGAGCAATCATGTGGATGATCAACGACACAAGATGCATGGTGGATGCATGTGTCTTCTCCACTTTCTCACAGTATGTGAGAAACATATTCCTAAGAACCGTCTACGATAGCAGGGGCAAGAGAACGTGTGGCTAGCTAAAATCTTGCATCATGCGAGAAACAAATGACAACTTTTAGCACCCTAAAAGAAGCACATTCCCCATATTCACTCCCTTGTCGAATATAACTAAAATCAACCTAAATTAGATCCAATTGAAAATTAATTTGTGATAATATGTTGCCTAAATTCTACTAAGAGATTATAAAGAAATTAATGGGAGAAAAGTTCAAACAAACCTCCCTCCTTTCTTTTTTTCTGTTACATGGTCTGTTCCTGTTTAGAAATAAACAATTATATTATGTGTAGGCTAAAAATCAAACACCAATCAACTGTTGTGATAGAAACACATATTTATCATTTCATAATTTTTTTATTATGCTTCTTTAAACATATTTGATTAGTATATATATACATATATATATATATATAATAACTTATTTCTAGTGTGTATGTAATTTTTTTATAATTAAATTGCTTGGTTTTGATGTTTATTCTCTAAGAAATACATAATAAATATAACTATTTTTATTAAAAGAGGTTAATATTCAAATTCATCTTTGAAAATAACTCATTCTCTAAATTGTTTTTTGGAAAATTTAGTAGTCATATTAGTTCTCAAAAAATACAATTGTAAATCAAAGTGGTCCTTTCATAAGTTAAATAATGACATGTCATGTTAAATATCACGTGACATATGATAACATAGTAGGTTAATGATATGTGTCAACCAATCATTTTGTGATATGTGACATTAACCTTCCACGTTATCATGTCATGTGGCTTTTAACGTAACATGTCCACATCTAATGGTCAGAATGATAAATTTGACTTATGGTTGTATCTTTTAGGGACTAATATAACAAAGCAAATCTTTCGAGAACTAATTTGGAATAATTTTGAATATTAACTAATGTTTTAAAAACCAAACTGAATCGGCCGATCATATCAGAACTCGTGAAAAATACAATTCAATGAAAACCGCTAATATTAAAAATTGTTTCTGAACCAAAAAACCGACTGACAATTGATCAAGAACCGGCTGGTTTTTTATAAATCTCAAAAATTGCATCGTTGCAAAATAGATCAAGATCTAGATATGAAAAATATCTACTCCAGCACTGCATTCACCCTCTCTCGTGCACCTCCAGCAGTACTCGCCTCTTGTGTGTGCCTCCAGCCATGCTCGTCGTGGTCTTGTCATTATTTGTTCTTACCGTGTCATGTTGCTCATCGTGCTTTTCTCTAGTTTTCGCGATGAGCACAAAGGAAGAAGAGGCGGATACGAACAACAAGAGAAAAGGAGGAGGGTGTGAGAAGGAGAGGCAAAGAGAGAAGGTTGATGATGCAATGCCATAGAAGAAGAGAAGTTGTTTCCTATTGAGAACTGGAGACTGGTAGGTTGCTCACGTTAATGTTGTTGTAGTGTTATCTATTATGTCATTAAGGAGTATTGTAACGACCCAATTTTTAGTACATCGTGATCATACTAGAAACTGAGTGCTACCAACTTATCTTCCTAATTATTATCTATCATTTATTATATGAGTCTGATCCGTTGTTAAAAGCGTAGTTATTTTGAGAGGTACTTTTTTTTGTTTGAAAACATTTTGACCAATGTTCGGAATTAATAAACAGAATCATTCATTACCAGTTCAAAAATAATAACAAATAAAGCAGTTATAATCAACCACACTTATAAACATTTCAAGCAGTTAACAACGTTCAGTTATCCAGCCTTTATTAGAGTATAGATCTTTAGTTAGAACACCCCTAGATATAGGTAGATAATAATTATATACATATATATACATACAACATTCCAGGCCCTGACCTGTTCAAGATCCCTAAGCTGGCACCCAAGCTAGGCTAGACTCTATATTCACCTAGTCCTTCTAAACTACTAAAGCGAGGGAAAGTATGTTCTAGGTCTTCAAAACCCGAACCGATCGAATGTCATCAAAAGGTGGAACATCTTCTACCACTCCTCTGCATGATCACACATCGTCTTAGAGTATACTACTGGTACTTTATTGAGTGGCCGCATAACAGCAACATCATACGGAGGACTTAGGTTAAAGTTCGTAGATAAACGGGATGTAGATGTCGGCTGGTCTCAAGGTATATACATATAAACAGATAACAGAGTTCACTCTAGACTCAGAAGACCACCTAGAGCGAAATCCTCTTTGCAGAACGATTGTCAGTGGAGTACGAAAGGGTACTCTTGCTTCCATCTGAAGGGGGAAGGGAGAGAGAAGTGGTAAGAACTAGGGAGTTCTTAGTAGGGCCAGGGTTATTAGTTACGTTCATTAATTTTGTGTTGTTTAGTAGACAAATAACAGAATGTAGAGAAACAGTAAACAAAAAAAAAAGATAAATAGAGAAAACAGAACACAACAAGAAAATAAAACACAAACACAGAGAATATAATACAAACAAAGAAAGCATACATTCATACAACAATCATAACAGAGAAAATACACAACCGAGTATGATGCATGTCTAGCCCTAGTGCAGATAATGGGCTCATTTGTCAGTTTCTATCTGCTCCCGACGTAACCCGAAGCAACTGAAACGGGTATGGTTATTCCAGTAAGCATAAGTACGGTTCTCACTAACCGATGTAATACCCGGTCTAACCGAAATTAATTAAATAATGAGTAAGTAGGAGCGAATATGGTTGGAAGATTTGGCGATTGGAATTTGATGATTTCAATGTGATATTTGGATTCAGTGAATTTTTCCGAGTCGGAAGACATAGTTTTCTGCGTAAAAGTGCGCAGTGGAATTTTGACCGGCAGTACCAGCTGAGACCTGTTTGGTATTGCAGCTGAGAAAGTTGATTATGAGTAAATAAGATTAAGAAATGAGGAATTATAATTAGGGGAGGTAGAAATATTTGAAGTGCGATTTAGAGCGCTAATGTTAAAGGTTTTGGTCCAAAATTGGGCCAACGGACAAAAATAAGTGAACTGAGCCTAAGTGGGCCCAAGACCCAACATATATAAACATTAGTTATGAGCATTTCAGCTCATTTTTCCCTAAAGAAGGGGTGTTGGGCGCTGAAATTGGGAGAGAGAAGAGAAGAGAGAAAACCTAACTCTCTTTAATCTTCAAATCACCATAACTTGAGCTACGGAGCTCCGATTGACGAGCTGTTTGTGGCCACGCATTGCTCTTCTCATCCTCTACAATTCTACCTAAGTTTTGTGTGAGTATTCCATTCATCTCTGCCCAGTTTTCGAAATTCCCCACT
>NC_029781.3:23128817-23129869 GCF_000817695.3 Arachis duranensis
TGCTAATATGCATAGTTGGTATGTAATGTGAATTGATGATTGGGTTGAGAATTGTGTGGCCTTGTATGCTTGGTGTATGGAAAATTTGATGTTTTGGGTAGTGAGTATTGATTTGTGATTTATGCATTTAAATTGTGAAATTGGGCCGGAGGCCGTATATTTTGGGCCGGAGGCCGGAAAGAGGTAAGAAAGGTAAGTTGATGTGTGCATTGTATGATGACACAAGTGATTGGATGAATTTCATATAATGAATATATGAATGATTGGGTTGGTTATTGAATAATGAGGTTTGAGGAGTTGAAGTGTGGAAATTGGTAAATTTTGGGTGAAATAGTATAGATGAGGTATGTTTGATTTTGGTTGAGATATATTATGTGGTCATATATGTGAGTATGATTATTGATGCCTTGATGGTATGATAATGCATGAGAGAGTATATGTGAGTATGATTATGTGGTCATATATTATGTGGTCATATATGTGAGTATGATTATGTGGTCATATTATGTGGTCATATATGTTAGCAGAATAACCCCTTGCGCGTGGGCGCACTTGGCGCGTACGCGCCGACCTTCCAGAAAACGCCGTCCACGCGTGCGTATGATGTGCGCGGGCGCGCCGATAGTGCTGCACCCAATGCCCAGCCATTTTCCCGAGAGTTGTGCCAGAACTGTGCCAGCTTTGTGCCTGGGGCACGAGAGTATCCACGCGTACGCGTGGTTGACGCGTGCGCGTCGATTTGGCAAATTTTTAATCCACGCGTTAGCGTGCATGATGCTTGCGCGTCGATGAGTTTTTAAGGACATCCACGCGTGCGCATGGAGTACGCGTACGCGTGGCATTGTTTTCATGCCAAAGTTGATATTTGAGTTTTAAAAGCCAAATCTCATACTTCTAAGCCTCCGATCTCACCACTTATATCTTAAATCATTATGATATGCCTAGCTATTAGAAAAGGGCTAGTGAATGAGGTAACTTGCGAGTGAAGCAAGGGGAAAAGTTATGATCAATGATGATCAACGATGATTATATGAGATATGGAGGATGACGGT
>NC_029781.3:23132415-23137151 GCF_000817695.3 Arachis duranensis
GTGTCATGGAGCTCCGGAAGACTTCGAGGAATGGAAATGCATTAAGTATGAAGGAGGGCTTCGGAGTGACATCTTAAGTTCAGTGGGACCAATGGAGATCCGAACTTTTTCAGAGTTAGTGAATAAGAGCAGAATTACTGAAGAGTGTGTGAAAAGGAGGGTTGCAGAGGAAGGAAGTCATAGAGAGCACAACCAAGAATTCGCACCAAGGGGTCGAGAGTTTAAGGAGAGAGGATACATACAACACTTTCTCCAAGGACGGAATAACTTTGCGACGAGTGAGGAGTCCCAAAGGAATGGTAAGGGAAAACGGGCGGCGGCTGCTTCTAATGTTTTGAGCTGTCAGAGGTGTGGAAGTCATCACCCAAATAGGCCATGCCGATTGGGGTTAGGCGTATGTTACAAGTGCGGGTTTCCAGGGCATGTATCAAGAAATTGTCAACAAGGAGAGAGTCAGGATGCGGGCCGATTGCGGCAGTAAGATTGAGGTAATTTCAATAATCGAGCTTAAATGGTAGTGTGTGATTTTATAATACCGCCTGTACAGCAAAAACTCGGAATGTCGAGCCTAATATTAGACTGAGAAGCAAACCAGATGGTCCGAGTAAGGAATTGCCTTTTAGACTGAGAAGCAAACCGGATGGTCCGAGTAAGGATTTGCCTTAATACAAATGGATAAATGCCTGTGATGTAAATGATTTTCTGTTGAGAATGATATGTTGTGTTTGTTATGTAGTTGGTTGATTTCTGGATTTTTGGTGAAACGGATTGAACCCGTGACTTTTAGTTCCTTTGATTTAAATAGATAAGGAATGGTCCTAAATGATGGATTTAGAAACGTTGATTTGAAATGCCAGTCATGCTAAGTTGTGGTTGGATACTTGAGGAAATAAGTGGTGGAGCTAATACTTGACGAGAAATCAAAGCGGCATAGTAGAAGCTTGCTAAAGCGTTAGCATACTAGGGTAATAATAAGGAAAAGTGGGGTATGATTAGAAATGCCTTATGCTTTGAGTACTTAAAAGTTTAGTGAGCTTATACAGATAATGATTCTAGATAATTGGAATTTATTGTGGCTATGAGCCTTGATGGTTCCGAAACGGATGAGAAAATTATCAACGATGCGTAACCGGATTTAGATGAGGATTGAGTGCAAGTTGTCGTGTTCAAGAGATGAGTGCTATAATGTTTGGTCATGGTGACCTTGGATTTAAATAAAGATTTGTAATGATCGGTTTCAGAGAAATCGTTTGGAAACCTTTAAATTGCAATACTGATGCGGTACTGAGATTGGTTTGAGGGAACCTGTGACGGGTGGTAAACTCCAATTTTTAGGGAGGTGCTGTTGAATTTCTTTTTCCCAAGAATTTGAAGGAGTGTTGGTTATATTTTTGAAAATGATTTTTGATCTGGGTGACTTCAACAAAAGAGATGTGTCTCGAAAGCTTTTATAGATTATTAAAGGAAAGCGGATTCTTAAGAGTTTGTCAGCTTGTTAGTCCAAACTCATTGAATTCTAAAAACGAATAAAGCTTTGATTGATTATAGTAATGTGGGATGATGGCTATGATTAACGATGATGGCAATATTATTGATGACAAGATTTGAGATTTAATAGGGTGTGGGTTGATGAGACGATAAGAGTAAGGAACGAGGCTGTTGGTCGGTGTTGAACGAATGACCGAGACCCTCGAAGATAGAGAAATCAGAGCGCGGCAACGGAAGCGCGTAGAGTAAAAAGACCTTGGAACTGTTATGCGTTGGATATAAAGAAAGACTATGCTGGTGTACTCGCGATGTGATGGATGGAATTTTCGAGGGCGAAAATTTCTGTTAGGGGGGTAGAATGTAATACCCAGTCTAACCGAAATTAATTAAGTAATGAGTTAAGTAGGAGCGAATATGGTTGGAAGATTTGGCAATTGGAATTTGATGATTTCAATATGATATTTGGATTCAGTGAATTTTTCCGAGTCGGAAGACATAGTTTTCTGCGTAAAAGTGCGCAGTAGAATTTTGACCGGCAGTACCAGCTGAGACCTGTTTGGTACTGCAGCTGAGAAAGTTGATTATGAGTAAATAAGATTAAGAAATGAGGAATTATAATTAGGGGAGGTAGAAATATTTGAAGTGCGATTTAGAGCGCTAATGTTAAAGGTTTTGGTCCAAAATTGGGCCAACGGACAAAAATAAGTGAACTGGGCCTAAGTAGGCCCAAGACCCAACATATATAAACATTAGTTATGAGCATTTCAGCTCATTTTGCCCTAAAGAAGGGGTGTTGGGCGCTGAAATTAGGAGAGAGAAGAGAAGAGAGAAAACCTAACTCTCTTTAATCTTCAAATCACCATAACTTGAGCTACGGAGCTCCGATTGACGAGCCGTTTGCGGCCACGCGTCACTCTTCTCATCCTCTACAATTCTACCTAAGTTTTGTGGTGAGTATTCCATTCATCTCTGCCTAGTTTTCGAAATTCCCCACTGTTACACATTTTTGGGAAGTTAGTGTTGAAATCTTGTGATTTTGGGTGTTTAGGGATACTCCAACATGGATTCTAAGTGAGTTCTATCCCTACTTCATATGGGCTGAGGTAAGAAGCGCTCAAACCCTTGTGATTTATCATCTTTATGAGCCCTAGGTTGATGTATGTATGTAATATTGGTTATGTTAGTGCATTTGATGGTTTTGGTGCACAATTGGGAGATTGGTGTTGCTTGAGGAGCTTTGGTGAGGCTTGGGGCTAAGGTTGGTGGAGACTTCTAAAGAAGAGGCTCAATTGGTTTGGCTACAAGAGAAAGAAGAGGCTCAATTGATTTGGCTACAAGAGGTACGGTTTAAGTTTCATTTAAGTACCGTGTGGTGTGATGAGAATTCCTAGGCTAGATGCCCATAGGATTAAGTTTGGATTGTGCAAATGGTTGATGCTAATATGCATAGTTGGTATGTAATGTGAATTAATGATTGGGTTGAGAATTGTGTGGCCTTGTATGCTTGGTGTATGGAAAATTTGATGTTTTGGGTAGTGAGTATTGATTTGTGATTTATGCATTTAAATTGTGAAATTGGGCCGGAGGCCGTATATTTTGGGCCGGAGGCCGGAAAGAGGTAAGGAAGGTAAGTTGATGTGTGCATTGTATAATGACACAAGTGATTGGATGAATTTCAGATAATGAATATATGAATGATTGGGTTGGTTATTGAATAATAAGGTTTGAGGAGTTGAAGTGTGAAATTTGGTAATTTTGGGTGAAATTAGGTAGATGAGGTATGTTTGGTTTTGGATGAGAAATATTATAATAGTATAGATGAGGTATGTTTGATTTTGGTTGAGGTATGTTATGTGGTCATATATGTGATCATGATTATTGATGCCTTGATGGTATGATAATGCATGAGAGATATGTATGTTGTGATATATGCTTGAGAAATGATTAAGGTTGATTTGGGGGTGAAACCATGTGATGGTGAGTATGATATTGGTTATGTATAATGATGGTTGATTGGAAATAGTATTGTTGAGAATTGGCATGAGGAAGAGTATATGATGTGTCAATATGTTTGAGTTTGAGCCACTTGGGTGAAGTGGGTTAAAATGATGGGATAGTGATTTTGTATATTGTGGTAAAGTGTCAATGTGTGAGTTGAGGAGGCTTGATGTTGAAATTGATGTATTTTGATTGATTTCAAAGAAAAGGGATGAAAATGGCATGTTTTGGTTGATTTTGAAAAGAGTTGAAAATGGCTTGTTTTGAAAATGGCACTTTGTGGTTTTATATGAAAACATGGTTTGTGGGCATACTTTGACGGGACATAACTTGGACTACGGATCTTTGTTTTGTGCCAAATCTGTTTAGAAATGAAATTGGATCCGGAATGTCCATGCCGTTCGAAGAACGGGTGAAAAACGATTTAAAATGAGGAAGTTATGTCCGTCGAAAGATTGGGGGTTGAAGCTGTGAATTCTGCAGTTTTTAACTTAGAAAATTTTTAGCAGAATAACCCCTTGCGCGTGGGCGCACTTGGCGCGTACGCGCCGATCTTCCAGAAAACGCCATCCACGCGTGCGGGTGATGTGCGCGGGCGCGCCGATAGTGCTTCACCCAATGCCCAGCCATTTTCCAGATAGTTGTGCCAGAACTGTGCCAGCTTTGTGCCTGGGGCACGAGAGTATCCACGCGTACGCGTGGTTGACGCGTGCGCGTCGATTTGGCAAATTTTGAATCCATGCGTTAGCGTGCATGACGCTTGCGCGTCGATGAATTTTTAAGGCCATCCACGCGTGCGCGTGGAGTACGCGTACGCGTGGCATTGTTTTCATGCCAAAGTTGATATTTGAGTTTTAAAAGCCAAATCTCATACTTCTAAGCCTCCGATCTCACCACTTATATCTTAAATCATTATGATATGCCTAGCTATTAGAAAAGGGCTAGTGAATGAGATAACTTGCGAGTGAAGCAAGGGGAAAATGAATAATCAATGAGGATCATTGATGATTATGTGAGATGTGGAGGATGGTGGTGGAAGTGCTTGTTATGCCATTGGCCGAAGGGCCGTAATTGTTTATGAATTGGCTGGTTCTGGATTGAACCGTGAGCCGGAATATCTGTGTATGCTATGAATATTGGCTGGTTATGGATTTAACCGTGAGCCGGATGGCTGAAATGGATGTTGATCCATGGATGAGGATTCATGCATGTTTATGCTGAATTATTGATAATTGTGATTTGCACTTCCA
>NC_029781.3:23139518-23150799 GCF_000817695.3 Arachis duranensis
TTCTAAAGCTTTTACAGAAAACTGCCTTTTTCGCATTATTTTATTATTTTTATTAAAATATTATTTTTAATTAAATATTATTATTTATTATTTTATTATTAAATTTTTGAAAATTAACTTACCTTTTACCTTTAACTTTAAAATTCATTTTTTACCACTCGTAACTTTTAATATTTTTATTTTAACCACCCTAACTTTTGGAAATTACAAAATAACTCCCCAAATACCAAAATATTTACTTTCTTGTCCTTTTATGGATCAAAAAGGTGTTTTTCATTATTGCTCACCACATTCAAAGTGTTCTTCGTAAATTTTTCAGATTTTTTTCTTTATTTTCACCCGTTTTTCAATCTTTTCAATAACTGATTTTTACCATAATTCAAAATAAAATTACAGCCACCAAAATCCCATATTTTCCACTTGATTTCAACACAAATTCAATCCCAATTTAAGGGTTAGGGTTCGAAATTCCAGCAACCACAAGAACATGCATTCGTAGCTTGAATATCATCAAATTTTTACCGAAACTTCAACAAGAATCACTCATATAAACAATCAATTTCAAGCATAACTAAACCATATCATAATCACACATATCAAACACAATTAATCAAGATTAATTTCACCAAACCCTACCTTGATTTGCTGCTCCAAATTTTGGTTATGCTTCAAGTGTTCATAGAGCACTTTTTTCTCCTAAAACACATCAAGAACAACTTTGAATCCATAAAACCTCAATTGACCGAACCTTAATTAACATGTTAGGAAGGGATTCCTTACCTTAAACATGCTGGAAATTGAGGTTTCTTAGCCCTCAAGTCAAGCTAAGCATGATTCCAAAGGAAGAACATCAAGAAAACACATGTTTATGCATGTGTTCTTCAAAACCGAATTCAAAGGAGAAGAGAACAGACATCTCACTTTATTTCCAGCCTTGATATGTTACATGGTTATGTAGAGAAAGAAGAGATGATCATTTTGGTCGCATTGAAATTTTGATTTGAGTTTTAGTTTAAAAGAAATCAAGTTTTGAAGATTTATGAACCAAGAACTTTCTCTCTTTTCTCTCTTGGAGATTTTTGGAGATTTTTTGCCATAATGAAGAAATGAGGCAGCCTTGGAGGTCTTGGGGGTGAGGGGAGAGCTGTGATTGGTTGGTTTGGGAGGTGGTTAAAATAATATTAAAATATCTCAAGTGTATAACTACTAAAACTAGATGTATCGAAACACACGTAAAAACATCTCTAAAATTTTTTCTGAGCTACTAGTATAAATGACACTAGTAACATATTTAATATGAGAATAGAACATGTATAATGAGGCATTAGCATTGCTAAAGTCATCAGGGAGTACTAGTGCTAATCTACACCAGTAAACTGTGAATCCGGTTAAACTGATCTCCAATTTTTAACTAAAACAGACCAGGTAATATTATAATATCATGCAAGCAGCTTCTAGTACTAATATAATGATAATATTATACTATTATCTTTATCCTCTCATGAATCGAGTCTGGTTCGTCAAACTGAAACTATTTACGAAAACTAGAATCAAAAGTGGTTCTGCCTTAAAGATGACATAATGATAATGAGGATTGAGATGTTTGATGATACAGTAGAGATGTTCTCTTCACTGATCTTTCAGAGAATTCTGTGTTTTCAGAAAATATCTCACATACTCAAAAACTGGATTGTTACAAGTATCTAGAGCTAGATTTAATAAGCGATTTTGGATATATGTGCTAAGTGTTTAGGTATTTGAACTAAGTATAAGTCCAACAAACAAGCTTTCTTTTATTTACCCAAATCAAAGTCTCTCACTAGCGACACCTTCTTTGCTCTCATGGCCTATTTTTAACAATTCATTTTCGCAACCAATTAGGATTAGGAACACAACCTTTCTTTTATGAGAGGGGAGCTAGGTGAGAGAATTTTTTTTTTAGTAAATATTTATTTTGATCTCTAAAGGATTTTTTATCAGAAATTTTAGTCTTTATATTTTTATTTTTTAAAAGTCATTGAGAATTATTCTTATTGGACACATTGGTCCCTAAGACGTTTTGAATAAATTTTTTCATATGTGTGTTGGACAAATAAGTCTCTAATAAATTTTATTATAACATAAAACAATTAAATCATAAAAAAGTGCATTCTAAAATAAATTAGTTTCCTTTCAAAATGACACAAGGATGAACCTGTCTGATAGAAATAATTCTTGAAGTTTTTTGAGAATTAAAATTTGTGAAAAATTAAAATGTTGGATTTAAAATTCCTTAAAAATCAATTTGAGCCTTTTTTTATTAACTTTATTTGAATGTAGTGAACTAGTGATGGTAATTAGAGTGCTTATATGTGGCTTGTCATCATTTTGCTTTGTTATTTGGACTAAGTTTGGCTTTAATATATATGGATGTTTCTTCTACTAAGTATCAGAATGTTTCTTTTTCATATTAAATGGATGTTCTTTTATATATTTTTCTAATTTTTTTGTATTGCAAATGTGAATGTCTCTATTTCTTTAAGAATTTTATATTTTTTTAAATTTTATAGATATTTAATTATTTTTGTTAAAATATAATTAGATGTTTCTTTTTTTAAGTATTAGGATGTTTTTTTTCATATTAAATGAATGTTTTTTTTATATTTCTGTAATTGTTCAAGGACTTCTTTTAACTAAGATCAAGTATGTAGTTTATCAAAACGGCACCTAATATCCCAAAACAATTGCGTACAAGGTAGAATCTCTTCATACAATGTGATGAAATCCCAGAAAAGAGTGTGTCCAAACACAAAAAGGACGCATTCAATGGAAGAGAACTAGATTATAACAGTCAAGAAACTCCCAGCAGAACATAAAGAACCAAAAGAAATATGAATACAACCTCCTACATCACTGTCAACATCCATACCCTTTAACTACTAATATAATAACTATCCCTAGACCCTAATAAAAACAAAACCTAGTACACACGGATTCCAACGCCTTTTCACTTGAAATTGCATTGCATTCTACTTATCACCAAATATGTAATGCTTCACATAAAACCTTGAACGCCACAGTCTCCCTTCAGCAATAACCATCAATAGTATTCATGCCACGTCCTATGATATATCTGAAAATCACGCTCTTTTACCATGATTATCCATTTCTTATGTTCCACAACATCTTCTTACGGTGGCGAATCCGACGAGCCAGATGTCGGTGATAGAAGAGGAGTGGATCGCGGTGGAGAGGCGGAGAGAGCCTGACGGTGAGAGAGAGGGGTCTGTGTGTGTGATTGTTAGAGGTGGGTAGGTTACTATGAGAGAGAAGAGGAAGGTTTTTATAGGTTTTAATTAGGTTTACTTAATCAATTTAAAATTTTTTAAATTTTGAATTTAAAAAATTTAAAATTAATTAATTATTAATATAAATTAATGTAGTTTTGTTTAGTTTTTGGCTGATAAACTTTTGATTCCTTATACTTTTCCTTTAATTTAAATTACACATATATTAAAATTTAAAAGATATAAAATATACTTTTCTAAATACAATAACAACAACAAAGCCTTGTCCCATTAGGTGGATTCGACTATATAAATCAAACGATGACATTGATATCATGTCTACAAAAAGATCGTTTACATGTAGATCTCATTTGACTACCTCATGGATGGTCTTCTTAAGTCTTCCTCTTCCTTTCACCCATTGTCCATCTTCCATCTCATCCATCCTCCTGACTGGGTGTTCTGTCGGTCTTCTTCTCACATGTCCAAATCATCTCAGATGCAATTCTACCATCTTTTCCACAATAGGTGCTACTCCAACTATCTCTCTTATATCTTCGTTCCTTATTCTATCCAATCGCGTATGACCACTCATCTATCTCAACATCTTTATCTCTGTCACACTTAGCTTATGTTCGTGCTTTCCTTTAGCCGCCCAACATTCTGTACCATAAAATATACTTTTTTAAATAAAAAAATTTAAAATTAAAATTAGAATACAATTAAAATGATAAATATTTTTTGTGTATTTATTTTTTATCATTTTGTAACACATAATATATAATATTATAGATTTTATGCATATATAAAAAATATTAATCTTTGATATTTGATTTTTTTTAATTTTAATATTGTGTTGTACTTATATAAAATTATGAGATTTCGAGTGGTACTATATTTTTAATAGTACGGTTTAATGATTTATTCGATTTTCAAAACTTTGCTATTAAAAAGACTCATCTATTATTTAGATTAAATGATGACAAAATCTCACACTAGAAAAAAAAATCTAACATGTATTTTAAATAGAAAAGTTTTCATTAAAAATTTTTTTATATAAGAAGATGCAAAATTTAACTTTTAATTTATTTGTTGCATATTTATTAAGGTAAAAATTAAAAAATAAATGCATTTTAATACCTATAAAACTGTTTCTTTAGATTAAAAGTTATTTGCTGGAACTTCTACCTGTGGATTTACGCTTAATTTTAATTACTATAGTTTTTGTATTTTGTAAGTGAAACTTCATACTTTTGAAAAAAGAAAAATAACTTAGTTCGATAATAATTAAGTGGTGTGTGAAAGCGAAACTGTGAATAGATCCCCAAAAAGTCCAAAAACTCCAACCAATGAAGTTAATTATCCTTAATCAGATCTAATTCATGAATCCCAATTCTCACATCAGAGATAAAAAATGGCATCCAGAGCCACTGGAACACTGATTTGTTCTTGCATGATATGGCTCTTCCTTCTCTGCGCAACCATCGCGTTCCTTCAGCTCAAGTTGGTGGATGACTCAGCACATCGAGCTTCCTCTAATAGAAAAATAACCACTCATCACTCCGCAACTGTGAGCATTCATTCTCTCTAAAAAAAAAAAGCTCTTTCTTCCTTGTATTATTTGATACACGTTCAATCGCATTTTTGGGACTCTTCAGGATGACCTAGATGGAGAAAATTTGGAGGGTGTGACGCATAAGGTGTATTTTGATGTTCAGATTGGTGGAAAATTAGCCGGTATGCTTTTCATTCATTACAAAGTTGGGATTTTTTTCTTATTTGGTTCCCGTAAGAGTATTTTGGCTTTAGCTCTATCTTGTTATCATGATATGGTTCTGGTTTTAACAATTGAATTGAGTGTGAAATTTCGCAAATTGGGTGGAGCAATTTTAGCATATTATCGCACACTAGACCATCCTGAGATTATGCATTCCATGTAGCTTTAAAAAAAAAATAAAAGAAAAAAAATGATAAGAATTATTTGATTCTGAAATGGAATTGAACATGATAGTACCATCTTGCATATTGATGCAGAGTATAGTTTTATGATTTTATTTGTGTTGTTAATTAAAGTCCTATAATTTAGTTTATGTTATTATGTTGTATTATGTATTGTAAAAGTCTTACATCGCCTAATTCACGAAGACTTCTCATTTTTTCTCTAATTTAAATAAGACTATGTATCATTTTATTCCACAAGTTGAATAAATATAGACTTATGACATATAAGTTTTATGCTTTTTTACTTTAAGCTCTTTTTAAGTGTCGGAAGTCTAGTTTAATATGTTAGCTTAGCCAACCAGGTGGGTTCTTGACGTCTCAGCATCAGTTTGGTATCAGAGCAAAATTAGTGCTGGCATGTGTCCTCATCAGTATGAGTTGTTTGTTGGGGAGTTTTAGGTATTATCATTCCTTTCTATTTATTTCTTTTGGTTTCTATCATCATTACATCATAGTCGATGCATCTCCATTATTATTTATGCATCATCATCGTCAAGGCATCAACATTACCGTTGCATCACCATTTGTATATAGTGTTCAATATTACTGTTGCATCGTTGCTGCATTTCAACATCAACATAGTAGTTAACATGGCTACAAAACGCGTAGAAATGTCCAAGAAATTTAAATGGAAGAACTACACCACTAAGTTAAGAAGTTGCAAGAACAGCTTGCAAATATGAAAATGTTGGAAATGATCATGACAAGATGAGTGACGACAATTCTTCTAGTAAAAAGGATAATGTCAATCTTTTTCGTTATTCTTCCTGTTCTGAAGATTTGTCTACATGTAAAGCACGACACAAGACCACAACTCATAAAGCTAAATACTTAGGAATAAAAAATTGGTGAACCAAATAACTTGGAACTTTCTATTGAGTTCCTGTCGCATCGTATCTCATATCTTTTGCTCCGTTGATGCTTAAGATTCTCCCACCACATTAATGCATGCTTCTTCAGCTTGAGCTTCACACTCCCTCTACACCTTCAGAAGAGGAAGAGTAATGAAAGGAAGAGTAATGAAAAGAACTTGTTCTTGCAACTTAACTTGACGGCGTAGTTCTTTTCTTTCAATTTCTTCGGCAGTTCTACGCGTTGGAGCCATCTCACGCTGTTCATGTTGAAATGCAGCAAAGATGTGATAGTAATGTTGAGCACTATCAACTATGGTGATGCAACTATATGATGATGCCTGGTGATGATGCACAGATGATAATGGAGTTACACCGATGATGATGATTATGTACGGAATATAACCACCACAGAAAAGGCACCGAAAGAAATAAATAAAAAAGAATGATATTACTCGAAACTCCACAATTAACAACCTAGAATGATCACAAAGCATACCAGAAGTAAGACCACCGTACTAAAGACCTGTACCTTCGAATCAAATAAATTTTGCTGTGATAACAAATTGACACCAAGACATCATCTTGGTGAGGTTAATAACTCCACTGTAAAGAAAATAGTTAAGAATCCCACCTTGAGTTGGCCAAGTCAAAGATATTGAACTAGGCCGTGAATTAGGCAATATGCAACTTTTACAATACATAATATATAATGACATAAACTAAACTATACTACTTCAATTAACAACACAATCATAAAAATATGCAGCATAGCGCCTAATTTACTTTGCCTTATCAGTAATGACTAATGCAAAGTTTTGCCACCTAAGTATGGCTAGTTTCCTATCTGAATGTCTTAAATGTGACAAGCTTGTTATGTGTTTCTTTAATTAAGATACTTTAGTGTATGTGTGTGTGAGTTTTGATGTTCAAGGGAAGTATTTTAGTCGGTAAAGAAAAAGAATCAAGCACACCATTAGACAATAGAAAGGACTTGCTTAACCATGCTAAAAGACTGGAAAGCTTTGATCTGCAGATGTAAATAATGCATATTATGTTATTGTCTTTTGATACGACAGCACGTCACCTAAAACTCTTAAAATGGTTATCTTTTTCTTGCTTCAGGTCGCATAGTCATGGGCCTTTTTGGGAAGACAGTTCCGAAAACTGTAGGTATGGCATGCTATATCGTAATGAATTATCTGTTACTAATGTTCATTGGTACTAATACAGTTTCATGAGAAGCATTTTGGTTACTAATATGTAATATTCTTCTTGTGCAGAAAACTTCAGAGCGCTTTGCACTGGTACATCACCAACTGTTTCTTCTTTCATTCTTTAGCATTAAATTGGAGCCACCATTTATATTTATGATACTTTTACTCCCTTAACCCAGTGATCAATCATGGATCAATTTTGATATCTATAATTAAACACTCTAGGTACTAAAATTCTGTAGTCTCAATGAACCTGGAAAATTTCAGGAGAGAAGGGGGTTGGAAAAAGTGGGAAGCCTCTTCACTATAAAGGGAGCGTATTCCATCGGATTATACCAAGCTTTATGGTCCAAGGTGGTGATTTCACACGAGGTGATGGACGAGGTGGAGAATCGATCTATGGTGATAAGTTTGCTGATGAAAACTTCAAGGTGAAGCATGATGGGCCAGGTGAGCACATGTGCTTTTGTCGCTGATATAGAAATATGTTTACTGCATAAGAATGAAAAATGTTTAAAAATGTTTGACATAATCATATGTTGTCACATTAGCAAAATTAACTTTTTCTCATATTTATTACTTGAATAGTCATAAAAAAATAAAAGATTTAATTTGATGAAGTATAATTTGTTTTTCAATTATGCCATGTGTAAACAAAAAATTAGCCACCGATATAAGATACATGTGTAAACAAAAAATTAGCCACCGATATAAGATATATGTTGAAATACATAATATACATTGAAAATGAGTTAAACAATATAAATTTATACTCAAATACATGGTGGCTGATTTATTTTGTATACACATAACATTTTTTTTTAAATTTTAATACCATCAGTGTATAAAAATTAAACTCATATTATTTAACTTTGTTCGTCCTCCTTGCACTTGCATAATCGTCAGGGTACTTGTCAATGGCGAATTCCGGGCAAGATACCAATGGCTCGCAGTTTTTCATCACAACAGTAAGAACCGGCTGGTAATTTGCATTGCTTTTCAACACTCCAATTCTAATAGTAGTTTTGGAATAATAAAACCCGGACAAAACCGTTAAAGGAAAAGTTTACTTGTACAAGTTCCATTTCAATGCTAATTTGGAAATGAGCACGTTCCTATTAGTAATAAAGAGTCCTTGCACATTCACCTTCCTAAAATAGAAAAATTTACGAGACAAGTTAGGTCTAGGAAGAAAGCCTAAGAAGAAAAACCTAAACTCAAATTGGATGAATAGTACTTAGGCCTTATTATGGTACATAGAATTGATTGCCTTTTTCTGAAAAGTCACATGGTTCTATTTGTTTGTTGATAAGGTTGGATGGACGCCATGTTGTATTTGGCAAGGTACTTTCAGGAATAGACATTCTGTACAAGATTGAAGCTGAAGGAAGTGAAAGTGGCACCCCAAAAAGTAAGGTTGTCATAATAGACAGTGGAGAATTAACTTCATGACATCATTTATATAAAGTCGAGATTGAGATTAGTTTCTACCAACGGTAAAAATGTCAAGACTTGTCTGTTGTCTCTACCATGGTTTATTAATTCTCTGTATATATATACACTTTTCTATTTTCAAAAATCATCTGGTAGATGACCCAAGTTTGAAGATTAGTATTTTGTATTAGGATGATTTGAGTTTTTGTTATTGCTATTTTGCTTGTCTACACTAGACATTAATCTTTGTGAAAGGATAGAAATTATTTTGTGTAATCATATGTTATCTGCCAGAAGTTCCAAAACTTAAATTTAAAAACCAATTTGAAATGAGGAAGTATAAGGAGCCAATGAAATATTTGTACAATGTGTATAATGGAGGTTTACTGATGTTCGATTCAGTATTAGAGATATAACCATTAGTGTTATTTTTTTCCATCAGCTTAAGCTTTTGGGATGAGTAGTATCATGACATAGTATTAAAACCTAGATCCGAAAGATCAAGGGTTCAATCTTTGGTGAATCCTAAAATCTAATTTGTCATTCTCAAATTGAGAGAAGAATTTTTTTTTATGAATTCCTTTAATTAGGATAAATCACCAATTTCATTTACGAGATTGAAGTTCGACAATTTAGCCCTTGACAAATTAGTTTGAAAGTCGCAATTTTGCTTACGCTAACGGACAAGTATATAAGAGAAAATAAAAAATATTATATATACAAAAAAAATTAGTTATTATATATTTGTGTTAAATATATAAATTGTTTAATTAATTTTTAATATATATTTTGTACGGTGATAGATTTAGTGATTGATTTTTTGTGTATGAATAGCAATATTGATAAGAAAAATTGTCAAAAATGAAGTATAAGAGTATTATAAGCTTGTTTAATTTTCTTTATGGGCTATATTGTCAATGTCTCCATCTTCCAGGGATGAAATTGGGATTTACCCTAAAAGAAAAATATCTTCTTTCTCATGTGCATATGATAAAGCCCATAGGCCATATCTATCCAAATTTTACACACATGATTTTTGTATTCATGTGAATTGAACTCTATTAAGCATTCAGCAGTAACCAGTTATGGCTACCCTGAATATGTCTATGTCATATGGGGTATGCAAAGAAAGTGTATGTAATCCCCTCATATCTTGTTTCTTCAGAAACAGCAATATAGTACGACTTTATGGGGAATTAACAATTCATATGGAACAATCTAAATTTCTGAAACCTTTTTTTCCCAATCATAATATGTCAGTGCATACTGAAAATATGGCAATGCAGATTGAAAATTAACTTTGTTTTTATTGATTTTACATTCAACAAGTACAAGTACAACACTGACACTGTTAACTTGAACAAGATCATACTAACTTGATTATTCTTACAAGGGCCAGCAAAAGTGCCATCAATAGCAGAAGAAGAAGAAGAAGATCACAAACACATAAGACGGAGAGAGAAGAGTGTCAAGAGGACGATACAATGCTTCGCCTTCACCGTCCTTACTTGACATAAACGACAAAACAAACCCCAAAACTACTATCACAGTTGCTCAACTTCAGCAACAGAAAATAACACATACATGACACATTGACACCATACTAATCATCTCATCTTCTTAATTTTCTCTCCACGTAAACATGTTAGCCCTTAAACTCTGGATACAAGAATCGAACAAATGTGTATTATCACAAGACTTAACCTAGCTACTTGTATCATCTATCCTTGCATGCATGACATGAATTACTATAGAGATTAGAAAGATGAGAAGATTCGGAAGTAGCTGTTTTGTTATTCTATTTTTAACTTCGGTCCATATAATTTAAAATAAATTTAATTTTGATGCATTGTCTAAACCAGATTTATGCATGCATTGATTGCATTCTATTAACGAACGCAATGTGAGCAAAAATAACCACCTACCGTGTGAATGATTTAGGGTAATTATGTGACTGAATGAATGTATAAAACCTTTAATGCATCAAAATCAAACTCAATTGGACAACAACACTGAGACAGCGAACAGAGATCGATTAAGAAAGTTAGTGAGAGAAAGAAGCCAGTTTTGAGTTTAGATAATTATTGCATAGACATATTATTATTATTATTATGAGTATTATTAGTTGTCACCGCGGCGGAGGGAGTTACCGTTCTTGGAACGGTGCTGGCAGGCGTTGGTGAAGTTGGAATTAAGATCAGAGTACATAGAAACGACCTTAGAAATGTTACCGTTAAGCTCTTGAATGAGCGAAACGTTCTTCACCATCTTATCGGGAATCCGAGACTGGTGGTTCTCGTTCACCTGCTGGATCAGAGCTCTGTTCCGGTCCAGCACCGACTGAACCTGACGGAAGCTCCGGTTCATGTTGGCCCAAACCTCAGGGTCACCTTCCTCCCCTTCCTCCACCTCACAGTCCGATTCGCCGGTCGTGGTGCTCACGGTGGTTGTGGTGGTTGAGGGACGGTGGCGGTGGCTCTTGTGGCGGCGGTGGTTTGACGAGTCTTCCATG
>NC_029781.3:23151141-23163092 GCF_000817695.3 Arachis duranensis
AATCTCTAAAAATTAAATTAGGTTCATCGATTTATTAGTAAAAGTATTTATAAAGTTTAAGCTGGATTTACCAAAAATATAAATTAAAACTACAAAATATATAATATAAAAAATAGTTAAACATTTTAACTTAGTTTTTAAATTATTTTTTTAATTGTTAAATTAAAATTTTTAAATTTTTTTTAATGATTTTAAAAAATAACATATATTTGAATTTTTATTTTTTTAAAATATTATGAGAATAATTAAGATGATAAATTAAGACTTACATTTGATATAAAAATATGTTAATAATAAGTTGAATTTTTCAATCTCAATTTTGACTCGTTTATGTTTAAACTCAATTACAAATCCGTGACCTATACTTATAAAAATGTTAACGAATTAAATATAAAATTTAAAAATTTAAAGTTATTAATTTAAATTTTTTATAACAAGCAAAAAAATTTATATTTTTCATATATTTAATATTTATTTATTAAAATAAAATATTTAAAAATATCTACTCATAATAATCTTAATAGATGTTTTTGTGTTTTGTTTGAATTTAATGTTATACACATTCAATCAAAGAGACTTTCATAAAAAAAAATTGTCTACTTATTTGACATATAATTTCGGTAGAGAATAATATTTCTGTAAATAATCAGTCGATATTTTGAAAAAAATATATATATACTTACAGATCTATATCATTTAATAATTAATATTTATAATAAAAAGTACTATTTCCAAAAGAAATAATGAGATATTAAATTAACTCTAGATCGCTTGAAATTATATAAAGTAAATATTGCTAATAATAGGATAAAGTATGGTGCTGGTCATTAAAATCATTCTTAATATTATAATAAATTGTTAAAATAGTTTTTTATAATTGTAATTTTATTAGAGATAACTTTATTCAAAAAAATAAGGTTTCTTAATGAAAGAGCTATATTAACCATTTATTGGAAAAATTTACAAAAAAAATATTTTCATACTGACAGAAGAAAAAAAAATAGAATGCACTATCGGAAGTTCGGAACAGATAAGACGAGTCCCACTTACCAACTTGACTTGAGACGACAGGGAGAGAATCACATATTCAAACATGAATATCAGAATATGGTGCTTTCCAAATCTCAATAAATTGAACATTCTACGCGACCATTAGTGGGCGCGTGCAATGCTCAATAGGGCACAACTTCACTAGAAGAAACCAATATATATAAATGTATATTAGATAAAATATTTGATGATGTTAAAATTTAGCAATAACTAGTTCAGGCTACATCATGTTTTTGTTTGACTAAATACTAAATAGTGTATAGTGATGTTTGGGATGTATGTTTGAGAGATAAAGATAGAAGAAATATGGAAAAAAAGGAAAAGGTTATTTCAGTGTTTGTTTGATAATAATATAGAAACAATAAGTAAACAAAAATAAAACTTTGGATTATGGTGCACTTGGCAAAGATTTCACTAACAAAGGTAGGATGGTCTGTTGGAAAAATCACCACAAAATCTGTTAATAAAAGTTTTATGGTAGTCAAATAAAATAAAGAAGTAAATATTATTATATGATTTGTTCTTAATCTTTTTAAATTTTAAAAGCATAAAAAAATTTAACCTTGTTAATATAATAATTTAGTTCCTTTATTTCTATTTCTATAGACAAAGTGTTACTAAATAACTTAATTATAAAAAAAAAACTATATAGTATATATTACTTTATTTTACTTAAAATTTGACTAGATATATATAGAAATGACACAAAAATTCGGGCGTAACAGAAATTATCAATGGCGAAAAGGTTAATAGAAATTTTTGACCCGTAAAATTTTTACAGAGATCTGCCTCCGCAAATAAATTTGCCAAAAAAAATTTATTTAAATATTTTTATATATGTAGGTTGTGTAAATAATCCTAATTTATTTTATTTTAATATGTTAAAAATTTTATGTGTATGTTATTATGTTAAATTTATATTTAAATTGTGTTTGATTTGAACATTTAGTTAAATTGTATAGAATTTTATTATGGTTATGTTAATTTTTAAAAAAATAAAACTTAATATCTAATAATATCCGCAAATATTCGTCGTAACATAGTTGAAAAAAATAAAAAAAATCCATAACAGGAATAAAAAAAGACGTAGATATTACTAAATAAAAATCGTGAATAGAAGAAGAGTTTTCCATCCGAAATTCTCATAGTAATCTATTGTCATTCTTAAATATATGTAATACTTTTTTGTACTTGTGAATTATTTCAATCAATTTTACAAACTATTAATTTGCTGAATTCATGAAACTAGAAAAACCAATATCTTTCTTTCTAATTATTTTAACTTTCTTTTTACATTTGGTTAATTTTCTCAATAAGAGGGCCCCGCTAAAGTGCGAGTGGGGATAGTATTGAACAGAAAATATCTAAGGGTTCAGATGCAAAAAGTGAAAAGTGCAATGCCACGACGACAAAAAGAACCGTCGCTTTTGCCTCCGTGGATATGTGTGGTGTCTGCCATCATAAAATATCTCTCTCCCGGCTCAAAAACTATTCAACAAAAATATCTTCTGCACTTTAGTTCCCACCCAAAAAAATCTATATAGGCATCTAAAGCAAAAAAGGTGAGTATATATTTAATGCGATTAAGAACATTTTCAATGCTCCATTTTAATTTAATTTTATTTTGATTCACATAAAATATTATTATGTTAGTAAACTTAGTATTAATAAAATTACATATAATAAATAGTTATTTGAGATTATAATATTTATTATTTTAATATTTAATTTTAATTTATTTTAAATTTACTACAAAATAATAAAGTTTAATTAATTCTTCATAAAAGTAAAATTATTATTTTAAAATAAAATCAATCTCATTTCATCAATTATCTTCAACACAAAATAAATTTAAAACTGTTTCACTTCTTCTACATATTAAATTTGAAATTCTAAAAACACTCTATTAAAATTATTCTTAGTTTATTTATGTTTAAAAAAAAGTAAAATAAATATAAATAGAAAAATGTTCATAATAAATTAATATTTAAAATAGTCTCTAAAAAATCATGTACAACTTAATTTCAATATAAATTGGCAACATCAATAAATGACTTATTTGATTCACGTATAAATTTTTGAAAACCAAATTAAAATTAAAAAATTTAGATTTAAATTAATTCCTATCTAATTTTTTCTCAAATAAATTTTAACATTAACCCTTAACGATATGCCAACAGATAAAAGGAGCATAAAAAAGAAAGAACATTAGTCTCACCAAAGAATATAAACCTTCTAGTTTTGATGAATGGCGATGGATTATGATTGTTAATTGGCTCAGGTTACCCTCATAAATTAGATTCAATTTTGTATCTAGAAATATCTAGGGTTGAACCGTAAAATTTGGTTTCGTGGCAACTATATTCTTTGGGAGGTATCGGGAAGGAATTAGAATGTAATAATATCGATTCATACAGATACAGAAGAAAAGGTTCTCTATTGATTCAAATGCTATACCTACCAGATAGGGATAGAGAAAGACTTATCTGTCAACTTTTTCACTATCACCCCCAAAAAACCAAACTCTGCCTTACGTAAAGTTGCCAGAGTACGCTTAACCTCTGGATTTGAAATCACTGCTTATATACCCGGGCGATGATCAGTAGCTGGTCCGAAAGGATGATCAGCCACACTGGGACTGGATTGTATTAGTTTTTTTAGTGGGTATTCTTAATTCTATCATCTCTTAAAGCTATTTGTTATAGATCGAAAAATGAACTGAAATGACCCCTCCCCACGAATTCTTTCGAATTGTGAGGCACATTAAAAAAATGGAATATATAAGCCCCCAAATTATATATATATATAAATTTTCCCACCGTAACAATAACCTGTTGGTATTTGCTTTCATTTATTGTTGCTGTTTTCTTCTATTAACACCAAATTAATCAAAGTCATAAACAAGTTTATTTCACTTCAAATCAAATTAGACAATTTTTTAGTAACAAAATTTCAGATATCAACTTAAAATGTTTAATAGATATGTTATCAGCAATGATGGATTTCATCCTTTTCTACCATCCATTTTCTTACTTTTCTAATCGTTTAAACTTTCAGTCTAATTTTTTATGGTCACGGATTTCTTACTCCTATTTTTATATAGGAGTATGATTAATCACCATTAAAATATTTATAAAATAAATTTTATTTTTTTATTTCTGAAAGAATTAATAATTAAATATTTGTCTTCTAATTTTTTTTGTTTTACAGGCTGGCGGGCTAAGCCCACCAAAGCTCCTCTCTTTTTTTTTTTTACTATTAACTACTAAGTAATATATATAATTTCACAACTATATTAATAAATTTATAATTTCTAATGGCATAAAAAATTATATTTTTTATATTCACAAACATTAAAGTCTTTGTAATTATAAATATCTAATAAATATAATTATAAACCAAATTTTCATTCAAAATATAAGTATAAATATTCTCTCTAAAGCAAAATAAACATAATTCAAAACATAATTATAAATATTGTCTCCAAAATAACATAAACATAATTCAAAACACTCAATTTTTATCTTCATACTCTTGTAAGTTAGGTTGGGGGAAGTTAGGTTTTAGGAAAAAAATTGCAAAAATACCCCCTCACTAAAAAAAAACCTTAGCCCGGCGGGGAAGCCCGCCCCGCCCCGCCAAAGCCCGCCAAAACCCGCGGTTTAAGCGGTGCGGGTTAGACGGGCTTTTGCTATTTGGCGGTCTCGATTTTCCAGCCCAACCCGCCTTTTTTGGCGGGTTACGCGGGCCGGCCCGGCGGATTTAGGCCCGTTTGCCACCCCTATCCTCTCCGTCCGCAGTAACTCACTCTCTGATCCTCTCCTTGCGTCCTGGTCGTTTTCTAATCCTCTCCATTCGTGGGATTGCTCGTTCTCCCCCGCATCGTGCTTGTTCTATGATCCTCGATGCCGCAACACGATACTGCCGCTGCCACACTCGGATCCACCACTTCAATGTTTTCTGTCGCCTCTCTGTTCCTCTTCTTTACCAGTGACTTTGATCCCTGTCCTTCTCTCTCCACGTCTACCTCTGCGACCTACTCCTTTAAAGTTCCATTTTGTTTTTATTTTTATTGTACTTAATTTTCTTTTTTATGAAAATTTTATGTGAATTTAAATGATTCTTCGTTTGGCAGAATATTGAACATTATTTTGATTTCAAAAGAATTTGATAATAAATCGATGAAAAGTTTTAAAATAGATTAGGAGTCCTTGATTATACTTAAATGATTGAATTTGATTGTTGTGATTTAGTTAGTAGTAACTCTTTTGATTATAATTGAATAAGGTTCCTACTTTTTCGTGGAAGTAGGACTTGTGAAGAACTAAAATATAATATATAGTGTCTTATATGATGGGGACATTTGGGTTAGTATGAGTTAACCAAACATTTTTCTTTATGAGTTAGTTTCACTTTCTATACTCAAATATTTTAGGCTTCAAAGTTCATATTCTCTCTTTTCTTGTTCTGTAGTTATGTTGCACCGGAATATACATGCATTGTTCTATGCTGATTATTTTTTCTCTTTTTCTATTTTCCTAACTAGAATTTGGTATATTTTCATGTTAATTTAATTGAGTGGTGGAAAATTATGGTCGGCAATAGAAAATCAGAGGAACTTATCAATATAAACCTTTTTAAAAAGCCATCTTCAAAAACTCTTAAGTTTTGCCCTGTTGGTTACTCTTAAATGTATTGATCCAAATGCCACAAAGAAACCTAAATCGGACACATAATCCACATGCTTGAGGCCGACGAGATCCTATTCCGTGATGTATGTTCTTTCCCTCTCTTGAACTCTGCATTATACATAACTAGAGAGCAAAAACAAGATGATTCAGCATTGCTATAATCTAATTCTCATTTATCACTATTTTATCATTTTTTCTTGTAGGAACGAAGGACTAGAGGGGAATTATTGCGATCCCATCGTAATTATCATCATGAGCAAAAGGATTCTAATAAAGATAGAAAGTGAATAGGTGAAGAAATCACTGAATGAAGTGAAGATGATAATAGCAGTAAAAATCTTATCCATCCCACTAGCTTGAGGTGATAGTTGTTAAATGATAAATGTAGCTATATATTTGTTATTTTTGGTTTTAGTAGTTTACCTATATTAATTTCTACCTCAATTTGGACAACATGCAATGGGTGTATTTTTGCTGCTTAATTTTTCCTCCCACCACAATTCGGAATTCATTGTATACTCATTCATTATTACTAAAAAATCAAAACTTTGATGTCGTCCTTCTACTTTATAAGACAAAAGTAGTTCAAATGTTTTATAAATAGTAATAATATTTTCAAATTGCTCAAACTGTAGTATCAAACTACCGTTGTCTCATTTTGGTCCATCATAACTTATAGCCCATCATAAATTAAGTGCTTGTCATTTTGTGAGTATAGTTGTTATGAGCATTAGACAACAGAACATCAAATTTTAACGTGAAAAAAAATATCCCAATGTGAGAGATAAAAAAAAAACCCACGGCAAGATAAAATTTTTTACTATTTTCCAAAGGAAAAGTATATGGAACCAATTAATAATCAGTCAAGAATGGAACAACATAATTAATTATAATTAGTTTTATTAATTTATAATTTAATTTGTTTTTTAAATTGTTGTTGACCACATTCAAAACATGAGGGAAGATACACTAGTGATAGAAGAGAATCACGGAACAGATCCTTTGATCATTAATTAGTTAATTCCATATAATTAATTATGTTTTATTAATGCGTAACACATGAAACATATAAATCATATCCAAAACTATTCAATTTACAAGAGAAAGAAACATCTGTGTGCCTATCAGTAGCAACATCCGGTTAAAGTTACCGGTGCCTCTAGTTTACTAGTTGGCTGATTTTTGGCTTATATAGAGTTGGTTCCCTAGCATTGTTGTTTTCCAAATCAAAACTACAAACAAGTCTCAAAACTTGCAAGAACTATTAAGCATACATGCAGAACTCTTGTACAAGAACATAAACGCATAAACTAAATGGTAAAATCAATGATACGATAGACGGCCGTTGCTTTGGTTAGAGAGATCAAATTGCAATCACACCTCAAAGTTGAAGGACTATGAGTGAAGAATTTCAGGTAGACTAGAAAAGAATTTAACCATCCAATCATTCATTTGTTCAAATTAATACATTAATTGTGATGTAGAGGGACTCTCCAAAAAGTATTTTCTTGGGCCTCACATAAAGGAAAATGATCATAACCTTCTTGATAAATACACAATGATGTATTATTCCTTTTTAGCTTCAAAAACAAAACCAAAAAGGACAAATTTATCTTGAGAAAAGATTGACACGAAATAATAATATCTCAATGCAAAATTTTACAAAAGTACTTACATGCTCACCAAGTTATAACGGCTACAGAAACTGCCTAATGCACATTTTAATGGTTGAATCCAGAAAGAAAGTATCCTCAACCATACTAGTTATCTATTTCTTGATGCCCTTTATAAATCTATTTGAGTTGGTATTCATAAGAAATGATATGAGTTAGAGCAGCTTCAAAGGGGAGAAAAACTAAAAATCTATTTATAAGTGTTTTGCAAGTTTTAAAAAGGATAATAACTTTTTAAGAGGGAAAAAACTAAAAATCTAACTAAACTTATAAATCCTCAATTAGAGGCTTCAAAACTCAAGAAAGGGAGCAAATTGAGTTTATAGAACTTCTAAGATCATTCTTACTACCAAGCACCAATGCTATATCCTATGGTGCATGGAATATAAGTGATAATACGAAAAGTTACTTACCGAATGTTGAATATGGATAATCATGATAGTAAATACACTTCTTTCCTTCATCTTCTCTATAAGGAGGTGAAAGAATGTCTAGCACAGCACAAGGAGGTGTTAATGCTGTAAAATCAGGGGCGGAGCCACATAGTGGCAAAGGGGGGCAATCGCCCCCTAATTTTAATTTTTTACATATAAATTATATGTAAATTTCAGTTTAATCCCCCTTAAAATTTTATTTTAGTCTTATTTTATTATGTAAATATTTTTAATCCCTTCTAATATTTCATCTAACTCCGTCCCTGTGTGAAACAGTGCAGATTTCCACCATGTTTTAGATATAAATCCAATGTCTCGCATGGTGCATTAATGACCTTATCAACAACTAGCTTAGCCAGTCTAACTACAACAAGAAAAAATTACAACAAAATTATTTTAAAACATGGATGCAGAATAACAAATTTTATAAGCCACTAAATATGAGATATACAATTATGTAATTTTAAGTCCTCAACAATATTAACAATTAGCCATAGGAAATTCTATAAAAAATGATTAATCCCCCTAATACTCTTACTAATATTTCCCCCTAACTAATAGATTTAGAAAATCTTGAATGCTTATTTTTTATATATATATTTACAAGGCATTGAATACCTTTACTTTTTCATTTAATATTTTTTTAATTTAATATTAGAAAGAATCATTATTCAGTACTTTTCATATTTACATGCTCTCATACAAGTGTGGGACAAGACAAAAATATGTTATGGCGACAAATTAGTAAAAAAATCTATTGTTTATAAGATTAAAAATGCAATTCAACTTTGACCCGTTGATTTTATGTTTATTGTATTTTTGCTTTTATGAAAGAATTATTGGTCATTTTTTGTTTAATTGATCTGCATTTATTTTATACTAAAGACTTCTTCTTACTGAGTTTATTAAAAAAGGAAATGAAAAAGTTTTGGAATGAGTATGAATTTGGCCGTGTATTATTACATGTAAGTGGCAATTATCTGCCTTTGATTTTGCTACTAATTGAAATTCTTTGTTCCTTTAATTGATTATATCACACAGTAGCAAGAAGAAAAAGGGAGGTCAACGGGCAGTTGGACCTGATAAAAATAGAAGAGGACACCGTCAATTTAGTACGAAAGGTTTTTTTTATCTATCTTCTTTGATTGATTTGTTCTTCAACAAATTGATTCCAATTAACAATAACCTAGCAATTAAATTAAAATATTTCTGAAGTTTAAACTAACAAGTTTTACAAAATATATCATGAGGTAAAATCAATCAAATTCTTTTTCTCACTCATCCTTATTTTATTTTATTTTACCCAATAAATCAGCATAATTAAAAACATCATTGACTTCTTAATGATACAATCTCTGAAATTTACTCCTAATCTAATAAGTTCCCTCATATAAGACACCATGTATTGTATTTTAGTTTTTCACAATCATTGCCTTACTTCCACAATAGAGGTTAAACTTCAAACAAGAAAAAAAAGTAGGAACCTTATTCAATTAGAAATAAAAAAGTTACTACCAACCAAATCACAACAATCAAATTCAATCATTCAAGCATAATCAAAGACTCCTAATCCATTTTAAAACTTTTCACTGATTTATTATCAAATTCTTTTGAAATCAAAACAACACTCAATACTCTGGCAAAGGAAGAACATTCAAATTCACATAAAATTTTCATAAAAAAGAAAATAAAGTACAATAAAAATAAAAACAAAATAGAACCTTAAAGGAGTAGGTCGCAGAGGTAGAGGTGGAGGGAGAAGGATAGAGATCAGAGTCGCTGGTGAAGAAGAGGAACAGAGAGGCAACAGAAAATAATAAAATGGTGGACTTGAGTGTGGCCGCGGTGGCGGCAACGTGTTGCGGCGTCGAGGATCAGAGAACAAGCATGATGCAGGGGAGAACGAGCAATCCCGCGGATGGAGAGGATCAGAGAACGACTACGGCACAGGGAGAGGATCAAAGAGCGAGCTACCGCAGAGCGGGAGGAACAAGGAACGAGCGACGTTGATGGGAAGCAGAGAGAGGGGTAAAACAAAATGAATTATCAATATTCAACAAAAAAATGTGTAAAACAAAAAAATCAAAGGGCAAATGTTTAATTATCAATTCTTTATAAAATGAAAAAAGGGTTTATTTTGTAAATATTTTAGTGGTGGTTAATCATACTTCTATACATGGTTCTAAAAATTAGACCGGACCAGCCGGTCGAACCGGTTCAACCAAAAACCAGCAGTAATAGCGGTCCGGTCCATTGCCTATAACTGCTGAAGAGAGAATCGCTTGAAAATTGTTGAACCGGCTAGGGACCGATCGGTTGGACCAGATCGGTAACCGGCCGGTTCATAGAAAACGAAGTCGTTTTGTTTATTTGTAGAAAAAAAGAATATAAAACCTAGAACCATTCACGAACAACCTCACCCTTTCTTCCCCCAATCATTCGTGCAAGCCCTGGCTTCTCTGAAGCAAAGGAAAACCCTAGCCGTTCATTGCGCCGCCGTCCCCAGGTCCTCAGCGCATCCGCTTATTCCTCTTCCCACTGTCCCTGTCCGAAACCTAGGTAGCTCGGCACGTCGTCCCCATCTTTGCTGGCTTCTCTATTCGTGGCTTGGAGCATCTCGCCATCGGGACGCCGCTTGCCAATCGTCGTGCCTATCGCCTCGTTGTCGCCGTTTGTCAGTCGTTTCCGCAGCCTCCCCCTTCTCCTTTTCTGCGGCATCTCCCCCTTCTAGCTCGGCACGTCGTTCATTCCCAGGTGAAATCGTTGCTCGAGGCCTCCAGCTGGTGCGCCGTGGTGTCTATGTCGTCTGGCCGTCATGTCTTCGTCGTCCCGCCGTCGTCTTCCTGCTCTCAGTGGAAGGTTAGTAAAACTGTGATTTACTGATTTATGTTGAGTCTGTTACTCTGTTTTAGGATTTTGAGGTTGAATTTGTGATTTGTGATTTCTTGGATCTTTTGTAATGCTATTGATTTATGATTTTTGTTACTTGTTATGCTATTGTTGTTGTTATGCTGCTGTTTTGTTATGGCACTGTGATTTTGTGATCACTGATCAGTATTTTGAATTTAGAATGTGTGATTATTGATTAGTGACATACTTCTGACATACCCCCATAAAGAATATATGATTGCATTTGCTTGTCATTGTATAACAGAGAAGCCTCCCTCATCCGATCTTGCTGCTCTCTGTTCCTAATAAATGGATTTGTTTGACCAAAAGTCATTACTATTTGAGAGAGTCGCTGAGCTGCTTCTTGTGCTCCTTTTCTCGTTGAACAAAATATAAGCGTAAATTTTTCTCTTGAGTATTGCATTAGAATATCTACATGAGATTATAAAAAGAATGATAATTCTTTATCTTGTATAGAGATGTCAACAGCAGAAAACAAGTTACAAACCAAAACAAATTTGTTAAGCAGTAAGCTGAAGTATCCTTACCAAAAATATAATTTTGAAGGCGCTGCATGGAGGTATAAACAATAAATTTGTGATTCTGTGATCATTGATCAATGTTTTAAATTTGGCATTTGTCATTAGTGATTTTTGATTTTGATTAGTGATTTTGTTATGTTACTGTTTTGAATTAATTTAGGGATAATTATTTGTAATGCTATTGTTTTAAATTAATTTAGGGGTGATTATTTGTTATGCTGCTCTTTGAATTAATTTAGGAGTGATTATAAGATCATATGATTTTTATAATGTTTATTATAATTTATTTATTATTTTATTCTAAAACAGTTCTTCTAGTTGAACCACCAGTTAAATCGATTGAATTAATAAACCAATAAACTAGTAGTTAAAATGGTTTGATAACCGGTCTAGTTTTCTGAACCTTGCTCCTATATAAAAATAGGAGTAAAAAATTCGTGGCCATTTTTTACATATTATTAAAATTGAGTTCTTCCATTAATAACATGGTTAATGTGACATGTTTTTAGAGGTATTTTTAATTTATTTTATTTAATTTATTTAAATACATTAATTAATTAATTTACCAACGAACTATAACTCAAATGGTATAATCTTTTCATACTCACTTAGAGGTTGCGGGTTTAAGTTTTCTATTTTTGGTAAAACAAAAAATTAATTATTTAATTTGAT
>NC_029781.3:23163132-23183849 GCF_000817695.3 Arachis duranensis
TCAAATTTATGAGATATTTTTTATTTATTTAACTTATTTTATTGAGTCAAATAATTATAATTAATTTATTATTATCAATGATTTAATTTAATTGACTCAAATTGATTCAATTTATTGTTATATTAGTTTTGAGTCATTATTTACCAAAAATTGCTCTTCATTTTCTTGTTTGATCTTAAATATTTTGATTTTAAATTTTAAATTTTAGATTTTTATTCATTATTTATATTTATATTTTATTTTAATATCAAATATAATATTTTTATTAGTATTTTCTTGAAATTTATTATATAATAATTATATGCGCACTATCAATTTTTATGGCCGTGAATATTTTTTTTAATTTATTAAAAAAACACAATTTCATTTCTTCCTTTTTTTTATTTTACCTATTTCAGTATTTTATAATTTATTTACCGTAAAAAATTATATATACTAAATGAGGATCTCACTTTTTTTACCAATTGCTCTTCTATTCGATAATATTTTTTTCTTCTATAATGTATTATTTTTACTCTTTGATTTTTTTATAAATTATAAAACATTATTATTTGTTGTTGTACTCTATCTCTCTTATTTCTTTTATTTTTTTCACAAGTTTTTATAATTTTTATTATAAATTTTATCATTTTTATCTTATACAAATTAATTTATTATAATTTTTCATATGTTAAATTTTCTCAATGTTTAAATTATATTTTTTACATGCTTAATTTTATTTCTGATTTAAGAAATTGTGAGATGAAATAACATCAATGAAAACGGTTGCACATCTTGTTCTTCATTTTTTTGTTTATCTCCCCCTCTTTGCAAGTATCATGAGTAAATATAAATTATATCCTCTCTTCTCTTAGTAAAACTTTTATTATCTATTTTAAAATAAGAAAAAATATTGTTTGTAATAAGATTGTCATTGTTACGGATAACTGTAGAATTTAAAAATATATATATATATATATAATTATTTGATGATTACTTTATTTAATTAGTCTAATATATTAACTCTTTTAGTCGGATATTACTTTTGATTTGTGTTGGATTCGAATATTTTAACAAAAGACAGATATTTAAAAGGAGACAACCCTTCTTAATTAAAGAATGAATAAATTTATATGCTTATTACAATAACTATCATCCTGAATTAATTAAGATAAAAAACGGATAAAAAAATTAAATTAAAAAAATTAGCAATTTGAAAAAGTTGAAGATAGTGCATATAAATCTTGGATAAATTTTTATTAAGTTTGGTCCTACTATTTTATATTTCACTATTTTTTGTTTGAGGATTTTTCAATATTATTACTTTAAATCTTGGTACTTTAAAAAAGTTTTTTGGTATAATATATTTGTTTTCGATCTAATAATTATATTTTTATATAAAAAATATACTAAATTGAAGATAAGTTAATCCCAAATTAAAAAATTATGTTGATTAGTATAAGTATTACTATATTTAATTTAATTTATTTGCACATTAGTATAATTGATTGAAATAAATGATAAATAAAATTAGAAAATAATTTAAAAAAAAATATTCGTAATTACTTAAAAATAATAATAAAGTAAATTCTAGAGTATTACTTTATTTGGTTTGTTAATAATTATAAGAATAAAAGGTCAATAATTATATTAAAATAGGCACTGAAAAAAGTTTAATAATACTAAATTTATTTAAATTGTTAATATAATCTCATAAATGATAATTTTGTACGAAGAAATTGTTAATAAAATTTTATAATTTTTATGTTTATACCTATTTAATTCATGTATTTTATTTTATTTTATTTTACACAAAAAATTGAGACTTGTCTTTTTTAATTAATTATTTAAAAAGGATAGTGAAATCAATTATATCGTATCTTAACTATGTAATATTTTTTACTTTTTACTCAAATAATAAAATATGATTGTTGTTGCACTCATATAAAATATTATAATATAGTATTTGAAAAAAGTATTAGACTATTAGTGCAAATTATAACTCCTACATTGATATATTAATCGAATGACAAGTTATCAATGAGTATTTATAACAAAATTACGTTAGTGTAGTGGTATAAATTGTTTGGAGAAAATAGATAATTTTTTTTGGTGACTAGAAAATAGATAATTTTATTTAACTTTCAGCACATCTAAAAATAATTATAATATTTATTGATTTTTATTATTTTTATTTTATATTAAAATTATCTATTATAAAATATATAATTTAATAATTATGTTACTTTTTTCAAATTCAATAATTATTCCCATGCTTGTATAGCGATTTTAGTCAAATAATATAGAAATGTTTAAAAACCAGTTTGTTAAAATTCTTAATTATCGAAAATAACTTATTAAATTTAACGTTTGAAAAGTATATTTCTAAATAAAAATTATTGGGATTTAGATTGGTTTGGTTTATTCAGTTTTTAGAAATAAAATTTTAACATTTTATTATTAGAAAATAAAAATAACTTTACATTGCTAAAACAAACAAATAACTAAATTTAATTTTATATTAAAAAATGCTTATTAAATAATAATAACATAAAAATATTTAACAAATTAACATATTAATGTAAAATTTAAATTTTGTAATAAAATAATAATGTTAAATTATATTTTTTAGTTTGGATTGAATTAGTTCGGTTAATATGAAATTGTTAGTAAAATATCCACATTATATTAGTTCCAGGATCACTCACTCACATAAATAATACTATTATATTTTTCATCTCTCAAACTCATTAATACTCATATGAAATAATGAAAAGAAGGACTTTATATAATCATATTTTTTCATTTCAAGAAACACACATTACAAAACTATGATACCACTTATTTATAGATGTTTATAGGTGGTGATTTTATAATATACTTGTAACTAAAGTACTTTCTAACATAATAAACTATCCTAAATGTTGGCGGCAGAAAGCTTGTGGATATATCACTTGCATGCCTTCTTCAATTTGAACTCTAGTTCTTTTGACGTTTTCAAAATTTTCAGCACATATATTTGGACTATTAATCATGTTGCTCTTGACTCATGTATTTTAGTTGTTTCTTGATTCTTGTATCCATGCAACTCTAGCTATTTGCTTATTTAGTCATCATTCATGATAATTCCAATGGCGATGATATATAGTGCAAGTTGATTTAATTATTAAGCATTGTCTCCTTTAAATTAAGCTTACAAAATTAATTATTTTAAGCATCTTCTTTAATTTATAAAATGACTCGATTTTCAATGATTTTGTAAATATATCTGTAAATTGATCTTCAGTGGAACAATACTCAATCAAAACTTCTTTCTCATTCACCACTCTCTGGTTTTGTGAAATCGGACATCAATATGCTTCGATCTTTCATGGAATACTGGATTTTTGTAAAGTGCAATAGCAGGCTTGTTATCGCAAAATATTGTTGTTGGAGTACTTTGTTTCTCATTCAATTCCTCAATAATTCTTCTTAGCCAAACTGCTTGTGTTGCCCAACTTCCTGCTGCTATATATTCTGCTTCTGCTGTAGAAAGTGCTACTATTGGTTGTTTCTTTGATGACCATGAAATTGCACCAGAACCAAGATTAAATGCAAATTCCGAAATACTTTTTCTTGTTTCTATATCTCCAGCCCAATCACTGTCAGTGTAACTGACAAGATTCACTTCATTAGTATTTTCATAATAAATACCATCATTTAAAGTACCTTTGATATATCGAAGAATCCGTTTTGCTGCTTGCAAATGGTTGGTACAAGGTTCCTCCATGAATCTGCTAAGCAAACCAACTCAAAACACAATATATGGTCTGGTTGCAGTTAAGTACCTCAAACTTCCAATCAAGATTTTGTAATATGTAGAATTTACTGTTTTTCCTTTATCTTCAACAATTTGAACTTCTCTTCGGCTGGAGTAGAAACTGGTTTTGAGTACTCCATCTGAAATTTCTTCAAAATATCATTTACATATTTTTTCTGAGAAATAAAAATTCCATCATCTTTTTGAACTACTTTAATGCCAAGAAAGTAAGACATCAAGCCTATATCTGTCATTTCAAAGTGCTTTATCATACCTTTCCTGAATTCTGTAATTATCTTCAAATTGTTGCCAGTAAAGATCAAATCGTCAACATAAAGACACACGATCAAGATATCTCCAGGTTCAATGAACTTGATATAAAGAGCATGTTCAAATGGACATCTTTTGAAACCATTCTGAGTGAAATAAGAATCAATCTTCTTGTACCATGCTCTTGGTGCTTGTTTTAACCCGTACAAAGCTTTTTTCAATTTGAAAACTTTATCTTCTTCTCCTGGAACTTCATATCCTACAGGTTGCTCAATGTACACTTCTTCTTATAAAGTGCCATTTAGAAATGCAGACTTAACATCCATTTGATGTATCTTTCACTTATTTTGAGTCGAGAGTGAAATAATCATACGAATAGTGTATAATCTAGCAACATGAGCAAATACTTCAAAATAATTGATACATGGCTTTTGTTTGTATCCCTTATCAACTAATCTTGCTTTGAAACAATCAATTTCACTGTTGGGTTTGTACTAAATCTTGTAAACCCACTTTACTCCAATCGGCTTCTTATCTGCTGGTAAATCTGTCACCTCTCATGTGTCATTCTTTTAAATTGCATGAATCTCCTCATCCATTGCTTTCTTCCAATTGTTGTCTTTAGAGGCTTTTTCAAATTTCAACGGCTCATAATCTAAAATAGATCAAAATTTATGATTTCTTCATCAGACGGATTGTTGTCATTGCCAACTTTATAATCTGCTAATCTAGCAGGTAGTCTCTGCTCTCTTTGAGGTCCTCTAGATGATTCTGGTTGTCTTTCATCTTCATCATTACATGTATTTGAAATTACAATCGGCTGCTTTTCTGTCTTTGCGTCCCAGTCCCACATGGCTTTTTCGTCAAACGCCACATCTCTACTGATGATTACTTTCTTTGTTTCTGGATTGTAGAACTTGTATGCTTTTGAGTCTATTCTATAGCCGATAAAGATACACTTCTCGCCTTTGTCATCTAACTTCTTCCTTAATTGATCTGGTACGTGGGCATAAGCTATACACCCAAAGACTCTGAAACGATGGATGGAAGGCCGCTTTCCACTCCAAGCTTCATCTGGAGTTTTATCACGAACACTTTTTATTGGACACCTGTTTAAAATATGAACTGCTGTTGCGACTACTTCTGTCCAAAATTCTTTAAGCATTTGTTTTTGCTTGCTCATGCATCTGACCATATCCATGATGGTTCTATTCTTTCTTTCAGCAACTCCATTTTGTTGAGGAGTATATCTAGTTGTTAGTTGATGTTAAATTCCGTGTTGTTTAAAGTATTCTAAACACGCAAGATATTCTGTTCCTCTGTCTATTCTGAGAATTTTGATTTTACAGCCACTTTGTTTTTCGACAAATGCCTTGATTGTCTTAAAGACATCACATGCTTCTGATTTCTGCTTTAGAAAGTATACCCATGTATATCTACTAAAATCATCAATAAAAGTGATAAAGTACATGCTACCACCGTTGCTTGAAATTTCTACAGAACAGAGATCTAAATGCACAATTTCAAATAATCTTCTGGCTCTCCATGACTTTCCTATAGGGAATGGATCTTTGTGCTTCTTTTCCAATTGACAAATCTCACAAACACAATTGGGAATATGAACCCGTGGTAGACCAGAAACAAATCTTTTTCTTGATAGGTAGTTCAGGCCAGAAAAATGAAAATGTCCAAACTGCATATGCCACAACCAGTTATCATCAAGTATCACAAAACTCATGCAAGAGGGATTAATATGTTGAATTTTTAACGGAAACATTCTATTTGAAATCATCTTTGTTTTATCTATGAACCTTCCGTTGTTGTCAAACATAGTGCAATATCCATGATAAGTTATCATCTTATATCCCTTCTCAGATAATTGTCCCATACTTAATAAATTGCAATCAAGTTCAGCAGCATAGAAAACATCAGAAATATAACTCAGAGAACCATCATTCAATCTAATTGGTATATGCCCTTTTCCTTCAATAGAGATCTTTGTACTATTACCAAACTTCAATAATAGTTTAATTGAATAATCTAATGAAGAAAATAACTCCTTTCTACTAGACATATGATTACTGCGAGCATTATCCAAGTACCCTATATTTTCATCTTCACCACATGAATTACTTGTAAAAAAATAAAGTCTGAGTACCCGGATTATCATCAATATTTTGATGCTAATTTTCTGCAACATGTGCTTCATTGTTACTCATCATTTTGAATCTGCAATCTGCTGCTTGGTGCGGTTTTTTACAACCCACAAACTAACCGGCAAATGCACCAGGTCGTACCAGGTAATACCTTACGTGAATAAGGATCGATCCCACGAGGATTGATGGATTAAGAAACAATAGTGTTTAATAGGCTTAGTTAGACAAACAGAAAATAGTATTTGGAAGTTCAAAAGCATTAATAGTAAATTTGGAATATTAAAAAGAGGCAGATAAACAAGTTGGAAATAAAATATTGAGAAAGCAGTTAAGGTTTTAGAGTTATCTATTTTTCTGGATTAACTTTTCTTACTAACTAATTTAATTATGCAGGATTTAATTTATGGCAAACTGTATGTGACTAGACCCTAATTCCTTAGACCTTCCTAGTCTCCTGTAAAATTCATTAACTGCCAATTCCTTGGTCAATTAATTCCAATTAGAGGGTGATAATCAATTTCTAGTTTATATGCCACAAAAACTCTAATTACCCAAGAAGTAAAAGGATTATATGTCACGTATCCTGTTAAATTCAGATAATTAAAATTTAGGAGAATTTGTTCTCAAGCTGTTGTTCAAGTATAGAGCTTTTTCAAGTTATACAAGAACTCAAATAGAAAGAGGGTCATACTTCCGTTCCACCCAAATTCATAAAATAAAGAGCGAAAATAATTCTTAAATTATAAATCCATGCATAAATTAAAATAGAGAAAGCAATAAAATCAATCCATACAAATAGACAGAGCTCCTAACCTTAACATTGAAGGATTAGTTGCTTATGGTTCAGAGAAGAAAAGTAGGATACTGGTAAAATGTACAGAATTTTTCATCTGATGGCATCTAAATTCCTATTTATAACTAATCCTAATAAATTTAAAATCTAATTATCTAAAATTAAAAATAATATCTTTTCCTAAAAATAAGATTTGAATTTAAATTCGAATTAATTAACAAGTCTTCAGCTGATGGATGGGGACCACTTGTTTTGTCCATTCTGCAGCTTCTAATCTGTGTTTTCTGAGCTGAAAACTGGGTCAAAACAGCCCAGAAATCGCCCCCCAGCATTTTATGCATTTTTCTACACGTGGCGCATGTCACGCGTACGTGTCAGTCACATGTATGCGTCGATGGTCTTCTTCGCAAGTCACGCGGACGCGTCGGTCACGCGCACGCGTCGTCATGGATACCTCCAATTCACGTTCACGCGTCAGGCACGCGTGCACGTCGCTCCTCGCAGCCATCTTCTTTGATTCTTGTGCTACAGAAACTCCATCAAATCTAGCCGAATGCTACCTAAAATAAACAGTATTGCACAAAACTCAAAATAGCATCCATAGTGGCTAAAATATAATTAATTCTTGATTAAACTCAACAAATTAGATGCAAATTCACTAGGAAAAGATAGAAAATATGCTCACGCATCACTGCTTTATGTCCATACTTTCCACAATGAAAGTAGTTGAAATTGGTTCTTTCTTGATAAAAATTACCTCGACCTCTTCCTCAGTTGACAGGCTTGAAATTCGTTCCATCTCTTCCTTGATTAGGTGGTGCAAAATTATTATAACTTTCTTGGTTGTAATTCTCACGACCTCTACCTCTACAACTTCCTCTACCTCTACTTTGAAAATTAAAACTACGACCTCGTCCTACTTGTGTACGACTTGATTCTGCAACATTGTTTAAATTCACTCGGTTTTTCAAGGTTTCTTCGGTTGATTTTTCTGACTTCTCCAGTATTCTACTGATGTGGCTTTCTATGGTTCCTTGCAACTCTGCAATTGTCATAGTATCCATATCGTGGGACTCTAGTATCATAGTCAGCACATGGTCATACTCATCGGCACGGCGGGAAGAATTTTCTCCACCACTTTGCTATCAGGCATATCTTCTCCATAGACTCTCATCTTATTGACAAGATCTGTAACACGAGTAAAATATTACTCAACAATTTCTAAGCTAGACATCTCATACCTTTCATATTCTCTTCTCAAAGACTGTAGCTTTACTTTCTGAGCTTTATCTATGCCTTTGTATGACAGCTTCAATGTGGTCCATGCTTCTTTTACACTTTTGGCATTTGCTATTTTGCCAAACACCGTATAATCTACTCCTTGATAAATTTGAGATAGCGCCAATTAATCTCTCCTCTATTGGGCAGCATATGCTCCTTCTCGCAAACCTGGTTCAATGAATTTTCATAGGTTTTGGGCTTTCAAATGGGTAGACATCAAAGTCTCTCAGTAACTAAAATCAAGTTTTTCATTTAAATTGGGACTGAACCACACAATATTAAAAGTATTTGCCATACTTAGTCTATGAATAAACAACTATATGAGAACTCTCTCACACCTCACAAATTCTCAAACACCGAGTGCTGGATTAACCAGCTCTGATACCAACTGTTAGTAAAATACCCACATTATATTGGCCCCAAGATCACTCACTCACATAAATAACGCTATCATATTTTTCATCTCTCAAACTCATCAATACTCATATGAAATAATGGAAAGAAGGACTTCACATAATCATATTTTTTCATTTCAAGGAACACAGATTACAAAACTATTATATCACTTATTTATAGATGTTTATAGGCAGTGATTTTATAATACACTTGTAACTAAAGTACTTTCTACCATAATAAACTATCATAAGTGTTGGTGGTAGGAAGCTTGTGGATATATCACTTGCATGCTTTCTTCAATTTGAACTCTAGTTTTTTTTTACTTTTTCAAACCTTTCAGCACATATATTTGGACTATTAATCATGTTGCTCTTGACTCATGTATTCTAGTTGTTTCTTGATTCTTGTATCCATGCAACTCTAGCTATTTTCTTATTTAGTCATCATTCATGATAATTCCAATGGCGGTGATATATAGTGCAAGTTGATTTAATTATTAAACAGAAATTTATATAACCTATGTAGTTTGTCAAAAATAAAATTCGACCTAATCCAAATTAGTGCAATTTTGATCGATTTTCTATCGGATAGTGGCTCTATATAAATTGATTTGAATTTGATCACCCTTACGTACAAATAACGATAAGTTTATATTCAACTTTATTTTCGTATGTTTAATTATTTAAATCTGAAGCCTTAACATATACTCTACATCTGTTTTATTTGATTTGTTGATACAATAAAAAATATTTAGATAACTTTTAGCTATAATAATTTAGTGTTATTTGCACTATAAAACTCTATCATTGTTGCCTCATTACATATCTTAGAAGTGAGATTTTAATCGATATTTCTTAAATACTAAAGATTATTACCAGTGGCTTCTCTTAAATTCTCAAAAACAATATATAAATTTTGAAATCAAAGACAAGAATAATACTCCATATTACTTATAGGGATGCATATGTCACTCTTGGATTAATACAAGAGAATAAGGAATTTAATGATGTCATTAAAGAAACAAGCAACACATAGGCCTCAATATTCTATATCATGAGGTTGTTTCCAACAATATCTCAAAACTAAAACATGTATAGGATAACTATTAGCATAAGTTTTCAATGATATTTTATATCACTGAAGAATAGTACTAAACATGAAGATGAGTATTATTAACTACAATAATATACTTTTTTTTAATTATTGATCATTTTGAGTTTATTGAATTTTGATTCGATTATGTATTATCTGTAGAATTAACCATGTGAGATAATGAGATTAAATCGTTGTACTTATTTGATTTAGATGAAATGTTACAATTTTATGACAACCCTAAGGTAACTTTTAAAAAGGAGAATGAGATTGAGAGACATAGACTAAATTAAGTCTCTATATTGTGTTTGATGTAAAGTATACCTAATTGAATTATGTCTCAGTATCCTATTATGTCTCAATATACCTAACTGATATGAATAAAATTACTAAACTATCTTTACTAATAAAAAAAATATAATTAAAATAAAATCCTAATACAAAAGAATAAAGAAAAAATCGAGACATGGTACAACAAGAAGGAAAGAGAGAAGGGAAGGGAGAAATGGCACAGGTGGAAGTCACTATCACCACTACTGTCATTGTGAGAAGACATAGGAGAAGGGAAAAGGACTTGAGCAGAATCGGTGAGGGGGGATAGAGAAAGAGAGGTAAACATTTTTACTACCAGAATGTCATGCTTCCAACTGTGCCACTCTGATAGCGAAGATATTACGACGACTTTAAAGATATCTTTACATTGTAGGAGCCTTTAAACGAAAATCACATTGATTTTTCAAACTTATACAAGTAACATGCCAATAATACATACATATATCATTACAATTCTTATCTCTCTTTACAAAAAATATGGATATCGATAACAAAGACGAGGGAAAAGTCATATATGATAATAAAACCAATAAAGCACAACCAGATGTGCAGAAGAATCTTCATAGGCTTCTCGTCTATTTCCTGGAAAAGATAAGACTATAGGGGGTGAGAATCTAACCACACGATCTCACCAGAGAAGTTTTAGAATTCTCATAAGAGAATATATAAAAAGAGAATTAGTTTCAATCACAGTGATCATCACTCATCTTATGAATCTTTTCAAACAACAACAATTAATCATCCAAAATCCCAATTCATATCTCACTTATAAGAATTCCAATCTCGACAATATCCCATAACATTTTCCTACATCCCAAAGAAACAATGTAACCAAACTTACCAATAATTCATCCAATCACGGCCTCCACCCCAAAATATAATCAATCACGGTCTTCGGGTCCCAAAATTCAATCAGCATTCAAACCATCATAGAGTCAATCTTTTACAAGCCACCACAATCCACTATAATCCGAACCAACAAATCACAATCACAAGTAATCAGATAGACAATCAAATAATCACACATAGATAACAATTATGACAAGTAGTATAATTAGCAGTTAATAGAATATCAATTAAGCCATCCAAGTAATTATGCAAACCCAAACAATTTCAAACAAACACAGTATGATGCATGTCTATCCTACTGGCCATGAGCTCACGTATCGGTTATATTGCCAAATTCGACATAAAATTCGGCAGGCATCACCCGGATTGGTCTCTAGGTGTGTATCCCCAGGAGGAATTAAACAAGTCATGGTACCATTATCTCAATGGAGAGTTTCCTCTCACTTTCTCCTAGAGGTATAAATTGTGCCACGACAATGGAGAATGTCGTCTCATTTCAACGGAGAGTGCCGTCTCACCTTGCAACCGAGAGAAACTGGAATGCGGTATGGATCAAACTGTAAGATCCTAACTTTTAGAACCTCATGATCGCACTAAAAGTCCAGGCGTTACCTACCTCTACTTCTTTAATTTCATACTATATTTATTTAATATTGAGCCTTTGTGAATGTAAACTAGATTTTTAATTATGAAAACGAAAAGCCCTTGCTCTAAACCACTTAATCACACAAGTATATTCACATAATATATAATATATAACGTTATTCGACGATCCTTGATGCGTGAGCATATTTCCTATCTTTTCCTAATGAATTTGCATCTAATTTGTTGAGTTTAATAAAGAATTAATTATCTTTTAGCCAATATGGATGCTACTTTGAGTCTTTTGCAATTTTATTTATTTTAGGTAGCATTCGACTGGATTTGATGGAGTTTCTACAGCACAAGAATAAAAGGAAATGGCAGCGAGGAGCGACACGTACGCATGACTGACGCGTACGCGTGATTTGGAGCTTTCCACGGCGACGCGTGCGTGTGACTGACGCGTACGCGTGATTTGAAGAATTGCACAGCGACGCGTGAGCGTGACCGACGCGTCCGCGTGACTTGCGAAAAAGACCATCGACGCGTACGCGTGACTGACACGTACGCGTGACATGCTGATAAACCCCATTTTTAGGGTTTATCTTGTATTGAATTTAGAGTATTTTGATAACCTTTTCTCACATTTAACCTATAAGTTAGCATGGTTTTGTTATCTCTCCCGTATTTGTGCTTAAGTGTAAAAACATGCTTTTTAAGCCTTATTTTGATGAATTCTAATTTCTCCTTGATTCTATAAGATGCCTTGATGTGTTTGCTAGTAATTCCAGGGTTGAAATAGGCTAGGCATGGATCAAAGGAGCAAGGAAGAAAGCATGCAAGTGGAGAGAAGCACAAAAGCCAAAGAATTGATCTCGACCAAGCACGCGCACGCGCACAAGGCGCCCGCGCGCACATTGCAGAATTGACCAGGGACGCGCACGCTTACCATGCGTGCACGCGTCGTAGTCCGCACGTGATTCTGTTACTGCAACACATGCCTGGCGATTTTGGAAGGTTTCAGCAACCAACTTTGGCGCCAAATTGCATATAAGAACCAAGGATTGAAGGGGATTAATTCACATTCACATCCATAGACTCATTTTACAAGTTTTCTTAGATATTTTTAGTTAGTTACATTTGTAGAGAGAGAAACTCCAACCTCTCTCTAGGATTCATCTTCATTTTCTCAATTCTCAACCATTCCTTGGTGAGATCTATTGCAACTCTCATTTTACTTTGTTCATGTTGTAGATCATCTTCCCTAATCTCAATTAGTGTTTGTAATTGTTCAATTCTCATAGATCTTAGATTCAACTTTGTTGTTTTGAATTCTATTAGTTCATTGAAGATCTCATTTTCATTGTTGTTCATTGTTGATTGTTGTTAATCTCTTGTATTGAATTACTTTGATTCTAAGTCTCTTCTCAATTCTACCATGTCTTTTATTCTTGCTCTCCAAGTGTTTGAGAAAATGCCAACTTTAGATATGGAGTAGCATCCCCTCACTTGGCCTAGTGGTTGAGTCATTGGAGACACTTGAATAATGGATGTCAATTGTTGATTAAGAATTGAGAATTGCTAATTGACTTAGAGTGCACTAAAGCTAGACTTCCCTAGGGTAAGACTAGGACTTGTGACTCAAGTTAGTTACTTTTACTTGACTTTCCTCTATAATTAGGGGTTAACTAAGTGAAGCAACACTCCTTTGTTATCACAATTAAAGGAAGCTATAGTGATGGAACTTCCAATGTTCAACCTTGGCCAAGGCTTTTAATATTGATTGATTGTTGTTTTCTTTTATTAGCACTTGTATGCCACACTCTTCAAGCCACAAAAGACCACTTAACCAATAACATGCATCCTTGTAGCATTCCTAGGGAAGAACGACTCAGGACTAATACTCTCAGTTATAGATTGTAGAATTGTTTGATGATAGTTTTTGCGTCGGTTTAGACTATACTACGATTGATTACTCGATAATTTCTATACCGGCAAAAATTCATTCATCAAAATGGCGCCGTTGCCGGGGAGCTAATGATATCATCTGTTGGTTATATAGCCAGCCCGACATGTCTTGGTAGCTAACCATGGACAGAAACACCCATCGCGAAGCAAGTGGGTTTGAGCTACAACCCCTTGCTACTACCCGCTTAACCCAGAGCAAGTGGGAGAACCACTACTACCGCTATTACCCAGGTAGGTGATAAGTGAATATCTTATACCCTTATTCATAGCATTTTTCTAGTGTTTTTAGTTATATTTTAGTGAAGAGCCATATCCATATGAGCAATCATCATGGCAACCTTCCCCTTCAAGTTACTATGATGGTAATCCTTCTTATAATGCATATCATTCCTACGTATATGATGATTCTTATCATGGTTATACCACTCAACCACCATCATTCTATATACCATATTCTCAACCCACATCTTATTTCCACCAATTGCCTACATATGATCCAAGTCTATATTCCCCTATCCATACCCTTGTGACGATTATGAACAAGCAACCCTTGAATCACCACCACTCCAACATCTTTACCCTCCAACCCAAGTCCCCATGAATGATACACTTGGTATCATTCTTCAAGAGCAAGAAGAGCTCCAAACCGCACTCACGAGTTTCACCTCTACCCTCCAAGAATTTACGTCCCGTATAATTCCACCCTATACCAATAACCAAAATAACTTCCCACCTCAAAGCTTTGATGAATCTCTTTTCCAACTATATCATGATTTCTCCTCTCTGCCACAGACCTCCATGGAAGCATATCAATGTCCATTAATCCAAGAGCAATATGATCCTACTTATGTTAGTAAAGTGGAACAAGAATTAAGGGATCGTTTCAAGGAAGAAATGGATCGATTTCAAGCAACCATCCGTCAAAAGATAGATTCTTGGGATTCATACAACAAGCAAAGCATCTCCACGGATGAATGTGAGAAATCAATCGAAGAGATGAGCATGAAGGAGATTTTAAGATCCCAACACGAGGACAAGGAGATGGGATATGTCTTGCAACAAGTGAAGGAGGAAGAGATCATTGAGAAAGAAGAAATGGTTGAAGAGTTAAAGGAAGTTAAACAAGAGGTGGATTTCAAGCTTGAGAACACTTCCACACCAAGTGATATTGTTGATGATCTTGTGGAAGTTGTTGAAGTCTCTCCCATTAAAGTTGAAAATGATGTTGAGGAGGATGATGCGCAACCTCCAAGGCATAGTATGAGTAATGAAAGATTGGAAGAGGTTGATCGAGAGATGGATTCAATCATTGAGAATTCCTTATCTACGACTGAATCCCCTCCCATGCCGTTGGTAAGCAATGAAGAAGAGAATGAATTGGAAAGAAGCCACCAAAAGGATGAGGTTGAATTTGAAGAAGCTTGTGAAGAGGTGAAGGTAATCAAGGAAGAGTACAAGGGAGTGAAGCTTGCAAGATCATTGGGACCACTCCTTCCTAAGTCACCATCCAACATAACATTCAAGTGGGTAAAATCCTTATCTCTAATCTTTACTTTCCCACTTGAATATGGTTTACTTAAGACGGATGGGCAACTTAGAGATCTTTGTGGATTGAGGAGTAAGAAAGGGTCATGTAGTGGTTGGAAACATCACTCTAAGTTCATGATGGGTGCTTGCTCAAGGTTGAATAGCAATGGATGGTATAGAACCAAATTGCGTGGGTCTAGGAGAATGTTTGGAGGCCTAATCGAGAATTCATTGAGTTTGCCACTCAAATGGAAGCATGAAGCTCAAGAAGAAAAGGGGTTGACAAATAAAGTATGGGACCCCAGAACATACATAGACCACTATCAACTTAGGGGCCTTGTTACTTGCTTAGGCCCCCTTGAAAGCCTTGTACGTTTAAGTTGGGACCCCAGAGGCCATTGGAAGTGCAAACACTGGTGGGGATTCGAAGAAGAATTCAAGCATAAGCCACCCTAGCAAGGACTCCATCAAAATGTCCAACTTAAGGACTTAAACTAAAAGTGCTAGGTGGGAGACACCCCACCATGGTAAACTCTTTCCACTCTCTTCTAATTTTGTTTAATAAGTGATTTGAGTTACCATTGTAGGTAGTTTTTTTTTCATCTCATAATTAGCTTGTTTGTGTACATTAGTTGCTAGCAAATTAAGATGCATGTTGTGCTTAGTAGAAATAGAATAAATCTCAAAACCAACTTGCATTTTAGAAAGTATGTGGTTTTTGACTAAACAAGGTGTTGTAAACATCATGGGGAGTCTTTGGGCAATTTAGAGCTTTTAGTCATTTTCTATATAAAAAAAGAGGGGGAGTGGACACGCACGCACAATGTACGCGCACCCGTCCATGAGCAGATGCATCATCACCCATATTCCAGAGAGTTGGGCCTCTCCTAGGCCAGCGTTATGCCTCAAGCCCAATTCATCGCACGCGTGCGCGCACTACGTGCGTGCGCGTCCATACAGCAACAGGGAAATGCACGCGGACGCGCACATGCCGCGTACGCGCAGGTCTAGTAGTGCACCCTTCAGGCCATTGACCAGAGAGTTAGGCCTAATCTGGGCCAACCTTAAGCCTCCAGCCCAACTCCTCGCACGCGTGCGCGCACGGTACGCGCACGCATCTTTGCCTATTTTGATCATCCACGCTTGAGCGCATTGTACGCGCACGCGTAGTTCCCTAGTTTCATCAATGCACGCGGACGCGCAAGATGCGCGCTCGCGTCGATTCAAAAAGATGATAACCTAATGCGCGACGAGCATTGCGCAGTCGCGCACTCCTTCTTCCTCCCCTTTCAACCGTCTTCTTCATCCACTCACTCTACCCCCCTCCAGGCCATTGACCAGAGAGTTAGGCCTAATCTGGGCCAACCTTAAGCCTCCAGCCCAACTCCTCGCACGCGTGCGCGCACGGTACGCGCACGCATCTTTGCCTATTTTGATCATCCACGCTTGAGCGCATTGTACGCGCACGCGTAGTTCCCTAGTTTCATCAATGCACGCGGACGCGCAAGATGCGCGCTCGCGTTGATTCAAAAAGATGATAACCTAATGCGCGACGAGCATTGCGCAGTCGCGCACTCCTTCTTCCTCCCCTTTCAACCATCTTCTTCATCCACTCACTCTACCCTCTGTCCGCTCTACCGGCTACCACCACCACACACAAACTCATAGTAAAGTCCAGAAAAGTGAATTTTAACTAAAAACTAATAAAAATATACTAAAAACTAACTAGATCATACTAAAAACATACTAAAAACAATGCCAAAAAGCATACAAATTATCCGCTCATCACTCCGCCGCTGACAGCGACCGCCGGCCACCACTCTCTCTCTCTCTCTCTCTCTCTCTCTCTCTCTCTCTCTCACCACCACCCAACACCTCTTCGCTTTCTCTCTCTCACTCATCCATTCTGCTCAGTCTCTCACTCCTCCGAACGCCGCCACAACCACCGCCCTGCCATTACCGCCACCATCCACGGCGGCGCGACTCACTGATTCTGCTGCTTTCGTTCCGACTCCAATTCCCTTTCTCATTTTTGATTCTGCCCAGCTCCCAGGTTCCTGTCCTAATTCTGCTTTCTATCAAACCTTCATTTCTGTTAATTTTCTGTTAGTTAGTTAGAATTGGAATATTGTATGTTAGGATTAGTTAGAAATAATTGCGGTTAGGTAGCTAGGACTGGATAGAGGATTCTAGGCCTGATAAGTGCTCTGTTTGTGCATAATTTGCTATTTTTTTCCTTGGGTGCTGTATGATTGATTTTGGGTTGCTCTTCTCTGCAATTTGTGTTGCTAAATGCTATCTGATTGCCGTTGTGCTTAATTGATGTTGTTTTCTATGCTTTTGTGCTATTTTGCTATCCGGGACCGTCTGATTTTAAGCCGGAATGCTGCTCAATTTTCAAGAAATTTAATTTCATTTTGGTCTTTATTATAATTTTGGGCTAATTCTCGTTACTTTCGACTTCCGGGATTTGCATTAAACATTGTAAACTTGATTTCTATGACTAGCCACAACCCCTCTCTTATTGAGCCTAAATATCATCATACCACTAATTCACTTTTCTAACTTACTAATTTCTTTAACCATTTAACTTCCACTCACATTTAACCCTCTTTAACCATTCTTTCAAAAGTATGATGATAGTATTGCTTAATGAAGTAGAGCTGTGACTTTAGTGGACATTGCATATGCTTACTTGTTTACCAATTTACCTTTCAAGTTCAGTTCACATCATGATTGTTTAATGGCCAAGTGATATCCTAAACATGCTTTCTTTGCTTCGTGCTAAGTGCTTAATTGCCTATATTCTATTCTATTTTTTCAGGATGTCGGATAAAGGGAAAGGAAAAGCATCATCTTCCAAAAAGAGGAAGAAAACACCAGACCCCACTTTTGCCTCACTGCTTGCCTATGCTCAGAACCCTCTGAATGACATAGATAAAGCAAACCAATTACTACCAGCTCAGGATACGGTCAAATTTTCCAATCTCTATTGTGAACTCAGATTCCCAAGCTACAATTCAAAGAATCTGAATACTGAGAAGAAGCTGGTTATTCCATCGGATTTGACCGACATCATCCACCAGCGTATTGACCGGATGGGTTTGGCTTTTCTGGATAGGGAATTGAGCCAGGTGAACCGATCTTGGGTGCAAGAGTTCTACTGTAATTTCTTCCGCCATACCCTTGACTCGGTACTTGTTAGGGGGATTGAGGTACCTATCACCGAGCAGGCCATTGAGGATGCCCTTACTTGCCGTCCTAAGACCAGTGACACTGATGTATTCATGCAGGCCGAGATAGACCTTCATTGCATGACCTTTGATTTTGAGGCATTGAGAGCAGTGGTAGCCACTCCGGATGCTCCTTGGGTTATGGATGCCGATAACACAGCACCCAAGGGGATGCACTTTAGTTATCTGAGCCGAGAGGCCAAGACTTGGCAGCAGATCTTCGCTCATTATGTCATGCCTACGACCCACTTCACAGAGATCCCAGTTGCTATGTTGATCTTGATCAGCTGTGTGATGGAGGGGAAGGAGGTTTATTACCCCCAGCTGATTAGGCGGTTCATGTGGAGAGCCCACATCCGAGGTCTGTTTCCTTTTCCAGTCATGGTCACTCAGATGATTCAGCGAGCCGGAGTTTCGTGGCACCAGGATGATGTATCACCACTTCTACTGCTCCCTCAGAAGGAGCCAGTTACTATTCTGTGGGGATCCTGGGTGCACGAGAAGCCTGCCTCCCGCCGCCGATCTCGAGCCAGAGCAGCAGTTGAGGGAGCTGGACCCTCTTCATCATCAACCCCTGCAGGAGCATCTACCGCAGCCGCACCTCAGCCGATTTACTTACTAGTTTAGCGTCTCTTCCGGTACATGGAGCGCAGCAAGCGCCAGATCATGCGTCGCCTGGATCAGATTGACCAGATGTTTGTGGCCCAGGGCCTTGAGCTGCCCCCTCTACCAGAGTCTTCCGATTCCAATGAGGAGACCCATGAGGAGGAGCATGCAGATTTACAGACTGTGGGTATTCATGCGGATGAGCCAGCACATATGGAGGCACCACCTCAGACACAGGAGTCTCAGCCGGTACCACAGCCACAGCCAGATCCTATCGGTGTACCTATCCTTGATCCTCAGGATTAGCATCGAGGACGATGCTTGATCTTAAGTGTGGGGAGGTAGCCGGTGGCATCATTAGAGGACCGGTGAACATTTTGGCCACTTTCCTAGCTACCTTACTTTGTATACCCTTTGTATATATTTGATGCATTTTGAGTTTATTTTGGATACCTTTACTGCTTATTTTGGATTTTAGATATTTTGATGCTTATGGATATCTTTAGATTTTTTAGATGATAGATTCCATACTTTTAGTTGGATTTGTCTTTATACATTTTTTGCATATCTTTCTTTTTAGTTTGGGTTGTGATTAGAAATCATACTTTGAATTGCAAAAACTTAGTCACCCTTTTTGCATAAGAAATTGGTTTTAAGCGGAAATGGAAAGGGTAAACTAAGGAAAATTTTGAATTTTTCAATCACAATAATGCTTAGTCAAATATTGAGATTTTTCAAAAAATTTAATTATAGGGCACCAACCCAATTGATTGAAGAAAATTTTTGGTGAAACTTGCTTGAATTCATACTTTGTGAAGCATGTATTGAGCCTAGAACACAAGCTTGTGAGACTTGAGCATATTGATGTGGTTACATTTTATAACCACTTATTTTCCATTCTTGTGTGAAATTGTTCTCTATTTATGATTGTGATCCTTGATTTGTTTGATTCTATATGTCCATTTATTTCTTGTATTCACGCATTTGTATGATTGAGGCCATTATTTCATTAGCCCACTTACCCAAATAGCCAACCTTTTACTCTCCATTGTTAGCCAATTTTGAGCCTAAGCTTAGCCAACTTATTCTCAATTTAGCACATTACAAGCCCAAGGCGGAAAACCAATGAAAAGTCCTTGTTTGGATCTTTGATTAGCCTAGGCTAGTGAGAGTGCTCATTATTCAAAGTTGGTGAGGCTTGGGAACATTGGATGGAAAAAAGAAAAAAAGGGTAGTACACTTTCATGTTTAGGAATTGGGTACATACTCATGTATTGATTAAATGTATAGACCTTATGCATTGATGTTCTTGTATATAGTTTCAAAGAAAAAAAAAGAAAAATGAAAAGAAAAAGAAATAAAAGTGAAAAAAAAGAAACAAAAAGAAAAGAAAAAAATGTATATAGAAAAATAAAGAAAAAAAAGAGAAGAAAAAAATAATAAAAGGGGACAAAATGCCCCAAGATGAAGTTCAACAAAAGGGAATCAATGCATAAGTGTTATGAATCAAGAAATAAGATGCATGAATATGTAAGAAAAAAAGTGAAGAAGGGATAGTTAGAGTAGTTTGAATTTGTATAGGTCATTATATAGGTTAGGTGGGAAAGTCTATACTAATCCAAGATCTAAACTCTAGTCCACTTAACCATAAATGAACCTACCTTGACCCTAACCCCATTACAACCTAAATGAAAGACCTCATGATAAATGTATGCATGCGTTGAATAAGTGTTGATTGTTAGAAGAAAATCAAATTTTGGAAAGCATGATTAGAAGAGAATTGAGTGAATTAACCCTTAAACACTTGAGTGAATAGAGCGGATACACATCCGGTGAGGGTTCAAAAGTTCAAT
>NC_029781.3:23183994-23197129 GCF_000817695.3 Arachis duranensis
TATATTCTTGCAAGTTTGAACTCTTTTTAATAATTCAATACAATTGTGGTTTGAACTTAGCTCCTATTGCCCTAACTATTGTGCTTACACATGTTCTCTTGGGAATTGATTTGTTTGAACTAAGCATTTGCATTTACTTTAGGTAGTTGCATTTAGATAGGACTCATATAGTTTAGTTGCATTCAATAAATGTCACACCCCTTAGTTCCTTTTTGTTTTAGCATGAGGACATGCTAAGGTCTAAGTGTGGGGAGGTTGATAAACCCCATTTTTAGGGTTTATCTTGTATTGAATTTAGAGTATTTTGATAACCTTTTCTCGCATTTAACCTATGAATTAGCATGGTTTTGTTATCTCTCCCGTATTTGTGCTTAAGTGTAAAAACATGCTTTTTAAGCCTTATTTTGATGAATTCTAATTTCTCCTTGATTCCATAAGATGCCTTGATGTGTTTGCTAGTAATTCCAGGGTTGAAATATGCTAGGCATGGATCAAAGGAGCAAGGAAGAAAGCATGCAAGTGGAGAGAAGCACAAAAGCCAAAGAATTGATCTCGACCAAGCACGCGCACGCGCACAAGGCGCCCGCGCGCACATTGCAGAATCGACCAGGGACGCGCACGCGTACCGTGCGCGCACACGTCGTAGTCCGCACGTGATTCTATTACTGCAACACGTGCCTGGCGATTTTGGAAGGTTTCAGCAACCAACTTTGGCGCCAAATTGCATATGAGAACCAAGGATTGAAGGGGATTAATTCAGATTCACATCCATAGACTCATTTTACAAGTTTTCTGAGATATTTTTAGTTAGTTACATTTGTAGAGAGAGAAACTCCAACCTCTCTCTAGGATTCATCTTCATTTTCTCAATTCTCAACCATTCCTTGGTGAGATCTATTGTAACTCTCATTCTCAATTTTTCTGTCTTTCATTCTTGCTCTCCAAGTGTTTGAGAAAATGCCAACTTTAGATATGGAGTAGCATCCCCTCACTTGGCCTAGTGGTTGAGTCATTGGAGACACTTGAATAATGGATGTCAATTGTTGATTAAGAATTGAGAATTGCTAATTGACTTAGAGTGCACTAAAGCTAGACTTCCCTAGGGTAAGACTAGGACTTGTGACTTAAGTTAGTTACTTTTACTTGACTTTCCTCTATAATTAGGGGTTAACTAAGTGAAGCAACACTCTTTTGTTATCACAATTAAAGGAAGCTATAGTGATGGAACTTCCAATGTTCAACCTTGGCCAAGGCTTTTAATATTGATTGATTGTTGTTTTCTTTTATTAGCACTTGTATGCCACACTCTTCAAGCCACAAAAGACCATTTAACCAATAACATGCATCCTTGTATCATTCCTAGGGAAGAACGACTCGGGACTAATACTCTCGGTTATAGATTGTAGAATTGTTTGATGATGGTTTTTGCGTCGGTTTAGACTATACTAAGATTGATTACTCGATAATTTCTATACTGGCAAAAATTCATTCATCACATGCGCCACGTGCGGAAAATGCAGAAACCGCTGGGGGGTGATTTCTGGGTCCCATTTTAGCACCCAAGTTAGGCGCGGATCCAGTGAAGCCAAGTGGTACCCACATTACAAGACGCGGAGTAGTTAGTTAATTCTGATTTAAATTCAAATTTGATTTTAAAATAAGAAAATATATTATCTTAATTTTAGATATTATATTTTAAATTAATTAGGATTATTTATAAAAAGAGGAGACTTCTTTTCTATTGAGGAGGTTCCACCAGAGGGGGGTTCCATTATGGAATTCTATACAAATTTATATTCCACATTCCATGAGCAACTAATCCTCCACTGTTAAGGTTAGGAGCTCTGTCTATTTGTATGGATTGATTTTATTACTTTTTCTGTTTTAATTTATGTATGGATTTATAATTTAAGAATTGTTTTTGTTCTTTATTTTATGAATTTCGGTGGAACGGAAGTATGACCCTCTTTTTATTTGAGTTCCTGTAAAACTTGGAAAAGCTCTTTACTTGAACAGCAGCTTGAAAACATATTCTCCTAAATTTTAATTATCTGGATTTAACGGGATACGTGACATATAATCCTTTTATTTTTGGGTAATTAGAGTTTTTGTGGCATATAAATTGGAATTTGATCATGTAGCTTCTAATTGGAATTAATTGACCAAGGAATTGGCAGTTAATGAATTTTAGAAGAGACTAGAAAGGTCTAAGGAATTAGGGTCTAGTCACATATAGTTTGCCATAAATTAAATCCTACATAGTTAAAATAGTTAGTAAGAAAAGTAAATCCGAAAAAATAGATAACTCTGAAGCCTTAATTGCCTTCTCAATATTTTATTCCCAACTTATTTTTTGTCTATCCTTTTGATATTCTGAGTTCAAACTTAAGCCTTTTGAATATCTCAAAACCCTTTTTTGCTTGCCTAACTAAGCCAATCAATCAATCATTGTTGCATGATCCATCAATCCTCGTGGGATCGACCCTTACTCACGTAAAAGGTATTACTTGGTACGACCCGGTATACTTGCCGGTTAGTCTGTGGTGTTAAATTACCGCACCAAGTTTTTGGCGCCGTTGCTGGGGATTGACTGTGATTAACAACTATTAGTTATTTGATTGCTTAGATTAGGCATTTTATTTTTAATTTTATTAAAATCTATTTTTAATATTTTCGAAAAAAAATTTAATAGCACTAATATTTTTAGTAATTTCTAAAATTAAGTTTGGTGTTTCCTAGTTCAGGTTACGTCACTGGGAATTCTCTACACTCTGACGTAGAGAATTCCATTTTTTTTCTTGTCTTCTGTTTGTTTATGCGCAGGAACAGAGACAAGGTGTTTTGTGCTAAGAAAAAATAATGGAGAGAGATCACATGGGTTACTACTCACACCCAAGTAGTGATTCATATTATGGTGGATGGAGAAACTATCCAAATTTTGGTTGGCAAAGTCAAAACTAAAGAAACTTCAATGCTCCATGTTCCAACTATCTAGAGCCACCATCTCTATATTCATATCAAGAGCCACCATCAGATATTGAGGCTCCTCAGAAGAATGGTGTTATGGAAGTAGAAACTCTTAATGCTATTCTTGCTCAGAACAAGCTTATGTCTCAGCAATTAAATTTACTTACTCAACAGATGGGTGGCATGCAAGTTTCAGCTATCAACACCCAAAATCCTCTTCAAGAGTTCAATTACATGGGGAGTGCTCCTTGAAATCCCAATAATGATCCCTATTCTAAGACCTACAATCAGAGATGGAGAAATCACCCAAATTTTGGGTAGAGAGAGCACCTCAGAGGCCACAAAATTTTAATCATAGTTCTCAGGGTGGCTTTCAACAGAATAATTTTAACAACTCCCAATTTCAGTCATCTCATCAAACAACTTCTTAGCCCCAACAGAACGATGATTTGGAAGAAATCTTTGCAAGTTTTAGACAGGAAACCAGAGCATCAATCAAGAACTTGGAGATTCAGATGGGTCAATTAGCCACAAAAGTTAATGAAATTGATCAGAGGACCACTAATAGCCTTCCTGATAACACAATTCCAAACCCAAGAGAGGAAGGCAAGGCTATCACCTTGATAAGTGGACAAGTGGCAAGTATGGAAGCACAAGTTAATGAGGAGCCAGTTGAAAAAGATTGTAAGGTTATTCAACTGAGAAGTGGTAAAGTAGCTGGCTCTGAGACCAAGGTCAATGAAGAGTTAGTTGAAAAAGAAAGCTACCAAGAGGAAGAGGTTGAAATTGAGGAAGCTTGCAAAGAGGTGGAAGAATTCAAAGAAGAACACAAGGGAGTGGAGCTTGCAAGACCTATTCCAAAGCCATCACCATCCAATACAACATTCAAGTGGGTAAAATTCCTATCCTTAACCTTTACTTTCCCACTTGAATATGGTCTACTGGAGACGAATGGTCAACTTAGAGCTCTTTGTGGCATTAAGAGTAAGAGGAAGATGGTTAGTGGCAAAAGTTGTCAAGAAAGGTTCAATATGGTTGCATGCTCCAAATTGAAGTGCAAGGATTGGTGTAGAGCTCAATTGAATGGATCTAGAAGGTTGTTTGAATGTCTCTGTGAGAATTCAAATTGCTTGCCACCCGGTGGGAACAATGGTGATCCACAAGAAGACAGGTGTAAAAACAAGGTTTGGGACCTTGGAATTCATTCCCACAATCAACACTCTTGGGGCCTTGTCACTTGCTTCAACTTGCTCGAAGGAGTTAGGCGCCTAGTTTGGGATCTCGGTAGCCATTGGAATTACAAACATTGGTGGAAATTCCTGGATCAGTACAAACACAAGGCACCATGACAAGGAGCTCACCACATGTCCAACTTAAGGACTTTAACTAAAAGTGCTTGGTGGGAGACAACCCACCGTGGTATGATCATTCCTTTTCATTCTTAGTTGTTTTTCGTAGTAGTAGTTTTCTTACTTATTTGATTTTTATTGAGTTCTTACTAATTTTCTGATCATGCAGCTATTTTAGAACAGGAACCGAATAAAAAAAAATGAGCACATGACGCGCAAGCGTCGCTGACACGTACGCGTCATAGGTGTGTGCGTGAAAAATAAAGAGTGAACAGAAAGTTGCGCGGGAGTGGCACAGGAATGATGCCTTACGCACAAATATCCTCACGCGTACGCGTCTATGACGCGTGCGCGTCATTGGTGATTTTGGCACACCACGCGTACGCGTGACCTGGAAAATTGGCGTCAAAGAGTGTTTGGGCAGATAGTTGTACTAGCTTGGGGCTAGAAGTGTGCTAGAGGCACAAATTTGATCACGTGTACGCGTCCCTGACGCGTGCGCGTCATCTGCACAAATGGCCATCCACGCGTGCACGTGCATGATGCGCACGCGTCGTATGAAAGTGTAGATTCCCAAGCCACGTGAACAGAGAGTTATGCGTGCGCGCGGCTGTCTTCGCACGAATCGTGCAAAACCAAGGGCACGCGGACGCATGCCTGATGCTTACGCGTCATTATGAAAAATTCCGTGACCCACGCGTACGCGTGCTGCACGCGTACGCATTGCCTGCGCCGCACAACTCCACTAGTTCGCCGCCCAGTTTTAATTTTCTTTCCCCATCTCCCAATCCTAATTCTCTCTTATTCTTTTATCCTTTTCTTTTTCTTTCATCATAATATTCGTTTCTTTCTATTTTCAGTTATTCTTTACTTTAGGACAAGCAAACTTTTAAGTTTGGTGTTGAAGCTTCGCTTAAGGGTTTTCTGTTTATTCCTATGGCACCAAAAGAGAGGCGAATCATCTTCACTGAGGAGCACAACCTGAAGAATAAAGCGACCGTTAGGATAACTAAGGTGGTTGAGTTCCTTTCATTTTTTCCCTCCCCTTTTTCTATGTTATGTTCTGGTTTTCTACTATTTTTCTTTGTTTGTTGCATGATCCTTTATTAGTTAGAATCCTAGGACTAGTTTAGTTTTCTCTTAATTGCTTTAATTCTGAAAAGATGTCTCATGTATTACTCACTGATCTTGAATTCAAATAAAAAATACAAAAGTGATGTATTGCATGAGAAAGTGAGTTTATATTGAAGAATAGTCTTATTTACTTAGATGTGGTGGTATTTTCTGTAATTCTGAATGCATGACTGATAAACCCCTATTTTATGATTCATCTTGTGCTTAAATTAAGTGTTTTTTATCAACTCTTCACCCACTTATTCATGTAAATTGCATGGTTTTACTATTCCTTCCTTGTTTTGTGATATATGAGAAAACATATTTCCTAGGCTTTAAAAATATTAAATTTAATTATCCTTTATTACCATTCGATGCCGTGATTTGTGTGTTGAGTACTTCAGGTTTTATAGTGCAAGAATGACTTAAAGGATGGAAAGGAAACATACAAAAATGGAAGGAAAGCGCAAAATGGAGTTTTTGGAGAAACTGGCAGCGACGCGTCTGCATGGACGACGCAAACGTGTGCTTTGCGTAAATTGGCATTGACGCGAGCGCATAAATGACGCAAACGCGTGACTCGCGAAATACAACTGAGGCGGACGCATGACTGACGCGACCGCGTGGAAGAGCAACACTCCAGATGACGCGACTGCGTGACATACGTGGACGCGTGACGAGCACGATCTGCATAATTTGCAGAAGTCGGCCCAGCGATTTCTGGGCCCTTTTTGGTCCAAATCGAAGCCCAGAGAACACAGATTAAAGGGCTATAAATGGAGGAATCCATCCATTCATCAAGACACATGACATACGAGGGGGGATACAACATACATTCAGTGAGAGTTTTAGGATTTAGATGTAGTTTTTAGAGAGAGAGGTTCTCTCCTCTCTCTTAGGATTAGGATTTACTTTAGGCTTTAGGATTTTTTTAGTCATTAGGATTGTTTCTTCATACCAGGTTCAATATTCTATGTTTCTCTTCTATTTTTATTTACTCTGATGCTTTTATGTGTATTTGATTGATGTTGCCCAATTGGCTTATGAACCATTCATGTTAGGATTTTCTTAGTTGATATAATTTGAGGTATTGCAGACTCATGATTATTTTACTCTGTTTATGATTTATTTTCTTCTTTTGGCTTTGGTTAATTAATTGGTAATACTTGAGTTATCAAACTCAACAGTGGTTGAAATTGGCAATTGTTAATTAATTTGGATCGCTCTAAAAGTTGACTGAAACTCGAGGATCCATTCAATAAGTCTACTTGACTTTCCTTTATTTAATAAGGGATAACTAAGTGGGATTAAAACCCAATTCTCATCATATCTGATAAGGATAACTAGGATAGGAATTCCGATTTTCATACCTTGCCAAGGGCTTTTCTTAGTTATTAATCTATTAATTCCTACAATTTATTTTCTCTTATTCAAAACCTTTTCAAAACCCAAAATACTGTTTTCCATAACCAATAATAAATCATACTTCCCTGCAATTCCTTGAGAAGACGACCCGAGGTTTGAATACTTCGGTTTATAAATTTTATTGGGTTTGTTACTTGTGACAACCAAACTTTTGTAAGGAAGGATTTTCTGTTGGTTTAGAAGCTATACTTACAACGCGATCATATTTTTATGTTTCTTTATCGATAGGAAATTTGTCCTTCAAAATGGCGCCATTGCTGGGGAGTTGCAAACGTGTGCCTTATTATTGGTTATTGTAAATATTTTTCTTTTACTTGTTTATTTGTTTTTGTTTTCCCTTCTTGTTTCTGATAGCTACTATGAATTCTCACCCCTCTCGCTTTGAGTTTGGTTCTAATTTTGTTGAAAGGAATGGAAGCTATAACAGGACTGTTCATACCCTGGGTCGAGTTGTCTGATAAACCACCATTTTATGGTTTACAATGTGTTTAATTGTGTGGTTTTATCATGGTCTTTACCCACTTATTCATATAATTAGCATGTATTTATATTTCCTTCCTAAAATTATTACATGATTGAAAGCATGCTTCTTTGGTCTTAATTTAGCTAATCTCAATCCTCTCTTATTACCATTCGATGCCTTGATCTGTGTGTTAAGTGTTTCAGACTTTATAGGGCATGAATGAGTGAGAGATTGGGAAGGAAGCTTGCAAAAATGGAAGGAACACAAGAAATTGAGGAGATGACCAGCGAGAAGTGACGCGTACGCGTCAGCAACGCGACCGCGCGGAAGAAAGGAATTCGCAGTGACGCAGCCGCATGGCTCACGTGACCGCGCGGATTGGAAAAGCACAAGTGACGCGGAAGCGTGGACGACGCGAACGCATGGCAGGGAAAAACGCGAATGATGCGTCCGCATGGATGACGCGATCGCGTGACGTACGCGATCTGCAGAATTACAAAAGTCGCTGGCAGAGATTCTGGGCCGCATTTCAACCCAGTTTTCGGCCCAGAAACACAGATTAAAGTCAGGGAACTTGCAGAGACTCAGGAGGCTCTCATAATTCACGATTTTAGGATTAGATGTAGTTTTTAGATGGATAGGTTCTCTCCTCTCTCTTAGGATTTAGGATTAGGATTTTTAGAACTTAGGAATATTTTTATCAAGTTCAATATCTTTTTATTTCGACTTCTCTTAATTGTTGATTATTGATGTTGCTTATTTGGCTTATGACTCTTCATATTTGGATTGATTTATTTTATTAATGCAATTGAGGTATTTCAGATTTATGATTGTTTTCTCTAATTTATGTTATTGATGCTTGTGCTCCATCCAAATTATTTTCATTCAAGTAGGTTTTATTCCCTTTTGTCTTTGGTTGATTAATTGGTAACTCTTGAGTTATCAAACTCATTGTTGACTGAAAATCGGAATTCTTCAAGAATTGATTCGAGATCCAATAACTCTAACTTTTCCCAAGGAAAGACTGGGACTTGAGGATTCGAATTAATTCATCCACTTAACTTACCTTCATAGTTAGAGGTTAACAAGGTGGGAGAAAAATCCAATTCTCATCACAATTGATAAGGATAACTAGGATAGGACTTCCAGTTCTCATACCTTGCCAAGAGTTTATTCTACAGTCAATTATTTATTTTACTTGTCATTCCTCATAATTGTTCCTCATTCTTAAAACCCCCAGTTTACAAACTCATAACCAATAATAAGAACATACCTCCCTGCAATTCCTTGAGAAGACGACCTGAGGTTTAAATACTTCGGTTATCAATTTATTTAGGGATTTGTTACTTGTGACAACCAAAATGTTTGTAAGAAAGGATTTTTGTTGGTTTAGGAGCTATACTTGCAACGAGTACTTAATTGTAAAGATTCTTAGACCACGCAAAAATCCTCTCTTCAAAATGGCGCCGTTACTGGGGAATTGCAAACGTGTGCCTTATTATTGGTTATCGTAAATATTTAAAAAAAATTCAGATTTTTATTTTAAAATTTTTGTCTTATCTTATCTTATTTTTCAAAATTCAATTTTTTTTTAAAATCATCTCTTTTTCAAAAGATTTTCTTTTTGTTAGTTTTTGTTTTTATTTTCTCTCACTACTATAAACTCTCACCCCTTTGGCTATGAGTTTGGTTACAATTATTTTGCAGGAAGAAGAAATTACAATGAGAACAGGCATCAAGGTTGGAACAATCAAAGATGGGAGGAGCCACAAGGATTTGATCAACCCTCATGGCAACAACCACCTCCAATGGACTATCAACAACCACCACCATATGCCTATGAACCCTCTCCTCAACATGACTTTGGACCACCATACTCACAAGCCCCTTTCCGCCATTCACCTCCATATGACCCTAACCCTCAACCACCATACCAACCACCTTATGAGCCGTATGAACCATATATAGAACCACCCCAATTCCAACCCAATTACTCACAAGAACCACCACTTCAATATTCACCATCTCCATATCCATCAATCCAAGAGCACTATAATCCTATTTATGATAGTCGAGCGCATCAAGAGACAAAGGATCATTTCAAGGAAACAGTGGGTCGATTTCAGGCAACCCTTCATCAATTGGAGCAAGCGATAAATCAATTAGCTTCCCGACGTTCGAACACTCAAGGAACCCCCATGGCTTCATGTGGACAATCTAATGAAGAACGTAGTATGAAGGAGATACTAGAAACTCCAGTGAACAGTACGGAGCATGACTTTGTACTGGAACAAGTGGAGGAAGCCGGAATTATTGAAGAAGAAGAAGTGGTTGAAGACTTAGGAGATGCAGAACCTCCATGGGAAAGTCCAGTCATAGAACCCCTTCCAAGACGTTCGAAATTGATACTAAGGAGGGTGTACAACCTCCAAGGCATATCACAGTTGAAGACTTGGAAGAGGTTGATCAAGAGATGGAGATTCAAGAAGAAGAAGCACAACCTCCCATGCACTTGGAAAGCAATGAAGAGGATATTGAATTGGAAGAAAGCTACCAAGAGGAAGAGGTTGAAATTGAAGAAGCTTGCAAAGAGGTGGTAGTTGTCAAAGAAGAGCACAAGGGAGTGGGGCTTGCACGTTCATTAGAAACACCTCCCCCTAAGTTTCCATCATCCTTCACAACATTCAAGTGGGTAAAATTCATATCCCTTAGCTTTCTAATTCCACTTTTATATGGGCTACTGGAGACGGATGGTCAACTTAGAGCTCTCTGTGGCATTAAGAGTAAGAAGAAGATGGTCAGTGATAAGATTTATCCTGCAAGGTTCAACATGGTTGTGTGCTCAAAATTTAAACGTAAAGGTTGGTGTAAAGCTCAATTGAATGGATCTAGGAAGCTGTTTGGTAGCCGCAGTGAGAATTCAAATTACTTATCACCCAGCTGGAAAGATACAGATCCCGACACAAATGGGTGTAAAAGCAAGATTTGGGATCCTGGAATCTGCTCTGACATTTGTCACCCCGGGAGCCTAAGAATCTGTTTGAAGCTTCTTAAGGGCTTTACATGCCTAGTTTGGGATCCCGGAGGCTACTGGCATTCCAAGCACTGGTGGAGATTTCTGGACGAATTCAAGCATAAGCCACCATAGCAGGAAGCTCATCCGATGTCCAACTTAAGGACTTTAACTAAAAGTGTTAGGTGAGAGACAACCCACCATGGTATGATCGTTCTCTTTTTAGTTTTAATTTTAGTCTGTTTTTTGAATTTTTATTGAACCTGAAATTTTTGCATGACATTCATTGCATTTTGCATTCTGCATACAAAAAACGAGAAATCACGCACGCGACGCGGCAGCGTCGCTGACGCGTCCGCGTCACTAGTGCGATGGGTAGAAAAATAATTGAACAGAGAGTCACGCGAGAGCGTGGCTGGAGGCGCGCCTTTAGCATAATTTGACCCCACGCGACCGCGTCATGTGGGAACTTTGGCCTCCCACGCGACCGCGTCACCCACGCGGCCGCGTGCCCTGATTTTTGACGTAAAAAGGGTGCACAACGAATTATTGTGCGAGAGTGGTGCTGGATTGGTGTTGAACGCACAATTCTACCCACGCGGACGCATGGCTCACGCGTCCGCGTCATTCCCTTCTAAAGCTCACTCACGAGATCGCATGCCCCACGCAATCGCGTCACCCCAAATTTGGCAAATAAAATAATTCGAACAGAGAGTTGTGCAGGCGCGAGGCTGCACTCGCGCCAAAAGCATAACGTGTCACGCGACCGCGTGACCGACGCGACTGCGTCGATTAACTTAAAGCGCAAGTCACGCGACCGCGTGCCCCACACGTCCGCGTCGCTTGCGCCGCACAGCTTATCCTAATTTGCCAAATATCTTATCTTTTCTTCTCCAATCCTAATTTTTCCCTCCCTCATTTCTTACTCACTTCTTTCCCTTCTCATTCTTCTTATCTTTCATTTTATTTTACTTAATTTATTTGTATATTTCATTCATTGCATCTTCATTTAGTGCATATTTTTCTTTTCTTTTCTAATTTTATCATTTTTTCTTTGGTGTTAATTTTCTTATTTAACTGTTGCATCTTTTCTGGTATAATTTTTAGTGACTTGTTTTACCATGTTGGGTGATGCTATTTTTCTGTCAATATCAATCTTTTATGATACCTATATTCCTTTTGCATTGACATGAACTTACATTGTCTTTCATTACCCACTCTCTTTCCCATTGTTGTACATTTTGTCCCACTGGCATGCCATGGCTTCTATTGTTTTCTCACGTACATGTTGAAGCTTCCATGTAAATGAGACCCTTATCATTTGGCATTAACCCAACCATACTTCATTTATTTTCTTATCTTTATTTTTGGGTTACTTTTCTTCCCTATTTTCTTTCAGGATGGGCACCCGAAAGGGAAGCGGAAGATGTTTACATGGGGAGAGAAGACAAGTCCATCTGCACAATCTTTGGAGAAAAGTGGTGCACGAAATTGCAATCACACTTTTGCAACTCCGCACAACTAACCAGCAAGTGCACTGGGTCGTCCAAGTAATACCTTGCGTGAGCAAGGGTCGATCCCACGGAGATTGTCGGCTTGAAGCAAGCTATGGTTATCATGTAAATCTTAGTCAGGATATCAGAAATTATCAGGATTGATTTGTGAAAAGCAAAAGAACATGAAATGGTTACTTGTTTTGCAGTAATGGAGAATAGGTTGAGGTTTTGGAGATGCTCTGTCCTCTGAATCTCTGCTTTCCTACTGTCTTCTTCATCAAACACGCACGGTTCCTTCCATGGCAAGCTGTATGTAGGGTTTCACCGTTGTCAATGGCTACCTCCCATCCTCTCAGTGAAAATGTTCCTATGCTCTGTCACAGCATGGCTAATCATCTGTCGGTTCTCGGTCAGGCCGGAATAGAATCCAATGATTCTTTTGCATCTGTCACTAACACCCCGCCTGCTAGGAGTTTGAAGCACGTCACAGTCATCCAATCATTGGATCCTACTCAGAATACCACAGACAAGGTTTAGACCTTCCGGATTCTCTTGAATGCTGCCATCAGTTCTAGCTTATACCACGAAGATTCCGGTTAAAGAATCCAAGAGATAAATACTTAATCTAAGGTAGAACGGAGGTGGTTGTCAGGCACACGTTCATAGTTGAGAATGATGATGATTGTCACGGATCATCACATTCATCCGGGTTAAGAACAAGTAGTATCTTAGAATGGAAGCAAGCATGATTTAATGAGAAACAGTAGTAATTGCATTAATCCATCAAAACACAGCAGAGCTCCTCACCCCCAACCATGGGGTTTAGAGACTCATGCCGTGAAAGATACACAAAGAAAACGTGTAAAGTGTCATGAGGTACTGATACAATGTCAAAAGATCCTATTAATAGTAAACTAGTAACCTAGGGTATACAGAAATGAGTAAATGACGTAAAAATCCACTTCTGGGTCCACTTGGTGTGTGCTTGGGCTGAGCATTGAAGCATTTTCGTGTAGAGACCTTTGCTGGAGTTAAACGCCAGCTTTTATGCCAGTTTGGGCGTTTAACTCCAAGTTTTATGCTAGTTCCAGCGTTAAACGCTGGAATTTCTGAGGCTGTTTTGCCACGCCGGTTTGGGCCATCAAATCTCGGGCAAAGTATGGACTATTATACATTGCTGGAAGCCCAGGATGTCTACTTTCCAATGCCGTTGAGAGCGCGCCAATTGGACTTCTGTAGCTCTAGAAAATCCACTTCGAGTGCAGGGAGGTCAGAATCCAACAGCATCTGCAGTCCTTTTCAGTCTCTA
>NC_029781.3:23197240-23198245 GCF_000817695.3 Arachis duranensis
GGACCCTAAATTTCAGCCAGAAAATACCTGAAATCACAGAAAAACACACAAACTCATAGTAAAGTCCAGAAAAGTGAATTTTAGCTAAAAACTAATAAAAATATACTAAAAACTAACTAAATCATACTAAAAACATACTAAAAACAATGCCAAAAAGCGTATAAATTATCCGCTCATCAAAAAGCATCAGTTGGAAAAACCCGTCCACCTGCACATCTTAGCATGCACCGAGGACGGTACAATCTTTAAGTGTGGGGAGGTCGATACCGATCTCCATGGGTTAGCTATTTTCTTCTTTTCAACACCATTGTTTTATTTTCTTTGTTTGTTCATTATTGCATTTGCATGTTTAATTGCATGTTTGTTTGATTTTATGCATTTAGCTACTGCTTGGTTAAAATAATAAGTTTCTTTTTAAGATTCTATTTTTGAAAAATTTCACTAATTTAAATTGAAAATTTTTGTGTTAAATTTGTTTGAAGTTGTATTTGGAACATGGTTTTTGAGCCAAAGAACACACAACCTGTGAGATTTGGAGCTTATTTACATGGTTACATTATTTAACCATAAATTTTTATTCTTGTGTATTTTCTTCTCTATAATTGTAATCTTTGCTTTGTTCCATTCTATATGTCCAATATTTAATATATTTACATGCTTGAATATGATTGAGGCCATTGTTTGATTCTAGCTCACTTATCTCAAAATTAGCCTACCTTTTACATCACCCTTGTTAGCCCCCTTGAGCCTTTAATTCCCTCTTATTCTATAAACCACAACACTAACCTTAAGCAAAAAAACAAATTTAAAATCCCAAGTTGAATCCTTGGTTAGCTTAAGATAAAAATTGTGTAATTGTTTAAGTGTGGGAAACCGATTGGGAACATGGATGATAAAAACAAAGGGTGGGAAGTTGAAAAGAATGAAACAATTCAAAATAAATTTTTTTGGGAAGCATGCTTATGTGAAATCAAAATAATTGAATTACCATGTGCATTAAAAAAA
>NC_029781.3:23198315-23207965 GCF_000817695.3 Arachis duranensis
CACTTAGCCTTATATATACATCCTTACCTTTACCTCAGCCCCATTACAACCTTGAAAAGACCTCATGATGTTTGCATTAGTATACTAAATATTTGTTGATTGGTTAGATGAAGAACAAAGTTTTAGAAAGCATGATTAGAGAAGAGTAGAGAGATTGACCCTAGACACTTGAGAGATTTGAGTGCATATACACTACCAGTGAGGGATCAATGCTTAATTCTATGTTTCCTGCTTTCATTAGCTATCTTCTTACAAGTTTATTTACTTTTTATTATGTACTTTGAATTAGTGGAATTTAATTCATATTTGTTTTGAAGAACTTATTTACTTTTAACCAAGTAGGTAGAAACATTTTGCATATAGTTGCATTCACATTCATAGGTTGCATTACATAAGTCTTGCCTTTTCCTACTCATTTATTTGGTCTCCTTGAGTTTTGCATGAGGACATGCTAATGTTTAAGTGTGGGGAGGTTGATAAACCACTATTTTATGGTTTAAAATGTGTTTAATTGTGTGGTTTTATCATGGTCTTTACCCACTTATTCATATAATTAGCATGCATTTATATTTCCTTCCTAAAATTATTACATGATTGAAAACATGCTTCTTTGGTCTTAATTTAGCTAATCTTAATCCTCTCTTATTACCATTCGATGCCTTGATCTGTGTGTTAAGTGTTTCAGGCTTTATAGGGCATGAATGAGTGAGAGATTGGGAAGGAAGCTTGCAAAAATGGAAGGAACACAAGAAATTGAGGAGATGACCAGCGAGAAGTGACGCGTACGCGTCAACGACGTGACCGCACATAAGAAAGGAATTCGCAGTGACGCGGCCGCATGGCTCACGCGACCGCGCGGATTGGAAAAGCACAAGTGACGCGGAAGCGTGGACGACGTGAACGCATGGCAGGGAAAAACGCGAATGACGCGTCCGCATGGATGACGCGATCGCGTGACGTACGCGATCTGCAGAATTACAAAAGTCGCTGGCAGAGATTCTGGGCCGCATTTCAATCCAGTTTTTGGCCCAGAAACACAGATTAAAGTCAGGGAACTTGCAGAGACTCAGGAGGCTCTCATAATTCACGATTTTAGGATTAGATGTAGTTTTTAGATAGAGAGGTTCTCTCCTCTCTCTTAGGATTTAGGATAGGATTTTTAGAACTTAGGAATACTCTTGAGTTATCAAACTCATTGTTGACTGAAAATTGGGATCCTTCAAGAATTAATTTGAGATCCAATAATTCTAACTTTTCCCAAGGAAAGACTGGGACTTGAGGATTCGAATTAATTCATTCACTTGACTTACCTTCATAGTTAGAGGTTAACAAGGTGGGAGAAAAATCCAATTCTCATCACAATTGATAAGGATAACTAGGATAGGACTTCCAGTTCTCATACCTTGCCAAGAGTTTATTCTACAGTCAATTATTTATTTTACTTGTCATTCCTCATAATTGTTCCTCATTCTTAAAACCCCCAATTTACAAACTCATAACCAATAATAAGAACATACCTCCCTGCAATTCCTTGAGAAGACGACCCGAGGTTTAAATGCTTCGGTTATCAATTTATTTAGGGGTTTGTTACTTGTGACAACCAAAACGTTTGTAAGAAAAGATTTTTGTTGGTTTAGGAGCTATACTTGCAACGAGTACTTAATTGTAAAGATTCTTAGACCACGCAAAAATCCTCTCTTCATTGTCTGACCCAGGATGTTCGACAGACAAAGCGACTGACCTCTTCAAGTCATGACAATCCGACCTATCCTTAAAGAGCTCGGCCAAGTCACAGGAAAGCCCAAAGAAGGGCCCAAATAGAGGAGCACGCCCCAAATCCTAAGGCAGCCCAAGCCTACGGAGAGAAGGGCGGTTCCCTTAAAGATAAGCTGACATCACCCAAAAGATAAGATAAGATAAGATAAGATAACTAACTTATCTTATCTAAGAAGGTCACTCTACGCCATTATAAATACACTGGAGCACCCAGGTATAACTCATAATCTGATTCTACTCAATACCTGTTTAATACCCTTGCTAACTTAAGCATCGGAGTCCCTTGCAGGTACCCCCCACCCCTCGGTGACAAGGGGTCAACAGCATTCTCAGTTCCACAAGTCGGACACACCAGCTCCGGCTACTACACATCTGCCAGACACGTCGGCTCTAACCAGCACAAGAAGATCTCATCCGAGATCGACCTACAGTTTCAGGTAACCCTCGGAACATTGGCGCCGTTGCCGGGGAACCTGGAAGTCATCCCATCACCATGGCGGACGACCATGACAATGACCACGATTCAGGTTTGGAAGATAGAACGTCGCACAAGAACGCGGATGTTACACTCAAAGATACTCCGGAGCCCAATGGGAACAAAAATTCATCAAATCCAGGAGTGATAGAGGCGCTTCAAGATCGATTAAAGCAACTTGAGAAAGAAGCCCAACATCAACGCGAAAACGAAGAGGATCTGCATCGGGAGATAAGGCGACGCCGAGAATTAGATGATAAACTTCTAAAACTCGAAGCCGATCTCAAAACTAAAGCTACTTGATCCACTCCAGAGGATAGCTCTCGCAAGGATCAAGATCCATTCATCAAGGAAATTATGAAGACCGAAATCCCAAAGGACTTCAAACTTCCGGATATGACTCTGTATGACGGCACTTCAGACCCCAACCATCATCTCAACAATTTTAGAAGTAGAATGTACTTCACTGATGCCTCGAATGCAGTTCGCTGCAAGGCCTTTCCAACAACTCTTACCAACACAGCCATTAGATGGTTCGACAGCCTACCTCCAAAGTCCATCTCAAGCTTCAACGACCTGGCCAAAAAGTTCCTGGCCAGATTTTCCATACAAAAAGATAAGGCTAAACACGCACCCAGCCTACTAGGAATCAAGCAAGGGGATCGGGAGAGTCTTTGTAACTACATGGAAAGATTCAACAAAATATGCATGGACATACAAAGCCTACCAACAGAAGCTGCCATTATGGGCCTCATAAATGGCCTACGAGAAGGACCGTTTAGCCAATCTATATCAAAGAAGTACCCTGCATCCCTGGACGAAGTACAAGAACGGGCGTAGAAGTACATCAACATGGAGGAGAATTCTCGACTTGGGAAAGCCTCGAGGTTCGGTTCCACCTACAGAGATAAAGATAAAGAATCGAAGAAAAAGGAAGATCGCTCCGGGGAGAAAATGAAAAAATATCATAATTACACCCCTCTTAGGGTATCCTTGGTAGATGTTTACATAGAAGTCTGCCATACGGAAAAAATACCCCCAACTCGGCCACTCAAAGGCAAAAGAGGAGGAGGAAATTGGAACGAATACTGTGAGTACCATCGAGTCTGAGGACATTCCACCAACGAATGCTTCGACTTGAAAAATGTCATAGAAAAATTAGTAAGAGAAGGAAAACTAGATCGGTTTTTGGCCAACCGGAACGAAGAGCCAAGAAAAAGAAGAAGGGATGAAGATGTCGGACGATCTGAGTGATCACCCCGCACACCGGAGAGACAGGTCCACGTGATACCCGACGGATTTGCGGGAGGAGGAATCTCCAAATCATCTCGCAAGTGACACCTCAAAGAAGTATACCACGTCGAAGGAAAGAAGGAGGCGCCAGACATCCCAGCAATCACGTTTACCAAAGAAGATGCATCCGAAATTATCTCAAGACACGACGACCCCATGGTCATCACTATCATACTAGCAAACGCCAACCTCTACCGTACATTAATTGACCAAGGAAGCTCCGCCGACATCTTATTCAAAACTGACTTCGACAAGCTCGGCTTAGAAGAAAAAGAGCTAAGAGCATACCCGAACAGCCTGTTTGGACTTGGGGATACAACCTTCGGAAAGGGGAACCAATCCAAAACACTCAAGATAGACTACATCGTGGTTGACGTAAGCTCAGCCTATAACGCCTTAATAGGTCGAACAACGTTAAACCAACTCGGCGCAATAGTTTCAACTCCACATCTATGTATGAAATTCCCAACTGCAGAAGGGATAGCTACAATAAAAGCAGATCAAAAGATAGCGCGTCGCTATTATAACGAAAGTCTAAACCTCAGAGGTGAAGGAGGAGAGTTCCACACAATCGACCTTGGTGGAGCTCAGAAGCGAGAAGAACTCCGTTCACAGCCCGAGGGTGAAGTAGAGAAAGTTCGAATCGGAGACACCTCGGATAAGACAACTAATATTGGCACGATCCTGAAAGGAGATGCAAAGGAATCACTCATACAGTTCCTACGAGATAATGTTGATCTCTTCGTATGGAAAGCTGCCGACAACTTGGCAGTCTATCCGGGATCCCGGCCGGTACAATAAAGACGAAGAAAACTCAGGCCAGAACGGTCTCAGGCTGTAGCAGAACAGGTGCAAGCACTACTAGAGGTAGGGTTCATAAGAGAAGTTAAGTACCCACTATGGCTAGCAAACGTTGTCTTGGTAAGAAAGTCAAATGGGAAGTGGCGAATGTGCACCGACTACACCGACCTCAACAAAGCCTGCCCAAAAGACCCTTATCCACTCCCAAGCATTGACGCTCTAGTAGATGCCTCATCGGGATATAAGTATCTCTCGTTTATGGATGCATACTCAGGGTACAACTAGATCCCAATGTATCCACCGGATCAAGAAAAAACCTCGTTTCTAACACCCAAAGCAAACTATTGTTACATCGTAATGCCTTTCGGCCTTAAGAACGTGGGAGCTACTTATCAGAGGCTAATGAATAAGGTTTTCTCAGATCACATCGGAAAAATCATGGAGGTCTACGTGGATGACATGTTGATAAAGACACAAAGTGAAGAAACATTACTGTCCGACTTGGTTCAAGTATTCGACACCATACGGAAGCATGGCATGCGACTTAACCCAGCTAAATGCACCTTCGCCGTGGAAGCAGGTAAGTTCTTGGGCTTTATGCTCACAGAAAGAGGAATCAAGGCAAATCCAGATAAATGCCAGGCCATACTCAACATGAAGAGCCCAACCTGCGTCAAAGAGGTACAACAACTCAATGGGAGATTGGTGGCCTTGTCCAAATTTCTAGCAGGGTCAGCGATAAGATCCCTCCCTTTCTACGCTACTTTAAGGCAGGGAAAGAACTTTGAGTGAACAACGGAATGTGAGCAAGCCTTCCGAGACTTCAAAGAATTCTTGGGGCGGCCACCTATCCTATCTCGACCCCGAGAAGGAGAACCACTCATATTGTACCTCGCAGTAGGAAGCCGGACAATAGCCTCAGCACTAATTAGAGAAGATGAGGGTGAGCAACAACCCGTCTACTTCATTAGCAAAGCACTGTAGGGGTCAGAGCTGAACTACCAGAAAATAGAGAATTTTGCCTACGCCCTCATACTCACATCCCGACGACTTCGCCCGTACTTCCAAGCGCATACCATTAAGGTTCGGACCAACCAGCCCATAAAGGGGATATTACAGAAAATAGATCTAGTAGGAAGAATCCTACAGTGGGCAATCGATTTGTCCAAATTCGACCTCCAATACGAGGTGTGAACAGCCATTAAATCACAATACCTAGCCGACTTCATTGCAGAATTCACAGACACCCCGGAGATCCCCATAGAGTGGAATATATACATGGACGGCTCCTCGAATAAAACCGGAAGTGGTGCAGGTGTGATAATCGAAAGCATCCAAGGAACCCAACTTGAGCTTTCCCTCAAATTTGGATTCCCGGCCTCAAATAACCAGGCGGAATATAAAGCGTTATTAGCTGGTTTGAAGCAGGCTAGAGAAGTTGGGGCTCGGAAACTCAATATCTACAGCGATTCACAAGTCGTTACCTCACAAATAACAGGGAACTACCAAGCCAAAGATCCTACAATGAAAAAGTATTTAGATAAAACCAAGGAACAGCTTGGACAACTCGGGGAATATAGGATCTACCACATACCCCGCGAGCAAAATGCCCGAGCTGACGCACTCTCAAAACTAGCCAGCACCAAACCAGGGGGCAACAATAAAAGCCTCATCCAAGAAATACTACAGAACTTGTCAATATCGGAAGAAGAAAAAGTCCTAGCCATAACAGGTCGGGATCAAGGATGGATGACCCCCATAATTAACTACCTCAAAACAGAAGCGCTCCCTACAGCTGAAAAAGAGGCAAAGAGGTTAAAAAGGGAGGCACAATACTACACTATCATAAACAACACCCTATACAAAAGAGGGATCTCAGCACCATTGTTAAAATGCGTACCGACCTCTAATACAAAAGAAGTCTTGGAGGAAGTACACAGTGGCATTTGTGGCAATCATCTCGGAGCGCAAGCTCTCACCAAAAAGGTACTCCGTGCGGGATTCTATTGGCCAACTCTATGAAAGGAAGCTACCGAATTTGTAAAGACATGTCCACCATGTCAGAAGCATGCCAACTTTCACATCGCCCCGCCGAAAAAGCTCATCAGCATGACCTCACCTGGCCATTTGCAAAGTGGGGACTCGATCTTCTCGGACCCTTTCCCCAGGGATCGGAACAAGTCAAGTTCCTCATAGTAGGGGTAGACTATTTCACAAAATGGATCGAGGCAGAACCCCTAGCCAACGCCACTGCTCAAAGAAGTCAAAAATTCCTATATAGGAACATCATTACAAGGTTCGGGGTCCCATACTCCATCACCACAGATAATGGCACCCAATTCACAAATGCAGGCTTCAGAAAACTAGTAGCCGACTTGAATATAAAATACCTGTTCCCCTCCATCGAACATCCCTAAGCCAATGGACAAGACGAAGTGGCCAATAAAGTCATATTGGCCGGGCTGAGATGGAGACTGCAAGAAGCAAAGGGAGCTTGGGCCGAGGAACTTCCACAAGTCCTATGGGCGTATCGAACAACCCCCCATTCTACTACGAACGAATCACCATTTCGATTAGCATATGGAGTGGAGGCAATGATTCCAATAGAAGTCGAGGAAGGGTCTTCCTGAGTAGTCCACTATAATGAACAAATCAACTCTCAACTTCAAAGAGAAGAGCTCGACCTACTTCCGGAAATCCAAGAAAGAGCTCGGATCAGAGAAGAAGCACTAAAGCAGCGAATGGCTTCCGGGTATAATCAAAAGGTAGTGCCAAGAGGTTTTGTTGAGAATGATCTCGTCTTAATCCGAAATGATATTGGAACAACTGGACCCGGAGAAGGAAAGCTGGCAGCCAACTGGAAAGGACCCTACCGAGTCACAGAAGTACTTGGGAAAGGCTACTACAGACTGTCCGAACTCGAGGGACGAGAACTCCCCAAATCATGGCATGCCTATAACCTAAGAAGGTACTATAGCTAGGACAGGTAAAAGATCTCATCACAAGATGCACTCTTTTTCCTGAAAAGGTTTTTTAATGAGGCGTCAAGATTGAGATTTAATTCGACTTAAGGGTACGGAAAACTCCCTCATGTATATATTTGCACTTTCTATTCTACAAATTCCCAAGACGCATTAATCTGAAGCATTCATCATCCGATTATAAAGCAACGGATCGACAAAAAGTGAAGAACCGATTCACTGTACGATCTTGATAGGAATGATCGACCGACAAAGGTGAAAACGCGATTCACCTAAAGGACGATTAAACCGGGACAAAAACCACCATCTACAAATCGGCAAAGATGAACACAGAAATAATGCAAGAAGTTATCGAAAGTGATCCCAAAAAAGAACCTAACGAGGTCTTATGGATTGCTATATAATAACTTAAAAAGACTGGCTGACACTAAAAAGTCAGACCAAGTCAACCCATGTTATTAGCAAATCCCTGGAAAGAGGTCTAACCAACCCTATTAAAGAGGAATTGCTATAACTTATAAGAGATCGACCTAACGAAGTCGGTCTCCTACAAGACAAGTTGTAAAAGTAATCCCTGAAAGCGACCTAACAAAGGTCCAAGAAAGAGGATTACAAAAACAACTTAGAAGAGATCGACCTAACGAAGTCGGTCTCCTACAAGACAAGTTGTAAAAGTAATCCCTGAAAGAGACCTAACAAAGGTCCAAGAAAGAGGATTATAAAAACAACTTAGAAGAGATCGGCCTAACGAAGTCGGTCTCCTACAAGACAAGTTGTAAAAGTAATCCCTGAAAGAGACCTGACAAAGGTCCAAGAAAGAGGATTACAAAAACAACTTAGAAGAGATCGACCTAACGAAGTCGGTCTCCTACAAGACAAGTTGTAAAAGTAATCCCTGAAAGAGACCTAACAAAGGTCCAAGAAAGAGGATTACAAAAGCAGCTTAGAAGAGATCGACCTAACGAAGTCGGTCTCCTACAAAACAAGATAATCCCTGAAAGAAACCTGAACAAAGTCCAAGAAAGAGGATTATCGAATAACTTGACAGAGCCCGACGTAACAAAGTCGACCCGGAAAGATAAAGTTACAAAAGGCAAAACCTCAAAAGAGATCTGAACAAGATCTAAGAAAAAGGATCACCTAGTAATGAAACGGGGACCAACATGAAGAAGTCGGACTAAAGCTACAAAAAGTCATAAAAAGTAATCCCAAGGGGTTACTCGAAAAAGATCAATTGAGAAGATCAACCAACAGAGGGGAGATAACTCGACCCAATAGACCTCGACCTCGCCACAAAAGCAATCAAAAGAGGATGGATAAAAAAAAACAACTCTGAAAATTTCAGGTAAATGCTAAAGAAAGCTACAAGCAAGCATATCGCAGTTACCATAAAACAAAGACTCAACAGGCCGCTTGAAGCCAACCCTAAGAGCAAGAGAAATCATTTTGTTTTTCAAAAATAAAGTTGCTAAAAGTAGCAACTGGAGTATCAACAGTCAACAAAACATCATTTACAAAAAAGAGTTCAAAGCCCATAAATCGGGCTATCTACACAAATACTTAAAAAAAAAAGAGGTCAACCAAGATCTGGAGCCTTCCTGGCAGCATTAGTAAGGGGAGAAGGAGGGCAAGTCTGAATAGGCACAACATCTACAGTTCCATCATCCCGGTTCAGAATCTGGCAATCCGGATCAGACGTAACGGGAGGAACCGAGGAAGTCGACACCTTGATAGAAGGCACTGGGGGAGGTTTGGTGCACGAATTTGTAATCCGTACAACTAACCAGCAAGTGCACTGGGTCATCCAAGTAATACCTTACGTAAGTAAGGGTCGATCCCACGGAGATTATTGGTTTGAAGTAATCTATGTTTATTTTATTAGTCTTAGTCAGGATGCCAATAAGATTAATTGGATTTAATTGTAAGAAGTCAAAGTATTTTGGAATAAGGAATTATTACTTTATTAATGAAGAATATGTTGGAGCTTTGGAGATGCTTTGTCCTCTGAATTTCTGTAATGTAATATTCAACTCAATTGTTTGTAAAGTTCCATCCATGGCAAGCTGTATGTAGGGTGTCACCATTGTCAGTGGCTACTTCCCATCCTCTCAGTGAAAACGGTACAGATGCTCTGTCACAGTACGGCTAATCAGCTGTCGGTTCTCGATCATGTTGGAATAGGATCCATTGATCCTTTTGCGTTTGTCATCACGCCCAGCAATCGCGAGTTTGAAGCTCGTCACAGCCATTCAATCCTTGAATCCTACTCGGAATACCACAGACAAGGTTTAGACTTTCCGGATCCTCAAGAATGGCCGCCATCA
>NC_029781.3:23208586-23212272 GCF_000817695.3 Arachis duranensis
ACACAAACTCATAGTAAAGTCCAGAAATATGATTTTTGCTTAAAAACTAATAAAATTCTGTTAAAAACTAATTAAAACATGCTAAAATCTATATGAAATTACCCCCAAAAAGCGTATAAAATATCCGCTCATCACAACACCAAACTTAAACTGTTGCTTGTCCTCAAGCAACTAGATAAATAAAATAGAATTAAAAGAAATTAAGAAGTAATAATATTTTAGAGTTTTTAAGTGGAGCTCAGATTCTTATTAGATGAGCGGGGCTTGTAGCTTTTTGTTTCTGAACAGTTTTGGCATCTCCTTTTATCTTTTGATATTCAGAATGGTTGGCATCCTTAGGAACTCAGAATTCAGATAGTATTATTGATTCTCCTAGTGTAGTATGTTGATTCTTGAACACAGTTACTTTATGAGTCTTGGCCGTGGCCCTAAGCACTTTGTTTTCCAGTATAACCACCGGATATATAAATGCCACAGACACATGACTAGGTGAACCTTTTCAGATTGTGACTCAGCTTTGCTAAAGTCCCCAGTTAGAGGCCTCCAGAGCTCTTAAGCACACTCTTTTTGCTTTGGATCGCGACTTTAACCACTCAGTCTGAAGCTTTTCACTTGGACCTGCATGCCACAAGCACATGGTTAGGGACAACTTGATTTAACCGCTTAGGCCTGGAATTACTTCCTTGGGCCCTCCTAACCACTGATGCTCAAAGCCTTGGATCCTTTTCACCCTTGCCTTTTGGTTTTAAGGGTTGTTGGCTTTTATTCCTTTTCTTGATCCAATGATTTCTTGTAATAATTTTTTTTACTGCTTTTTCTTGCTTCAAGAATCAAATTCATGATTTTTCAGATCATCAATAATATTTTTCGTGTTCCTCATTCTTTCAGGAGCCAAAATTCATAAAATTTAAGATAAAAATTATGCATTGTTCAAGCATTCATTCAGAGAACAAAAAGTGTTGCCACCACATATAGTTAATTATATTTTTTATTATTAAGAACTCGAAAAAATAAATTACTTCTTTATTCTAATTATCTACTATTTTATTCATGCCTAATGATGATGAGAAAAATAAATTATAACTTAATTGGAAATAAAACCAGAATAGATATATTAATTACTACTACTACTACTATATATCTCCTAAGGTAAATTTCTATAATAACACTATCACAGAGTTAAGGCTAAAATTAGAACTCAACAACCTGTGTTTTGAGAAGTAGATGTTCCTCTGATCTGTGGGGTGCTTGGTCCTTCAAGGATTAATTTCTGGCGCTTCAGCTCCCTTAAATCACGCCCTTACTCTTCCTGTTCCTTAAGCAGTTTGCAAAGCATGCTACTTTGATTGTTCTGCTCTTCCTTTATTTGGTTCATAACTTCTTGCAATTTGGAAATAGATGCCTCAAGATGTTCCCAATATTCGAATTGAGGAAGTTCTGGGAGGACTTCCTGTGCTCTCCTCTTGATTGGATCATCCTGCAGCTGTTGTCTGTCCATTGATATTCTAGTGATTGGCCTTTCAACTGAGATATACTCTGTTATTCCCATCTTCACTCTGGCATCTCTGCAGAGCATAGAAATTAAGCTTGGATAGGCCAGTCTGGCGTCCTTGGAATTCTTGTTTGCTATTTTGTATAGTTCACACAAAATCAGTTGATGAACTTCTACTTCTTTTCCCAACATGATGCAGTGAATCATCATTGCTCTTTTAACAGTAACTTCAAAACGGTTGCTGGTGGGCAATATAGAATGCCCAATGAAATCCATCCAGCCTTTGGTAACTGGTTTGAGATCTTCTCTTTTGAGTTGATTTGGGATGCCAATGGTGCTGGTGGTCCACCTGGCTTCAGGGATGCATATATCCTCTAGAATCTTGTCCAGTCCTTTGTTTACCCTCATCATTCTCCTATTAAAGGAGTCTGGGTCATCTTTCAGTTGAGGAAGCTTAAAGATCTCCCTGATTTTGTCAGGATGGGTATGAACAATCTTTCCTCTAACTAAGGTCCGATGTTCATAGAGGGCAGCTCCAATTATTCTTTGCCTATCTGTCTGCCATAGATTAGCATAGAACTCCTGAACCATGTTCCTTCCCACTTTCGTTTCAGGATTAGCTAGGATTTTCCAGTTCCTGTTTCGAATTTGTTCTTAGATCTTCGGATATTCATCTTCTTTCAGATCAAACTTGACTTCCGGGATCACTGATCTGTGACTCATTATTTTGTAGTAATGGTCTGAATGTTCTTTAGTTAAGAACTTCTCTTGATTCCAAAGTGGCTTTGGAATATTCTCTTTCTTGCCTCTTGGGTTGGGTTGTTTTCCTTTAGGGGCCATGATCAAAGTGAGAATGTTTTTGTGATCACGGATAAGCACACCAAACTTAGAGGTTTGCTTGTCCTCAAGCAAAAGAAAAGAGAGAAGATGAATAAGAGGAGGAGAGCAAGTGTGGAATGGAGGATGAGGAGAGGTGGGACGCCGAAAGGGAATATAAAGGGAGGGGGTGGGATTCGAAAATAAGAAAAAAATATAAGATAAGAGATGTGATTTATAAAAGATAAACATGATAAGAAAAGGATATAATTTAAAAAGATATGAATGATATTTAAAGATAAATTTGAAATATATAATTTGAAAAAGATTTTAAAAGATAATGAAGTTTGAAAAGAAATTGGAAACAAGAGTTGGATCGGATTTGAAAAGAGAAAGTTTATGTTCATGTATGAAGCCATATTATTTAAAAAAAAAGGGTTTTAGAAATTAGGGTTTTTAGAAAACTAATTTGATCTGAGGGATGACAATTTGAAACATGTTTATGTAAGAAATCATGAATTGAAACATAAAAAATTAGAAAATTTTTGAAGAAAAACGAATTTTACCTCCTCCCCACCATCCTGGCGTTAAACGCCCAATTGCTGCATCTTTTGGGCGTTTAACGCCCAATTGATGCTTCTCCTGGGCATTCAACGCCCAGCTGTTGCTTCTTTCTGGCGTTGAACGCCAGGAAGTCCTTTGTCACTGGGCGTTTTTCTGAACGCCCAGGATGCTATGATTCTGGCGTTAAACGCCCAGAAGGAGCTTCTTTCTGGCGTTCAACGCCCAGAAGATGCTCCTTTCTGGCGTTCAATGCCCAGATTGCTACCTTTACTGGCGTTGAACGCCCAGTGGATGCTTCTGTTGGGCGTTCAACGCCCAAAATGTTTCTCACTGGCTTTTCCACGCTAGTGAGCATCCAAGTTCCCCTGTAACTCTGTGAACTCAAACAAATGCTATTTTACCTTTTGAATATACTTGACACATACCTGTAAAGAAAAGGAAATTTATTTAATTAGTAAATAAACTTTGTAAATGGCTGGGTTGCCTCCCAGCAAATGCTTCTTTATTGTCTTTAGCTGGACTATTACTGAGCTCTAATCAAGTCTCAGTTTTGAGCATTCTTGCTCAAAATTACTTTCAAGATAATGTTTAATTCTCTGTCCAAAGTTGCCTTCAAGATAATGTTTAACTCTCTGTCCATTAACAATGAACCTTTTGTTAGATTCATTATCCTGAAGCTCTACGTATCCATATGGTGATACACTTGTAATCACATATGGACCTCTCCACCGGGACTTTAATTTCCCGGGAAATAATTTGAGCCTAGAATTGAATAACAGAACTTTCTGCCCCGGCTCAAAGACTCTGGATGACA
>NC_029781.3:23212542-23214118 GCF_000817695.3 Arachis duranensis
GTCTTGAATGCTGTTCTGTATGCCCACAGAGCATCATCCAAGCTTCTTGCCCAATCCCTTCTACGGTTAATTACAGTCCGTCCAGGATTCTTTTGAGTTCTCTGTTTGAGACTTCAGCTTGCCCATTAGTCTGTGGGTGATATGGAGTAGCTACCCTGTGGCTAACTCCATAACGAACCAAAGTCAGAGTAAAGCTATTTATTGCAGAAATGAGTGCCCCCATCACTGATTAATGCTCTAGGGGTACCAAATCTGCTGAAGATGTGTTTCTGGAGGAATTTTAACACTGTTTTAGTGTCATTAGTGGGTGTTGCAATATCCTCCACCCATTTGGATACATAACCCACTGCCACCAGAATATAAGTGTTTGAGTATGATGGTGGGAAAGGTCCCATAAAGTCAATACCCCATACATCAAACAACTCAATCTCCAAGATTCCTTGTTAAGGCATGGATAACTGTGAGGCAGATTGCCAGATCTTTGGCAACTGTCACAATTAAGTACAAACGCTCGGGAATCTTTATAGAGAGTAGGCCAGTAGAAGCCACATTGGAGGACTCTTGTGGCTGTTCGCTCACTTCCAAAATGTCCTCCATACTGTGATCCATGGCAGTGCCATAGAATCTTCTGTGCTTCTTCCTTAGGCACACATCTATAGATTACTTCGTCTGCACATCTCTTGAAGAGATATGGTTCATGCCAAAGATAGTACTTTGCATCTGTGATCAATTTCTTGGATTGCAGCCTACTGTACTCTTTGGGTATGAATCTCACTGCCTTGTAGTTTGCAATATCTGCAAACCATGGCACTTCCTGGATGGCAAAGAGTTGCTCAACCGGAAAGGTTTCAGAGATCTCAGTAAGAAGGGGGGACGCCCCTTCTACTGGTTTTATTCAGGACAGGTGATCTGCTACTTGGTTCTCTGTCCCTTTTCTGTCTCTTATTTCTATATCAAACTCTTGCAGAAGCAACACCCATCTTATAAGTCTGGGTTTTGAATCCTGCTTTATGAGTAGATATTTAAGAGCAGCATGATCAATGTACACAATCACTTTTGATCCTACTAAATAGGATCTGAATTTGTAAACGGCGTAAACCACTGCAAGTAGCTCTTTTTCTGTGGTTGTGTAATTCTTCTGTGCGTCATTTAGAACACGGCTGGCATAGTAAATGACGTGCAGAAGCTTGTCATGCCTTTGTCCCAACACTGCACCAATGGCATGGTCACTGGCATCACACATCAATTCAAATGGTAATATCCAGTCTGGTGTAGAGATGATTGGTGCTGTGACCAATTTAGCTTTCAGAGTCTCAAATGCCTGCAGACACTCTTTATTAAAGATAAATGGCGTGTCAGCAGCTAGCAGGTTGCTCAGAGGTTTGGCAATTTTTGAAAAATCCTTTATAAACCTCCTATAGATTCCTGCATGCCCCAGAAAGCTTCTGATTGCCTTAACATTGGCAGGTGGTGGTAATTTTTCAATTACCTCTACCTTAGCTTGATCCACCTCTATTCCCTTGTTTGAAATTTTATGCCCAAGGACAATTCCTTCAGTCACCATAAAGTGACATTT
>NC_029781.3:23214618-23215296 GCF_000817695.3 Arachis duranensis
TTGTGCATGCATCTGGCTGGGCTAATTGCCTTAAGATCACTTATGGACCACCCAAGAGCTGTCTTGTCTGTCCTAAGCACTTGAATTAGTGCTTCTTCTTCCTGTGGCTCTAAGGTAGAGCTTATGATTACAGGAAAGGTATCACCTTCTCCCAGAAATGCATATTTCAGGGATGGTGGTAATGGTTTGAGCTCGGGTTTGGGAGATTTCTCCTCTTCCTGAGGGATTTTCAGAGGTTCTATGATTCTCTCTGATTCCTCCAAATCAGGCTGAACATCTTTAAAGATGTCCTCTAGCTCTGATTCGAAACTCTCAGCCATATTGACCTCTCTTACCAGAGAGTCAATGATATCAACACTCATGCAGTCATTTGGGGTGTCTGGATGTTGCATGGCTTTGACAACATTCAACTTGAACTCCTCCTCATTGACTCTCAGGGTTACTTCCCCTTTTTGGACGTCAATGAGGGTTCGGCCAGTTGCTAGGAAGGGTCTTCCTGGAATGAGAGTTTCACTCTTGTGCTCTTCCATTTCCAGCACCACAAAGTCAGTAGGAAAGGCAAATGGCCCAACCTTGACAATTATGTCTTCAATCACGCCTGATGGGTATTTAATAGAGTCATTAGCAAGTTGAAGACATATCCGGGTTGGTTTGATTTCTTCAGTCAAACCAAGCTTT
>NC_029781.3:23215431-23216091 GCF_000817695.3 Arachis duranensis
CGGGATCTTTAAGCTTCTCAGGTAAGCTTTTCAGAATGACTGCACTGCATTCTTCAGTGAGGTAAACTTTTTCAGTTTCCCTCCAATCCTTCTTATGAATTAAGATCTCTTTCATGAACTTAACATAAGAGGGTATTTGCTCAAGTGCTTCTGCAAACGGAATCTTTATTTCAAGAGTCCTGAGATAGTCTGCAAAGCGAGCAAATTGCTTATCCTATTTTTCTTGGTGGAGTTTTTGAGGATAAGGCATTTTGGCTTTATATTCTTCAACCTTGGTTGCTGCAGGTTTATTACCTACAGAAGTGGGTTGGGAAGCCTTTTTAGAAAGGTTGTTATCAGCACTTGTATGTGACTGATCCCCTACTGGCGTTTGAATGCCAGGGGTGGAAGCTGGAGTGGTGTTAGACGCCACTTTCTTATTTGTTACTGGCGTTTGAACGCCAGAACCATGTTCCCTTTGGGCGTTCAACGCCGGATTCATGCTTGTTTCTAGCGTTGAACGCCAGAAATGAGCATGGTCTGGGCATTCAGCGCCAGCCTTATTCCTCTCTGGGCTCTGATTGTCCGCAGAGGGATTTTGAGTAGCCATTTGTTCATTTCTTGGCTTCCTGCTGCTTTGAAGTGAAGTATTTAATGTTTTCCCACTTCTTAATTGAACTG
>NC_029781.3:23216182-23216550 GCF_000817695.3 Arachis duranensis
TTTGACAGTTGCTTTTCTGTTTGCTTTAACTGTACTTCCATATTCCTGTTAGCCATTCTTGTTTCCTGTAGTATTTCTTTGAATTCGGCTAGCTGCTGGGTTAGAAAGTCTAATTGTTGATTGAATTCATTAGCCTGATCCACAGGACTGAGTTCAGCAGTTACTGCTTTAGCTTCTTCTTTCATGGAAGGTTCAATACTTAGGTACATATGCTGATTTCTGGCAACTGTATCAATAAGCTCTTGAGCTTCTTCAATTGTTTTTCTCATATGTATAGATCCACCAGTTGAGTGATCTAGAGAAATCTGAGCTTTTTCTGTAAGCCCATAGTAGAAGATGTCTAATTGCACCCATTCTGAAAACATTTC
>NC_029781.3:23216582-23226909 GCF_000817695.3 Arachis duranensis
ATTTCAGAGGGGCATTTTCTTAGCATCTCTCTGTATCTCTCCCAGGCATCATAAAGGGATTCATTATCTCCTTGTTTGAAGTCTTGGATGCTTAGCCTTAGCTGTGTCATCCGTTTTGGAGGGAAATAGTGATTCAGGAATTTTTCTGATAGCTGTTTCCATGTTTTTATGTTGTCCTTAGGCTGGTTATTTAACCACCTCTTAGCTTGATCTTTTACAGCAAATGGAAATAGTAATAATCTGTAGACATCCTGATCTACTTCCTTATCATGTATTGTGTCAGCAATTTGTAAAAATTGTGCTAGAAACTCTGTAGGTTCTTCCTGTGGAAGACCGGAATACTGCCAGTTTTGCTGCACCATGATAATGAGCTGAGGATTCAACTCAAAGCTACTAACTCCAATGGAGGGTATACAGATACTACTCCCATATGAAGCAGTAATGGGGTTAGCATATGACCCCAGAGTCCTCTTGGACTGTTCATTTCCACTTAGTTCCATAATGGAATAAAGGAGATGATATGTATGTTAATATTATTTATTTTATAAAAATTTTTTTTATAAAATAAAATAAAAATGAAATAAATAAAAGAAATTGAAAATATTTTGAAATTGAAATCTGAATTTTTATATAAAATTTTCGAAAATGTAGTTTAAAATTAGTTAGGAAAGATATTTTTTTGAATTTTGAATTTTTTTTTATGAAAGAGAAAAACACACAAAAGACACAAGACTTAAAATTTTTAGATCCAATGCTCCTTATTTTCGAAAATTTTTGGAGGGAAAACACCAAGGAACACCAAACTTAAAAATTTTAAGATCAAAACACAGGAAAGACTCAAGAACACCTTGAAAATTCACAAGAACACCAAGAACAAAAGAAAGAACACCAAACTTAAAATTTTTAGAAAACCAAGACAAATTTTCGAAAATAAAAGAAAAGTTAACAAGAAAACACCAAACTTAGAGTTTGGCACAAGATTCAATCAAAGAAAAATTATTTTTGAAAAAGATTCCAAAGAAGATACCCAATTATCAAGAACAACTACTAAAGCTCCAGCCAATTGGGCAGCAACTTCAGTGTTGATTTTAAAGATGTATTATATTTATGGATAAAAGTATAAAATTTTTGAAAATTAATGTTTTGAAAAAGTACAAGAAAAACAAGAAAAGACACAACACAAGAAAAACTCAAGATCAAACAAGAAAAATAAACAAGAACAACTTGAAGATCAATGAAGAACAAAGAACACAAGTTCGAAAATTTAAAGAAAAATATAAAATATGCAATTAACACCAAACTTAGAACAAGACACTAAACTCACGAAAATTAACAATTAATTAAGAAAAATAATATTTTTGAAAAGAAATTTTTTGAAAAGAAACTATCCTATCAGGATTTAATGACTCTATAACAATAAAAATAAATTATTCCCAATCTAAGAAATAAAATAAACCTTTAGTTGTTCAAACTCGAACAATCCCCGGCAACGGCGCCAAAAACTTGGTGCACGAATTTGTAATCCGTACAACTAACCAGCAAGTGCACTGGGTCATCCAAGTAATACCTTACGTGAGTAAGGGTCGATCCCACGGAGATTATTGGTTTGAAGCAAGCTATATTTATTTTATTATTCTTAGTCAGGATGTCAATTAAAGTTATCAGTTAGAATTATTGGAAAAATAAAAGAACGAGAATTAATTACTTGTAATGCAGTAATGGGGAATATGTTGGAGTTTTGGAGACAAGGTTTAGACTTTCCGGATCCTCAAGAATGGCCGCCATCAATTCTAGCTTATACCACGAAGATTCTAATTAAAGAAGCTAAGAGATGCCCATTCAGTCTGATGTAGAACGGAGGTGTTTGTTAGGCACACATTCATGAATTGAGGAAGGTGATGATTGTCACGGATCATCACCTCCTTCACAATTAAGCGCGAATGAACATCTTAGATAGGAACACGCACACGTTTGAATGAAATAGAAACAATTGCATTAATTTATTGAGATGCTGCAGAGCTCCTCACCCCCAACGATGGAGTTTAGAGACTCATGCCGTCAAAGTGTATAAAATTCAGATCTGAAAATGTCATCCGGTACAAGATAAGTCTCTAAAAGTTGTTTAAATAGTAAACTAGTAACCTAGGTTTACCGAATATGAGTAAACTAAGATAATTGGTGCAGAAATCCACTTCTGGGGCCCACTTGGTGTGTGCTGGGGCTGAGACTAAAGCTATCCACGAGCTGAGGCTTTTCTTGGAGTTGAACTCCAAGTTATAACGTGTTTTGGGCGTTCAACTCCGGATCATGACGTGTTTCTGGCGTTTAACTCCAGACAGCAGCATGTACTTGGCGTTCAACACCAAGTTACGTCGTCTATCTTCGCGCAAAGTATGGACTATTATATATTGCTGCAAAGCCCTGGATGTCTACTTTCCAACGCCATTGAGAGCGCGCCAATTGAACTCCTGTAGCTCCAAAAAATCCATTCCGAGTGCAGGGAGGTCAGGATCCAACAGCATCAGCAGTCCTTTTTCAGCCTAACTCAGATTTTTGCTCAGCTCCCTCAATTTCAGCCAGAAATTACCTGAAATCACAGAAAAACACACAAACTCATAGTAAAGTCTAGAAATATGATTTTTGCCTAAAAACTAATGATATTCTACTAAAAACTAATTAAAACATACTAAAATCTACATGAAATTACCCCCAAAAAGCGTATAAAATATCCGCTCATCAAGGTTCAACATCATCATCGGGATCATCTGGGACAATCTTGCCATCCTTTACTATGTTATCAAGACTAACGAGAGTCAAGTCAGCATCAGGAGCAACAATCCAGAACTGCTCCATCAGGTTCTCAGAGGCGGCAGTTACGCTGCCCACAAGGTGACCCTGAAGCTCGGCATAATTAACCCGAGCAGTTTCCAAATCACCCGGAGATGCATCAACTCCCTATAAGCTGAGACATAGCTATCCTTGTGCTTCAGTGCCATGTCCTCAGCCAACTTCAAAGAAGCAGCCAAGGCAATAAAGCTGGCCATCTCACCCTCCAGTTCCTTCTCTACCTTCGCCAACTTCACCTCCAACTCCTCCTTCAAACCCTTGATCCGATCAAATTCTGATTTGGCCTCTTCCATGAAGGATTTTGTGGCATGAATCGGGATCCCTGAACTGTTCGGAAAATAGCCGCACCCATATGTGCCATTTTCACACTACTTTTGGTGATAAAATCCAGATGCTGAGGAAGAGACACGTCGTCCATGGAGAGCCCACCATAGGGGGCAATTTGCTGGTCAACAAACTCGATAGCATCAAAATCTGGCGCATCCAGGTTAAAGGGCTCGGATGTTTTTTGCTTTTTTAAAGGAGGAGCACCAGAAGCAACGGCAGAAGTCTATGGAGGATCGACCTGACAAATCGAGGAGTAGGAATTGCTTTTCTCAGCCTGGGAGAACTCAGCACAGGAGGCTTCACTGGGAGCTGAGAAGATCCCTCTCCGGCCACTTTACCCGAGATGTTCAGAGCAGCAGTTGCCTTCTTTGCCCTTTTAAAGGCCTTCATGGAGTCATTGTTCTTTGACATCTCTGCAAATACAAAATCAGCCACCGTAAAGAGTTACAGTCACAATAAGAGGAAGAAAAAATTAAGAAATAAGTGTAGAAACAAGTCAGACAAGTACCCAAAAATGGCCCGAACCAAGGACGGGTCATTCAAAAACCTTTTTGTATCAAAATGGGGTGGTGCCCCCCATAGATCCTCAAGAACAGCAACAAAGGCACGCTCAACATCATCAAGCATCTCCCAGGTATAGTGAGACACTCTCACATCCCTCTGCCACTCTAGAGGGAAAGAAGGCTCATCATTTTCATCAAGAAAAAAGGGGCGGGCCCCCTCGACAGCATGAACCTTAAAGAAGTAATTCTTGAAGTCCTTAAAGGACTCATCATACATAGCAAAAACTTTATGGCCCTGGGCAGACCTGAAAGAAACCCAGGAAGCTTTCTTTTTTGAAGAACCGCCAGGCTTGGCGGAAACAAACAAATAAAGGAAAAGAGTCTGAGAGGGTGTTACATCTAATTCTTGGCAGAGAAGCTAAAAAATTTTAATAAAACCCCAGGAATTTAGGTGAAGCTGGGATGGGGCAATATTACACGACCACAACAGGTCGGTCTCAAAAGTAGTAAAAGGAAAAGTAACGTTCAACTGACTGAAGAAGTATTCATAGGCATAGAAGAAGGGACACTCCCTCTCAATAGAAGTTGGAAAACAAACTCTCTCATCAAAATCAGGAGCAACAAGCTCGTAATCCTCCTCACGGGCACTGTTACCACAAATCCTATGGCGCTTCCTCAGCTCTGTGCAAAATTCAGCATCCACAACAGAAACACACAACAAAACAAGGGAGTCCAGCCAATCGGACATCCCCTCGGGAACTTTGGAAGACATTTCTATAATGTTATTGCGAGAAGACATGAGGCCAACTAATCCTACAAGTAAGAAAAAAAGATGGGGTTACTAAAAACATCTCGGACAAGGGAGAAAATAACTCAACACGATCCAGGCGAACACACAGAAAAGGAAAACCCCAAGACTCAAACCAAAGTCCTAGGGTATCCTTTGGAGGCAATAATAAAGCAAGGTTTCTAGGAAAAATCTCCTTCTCGCATCCCAGCACCTCTCAAAACAAGAAAAGAAGGCTTCAAATAGCAAGCATTTTCATCAAAGTAAAAAAGTCATCAAAAACATTGCCTTACAGTCTAAACCAGCAAAAACTATCCCCAAACATCAAGCACGCCAAGCAGAGACCATTAAAGATGCAACCTTTTTCAAGAGCAGACAAAAGAAACCTTTAAATAAAACGAGGAACAGAAACAACAAAGAACATGCAAAGCCCTAAAAGCATCAAGCAAAAGCAAAAAGGATCATGCAGAAGATGGAAAAACTCCCAGAAAGCACATTTCAACAAATCTAGGGCACAATGGAAATAGAAAGATCCAAACTTTCTCAAAAAGGGAGGATCAAAATCAAAACCTTATCACAAAGCCAAAAACAAAGAAAAAGCACGAAATGGGACTAACCTGGAGATGAAAGAAGCTTCGAGAAAGAAAAACAGAGGTGCAGAAATGAAAGTTGCCCCAAAAATCGCCAAGCGACGCCGCAATGCAAAGAAGCAGAAGCACAAGCGAAAGACAGAGAGCGAAGAGAGCAGAGAAAGAAGTGGCGAAGAGGTTACAAGGAAAGCAAAAGAAGAGAAACTGTTCAGAGGGTTACCTGAAACTGTAGGTTGATCTCGGTCGAGATCTTCTGTGTTGGTCAGAGCCGATGTGTCCGGCAGGTGTATATCGGTCGGAGCTGGTGTGTCCGACTCGTGGAACTGAAAGTGCTGCTGATCCTTCGTCCCCGGAGGGTGGGGGTACCTACAAGGGACTCCGATGCTTAAGTTAGCAAGGGTATTAAGCAGGTATTGAGTAGGATCAGAATATGAGTTATACCTGGGTGCTCCAGTGTATTTATAATGGTGAGATGTGGCCTCCTGTGGATAAGATAAGTTAGTTATCTTATCTTATCTTTATCTTATCTTCAAGTGAGGTCATCTTATCTTCAAGGGAACCGCCCTTCTCTTGTAGGCTTGGGCTGCCTTAGGATCTGGGGCGTGTTCCTCTATTTGGGCCCTTTGTTTGGGCTTTCTCGTGACTTGGCCGAGCTCTTTGAGAAGAGGTCGGATTGTCCTGACCTGAAGAGGTCGGTCGCTTTGTCTGTAGAACGTCCCGGGTCGGACAACTCGACCCAGGATATGAACAGTGCCCCTGCTTGAGCTCGGTCTTCTTTTTGAGATTGAGTCCTTGACTTCGGTCTTTCTTTGGTGAAGCCGAACTCAAGCATTTTGTCAACTCCTTTGTAGCAGCTTTGAATGTAGAACGTTTCTTCTAAAAGATGCGCGCTTTTATATCGGCGCTTTTTTTGGGAACGTGCGAGGGTATAATGCCCTCTTTAATTTGAGCATTAATTGCCCCATTTCCCTTTGGTTCTTTATTTTGATTTTGAAAACCCAAAAACGGTTTTTCTCCTTTAGCCTTTTCATAACTTCTTTTCTCTGCTCTCTTTGCTTTCTGTTCTTTCATTTGCGCTTCTGCTTTCTCTTGGAGTTTGTAGTTTTTGTGTTTTCTCTTCTGCGACATTGCTCTTTGTTCGCATTTTTGCTTGTGAGAGGACATCCCAGATTTCGTCTCCATCTTCAATTTCCTCAAAGCTTGCTGTTCTTTTCCTGGTAAGTACTGGCTTTCTTGTAGCTTCGTTTTCAATTTTTTAGTGAAGCTTTGATTTTGCATGTTTGAAAGTTTGAATCTTTTCGAAGTCTTGTATTTGCTTGTCACTGTAACATGTTCTTCCTGTCTTTCTTTTATGCATTGTCTTGGCTTTTCTGTTGAGGCTTTCTAGGGTTTTATTGTCGCTTATGGTTTTTTCCTGCCTGATACTTGATAAAAATCTGCGTCTGTTCCTCGCTTTGTTTGAAGATTTGCTTTTTGTCTGATCTTGAAAAAAAGTTGCATCTTTAATGGTCTCTGCTTGGCGTGTTTGGTAGAGTGCAACGATTTTTTGTATTTCTCCTTGCAGAAAGGTGTTTGCTGTTTTTTGAATTTCTTTTTGAGACATGCTGGGATGTAAGCTTGTAGATTGATTTCTGGAAACCTTGCTTTGTTACTACCTCCAAAGGATGTCCCAGGACTTAGTGTGTGCTTGGGATGAGCATTGAAGCTTTCATGTGTAGAGACTTTTTCTGGAGTTAAACGCCAGTTTTTATGCCAGTTTGGGCGTTTAACTCCGATTTTTATGCCAGTTCCAGCGTTAAACGCTGGGAATTCTGAAGCTGATTTGCAATGCCGGTTTGGGCCATCAAATCTCGGGCAAAGTATGGACTATTATACATTGCTGGAAAGCCCAGGATGTCTACTTTCCAACGCCGTTGAGAGCGCGCCAATTGGGCTTCTGTAGCTCCAGAAAATCCACTTCGAGTGCAGGGAGATCAGAATCTCTGAATCAGATTTTTGCTCAGGTCCCTCAATTTCAGCCAGAAAATACCTGAAATCACAGAAAAATACACAAACTCATAGTAGAGTCCAGAAAAGTGAATTTTAACTAAAAACTAATAAAAGTATACTAAAAACTAACTAAAATATACTAAAAACATACTAAGAACAATGCCAAAAAGCGTATAAATTATCCGCTCATCACAACATCAAACTTAAATTGTTGCTTGTCCCCAAGCAACTAAAAATCAAAATAGAGTAAAAAAGAAGAGAATATACTATAGACTCCAAAATATCAAAGAAACTTAGCTCCAATTAGATGAGCGGGACTAATAGCTTTTTGCTTCTGAACAGTTTCGGTATCTCACTTTATCCTTTGAAGTTTAGAATGATTGGCATCCATAGGAACTCAGAACTCAGATAGTGTTATTGATTCTCCTAGTTAAGTATGATAATTCTTGAACACAACTACTTATTGAGTCTTGGCCGTGGCCCAAAGCACTCTGTCTTCCAGTATTACCACCGGATACATACATGCCACAGACACATAATTGGGTGAACCTTTTCAGATTGTGACTCAGCTTTGCTAGAGTCCCCAATTAGAGGTGTCCAGGGTTCTTAAGCACACTCTTTTTGCCTTGGATCACAACTTTATTTCTTTCTTTTTCTTCTATTTTTTTCGTTTTTTTTTCAAGGATAAATTCGAAATCCTGTACTTCTTTTTCTTTTGTGATTAAAGCATTTTTCATTTAAGAGAGGTGATGGATTCATAGGACATTCATAGCTTTAAGACATGAACTTTAAATTTTATTAATCATGAATTAAGAACAAGACTCAAAAATAGATATAAGATAAGACTAATAGTAATAGAAAACAAAAAATTTAAATAGGCTCCTAATGATAGAGGTTATCACAGAGTTAGAACTCAACAACCTTGATTTTGAGAAGTGGATGCTCCCTCCACTTGAGGGGAGAGCTTTTGGCGTTTCATCTCTTGAAGTTCACGCCCCTGCTTCTCTTGTTCCTTCATCAATTTGCAGAGCATGCAGTTCTGATTCTGCTGTTCTTCCTTAAGTTGCTCCATAGTTTCTTGCAACTTGGTGATAGATGCTTCTAGGCTGGCCCAGTAGTCAATTTCAGGAAATTCAGGGAGGAACTCCTGCGCCCTCATTTTGATGGAGTTGTCTTGCATTTGTCCTTCCATTGACTTCTTGGTGATTGGATGTTCAATGGGTATGAATTCATCTACTCCCATCTATACCCCAGCCTCTTTACAGAGCAAGGAGATCAAGCTTGGGTAAGCCAGTTTGGCTTCAGTGGAATTCTTATTTGCAATTGTGTAGATCTCACAAGCAATCAGATAATGAACCTCCACTTCTTTTCTAAGCATAATGCAATGAATCATCACTGCTCTCTTGATAGTGACCTCAGAACGGTTGCTAGTGAGCAATATGGAACGCCCAATAAAGTCTAGCCAGCCTCTTGCAATTGGTTTGAGGTCTCCCCTCTTGAGTTGGTTTGGGACACCTTTTGAATTGGTTATCCACTTAGTTCCAGGGAGGAAAATGTCCTCTAGAACTTGATCCAACCCCTTATCTGCTCTCACCATTCTCCTATTAAAGGATTTAGGATCATCTTGAAGTTGAGGCAATTTGAAGACCTCTCTTATTTTGTCCAGATGGAAGTAGATAACTTTCCCTCTGACCATGGTTCTATAAGTATGGAAAGCAGTTCTAGTCTTTCTCTGCTTATCTGTCAGCCACAGATTTGAGTAGAATTCCTGAACCATATTTCTTCCAACCTTTATCTCAGGATTGGTTAGAACCTCCCATCCTTTGTTTCGAATTTGCTCTTGGATCCCCGGATATTCATCTTCTTTTAGATCAAATTGACTTCCGGGATCACTGACCTCAGACCCATTATTTTATGATAATGGTCTTCATGTTCTTTGGTTAAGAACTTCTCTTGATTCCAAAGACTCTTTGGATTATTCTCTTTCTTGCCTCTTAATTTGGTTTGTTTTCCCTTAGGAGCCATGATCTTGATGGATCTTGGCTTAGTGATCACGGAAAAACACACCAAACGTAGAGGTTTGCTTGTCCTCAAGCAAAAGAAAGGAAAGAGGGGAGAGAGGAGGAGAGCAAATTCAAATGGTGGGGTGAAAGGGGTGGCTGAACGTGTATTTATAATGGAGGGGGGAGATTTTGAAAAATTTGAAGGAGATTTGAGAAGATATGGAAAGAATTTGAGAGAAAATTGGGTTTTTGAAGAAGATTTGGGAAGGATTTGTGAGAGATTTGAAGAATGATTTTAATTTTTGAAAATTTGAAGGTGGATGATGAAAGTTTGAAATGTGTTTATGTAGAAAAGTATGGATCAAAAAAGAAAAGTTTGAAAAAATTTTAATCAGAAAGCAAAATCTCCGTCCCCCACCTTTCTGGCGTTAAACGCCCAGAATTCCCTTTGTCACTGGGCGTTTTGCTAAACGCCCAGGATGCTGCACGCCTGGCGTTAAACGCCCAGAATGGTGCCTATTCTGGCGTTTAACGCCCAAAATGGCACCTTTACTGGCGTTAAACGCCAGAATGGGCACCATTCTGGCGTTTAACGCCCAAAGTACCCCTTACTGGCGTTTTTTCGCCAGCAAGCTCTATTTCTCTACTTTTTGCACTGAATCCTTCTGTAACTCTGTGAATTCCTTCATTTTTGATACTTGCCCTTGTAGAAACAAAACATATAACCTGCTAATGACTGGGTTGCCTCCCAACAAGCACTTCTTTATTGTCTTTAGCTGGACCTTCACTGAGGATCATTCCAGCCTCAGTTTTGAGCATTCCTACTCAAAATTGCTTTCAAGATAATGCTAGATCCTCTGTCCATTAACAATGAACTTCTTGTCAGAATCAGTATCCTGAAGCTCAACATATCCATATGGTGACACTCCTGTAATCACATACGGACCCCTCCAGCGGGATTTAAGTTTTCCTGGGAACAATCTGAGCCTAGAGTTGAAGAGCAAAACTTTTTGTCCTGGCTCAAAGACTCTGGATGACAACTTCTTGTCATGCCACTTCTTTGCCTTTTCCTTATAAATCTTAGCATTTTCAAAGGCACTGAGTCTAAATTCATCTAGTTCATTAAGCTAGAGCAATCTTTTTTCACCAGCTAACTTAGCATCTAGGTTTAGGAATCTGGTTGCCCAGTAGGCTTTATGTTCCAGTTCCACGGGCAGATGACAGACATTGCCAAACACAAGTTGGTATGGAGAGGTTCCTATAGGAGTCTTGAATGCTGTT
>NC_029781.3:23228696-23229397 GCF_000817695.3 Arachis duranensis
TCCAATAGGATCTTGTGCATGCATCTAGCTGGGCTAATGCCCTTAAGATCACTTATGGACCACCCAAGAGCTGTCTTGTGTGTCCTTAGCACTTGAATCAGTGCTTTCTCTTCCTGTGGATTTAAAGCAGAGCTTATAATCACTGGAAAAGTGTCACCTTCTCCCAGAAATGCATACTTCAAGGATGGTGGTAGTGGTTTGAGTTCAGGTTTGGGAGGCTTATCCTCCTCTTGAGGAATTTTCAAAAATTCTTTTGTTTCCTCTGGTTCTTCCTGATCAGGCTGAGCATCCTTGAAGATGTCCTCAAGCTCTGATTCTAGACTTTCAGTCATATTGATCTCTTCCACCAAAGAGTCAATAATGTCAGCGCCCATGCAGTCATTTGGTGTGTCTGGATGCTGCATAGCTTTGACAGCATTCAACTTGAACTCATCCTCATTGACTCTCAGGGTTACTTTCCCTTTTTGTACATCAATGAGAGTTCGTCCAGTTGCTAGGAAAGGTCTTCCTAGAATGAAAGTTGCACTCTTGTGCTCCTCCATTTCCAGCACTACAAAGTCAGTTGGAAAGGCGAATGGCCCAACCTTGACAATCATGTCCTCTATTATGCCTGATGGATATTTCATGGAGCCATCAGCAAGTTGGAGGCATATCCGGGTTGGTTTGACTTCTTCAGTCAACCCAAGCTTTCTGATAGTGGA
>NC_029781.3:23229505-23230504 GCF_000817695.3 Arachis duranensis
TGCATGGTATCATAAAGCTTCCTGGATCTTGAAGCTTTTCTGGTAAGCTTTTCAGAATGACTGCACTGCATTCTTCAGTGAGAAATACTTTTTCAGTTTCTCTCCAATCCTTCTTATGACTTAAGATCTCTTTCATGAACTTAGCATAAGAAGGTATTTGCTCAAGTGCCTCTGCAAACGGAATCTTTATTTCAAGAGTCCTTAGATAGTCTGCAAAGCGGGCAAATTGCTTATCCTGCTCCGCTTGGCGGAGTTTCTGAGGATAAGGCATCTTGGCTTTATATTCTTCAACCTTAGTTGTTGCAGGTTTATTCCTTACAGAAGTGGTTGGAGAAGCCTTTTTAGAGGGGTTATTATCAGCACTCTCAGGTGTATGATCCTCCATTGGCGTTTGAACGCCAGGATTGGGTGAATATTGGGCGTTTAACGCCAACTTTTCTCCCTTTTCTGGCGTTTGAACGCCAGAACTGGGCAGGAAATGGGCATTTAACGCCAGCTTTCCCCCCTTTTCTGGCGTTTTAACGCCAAAAGTATTCCTCTCTGGGCTCTTACTGTCCTCAGAGGGATTTTGGACACTGGTTTCGTTATCCTCTATCAATTGTTCCTTATTTGGCTTTTTGCTACTTTGAGCAGTGTTATTCCATGTCTTCCCACTCCTCAGTTGAACTGCTTGGCATTCTTCTGTTATCTGTTTAGATAGCTGCTGTTTTGCCTGATTCAACTGAGATTCTATGTTCTTGTTAGCAATTTTAGTTTCTTGGAGCAACTCTTTAAACTCTGCTAACTATTTTGTCATCAGGTGTAATTGCTGATTAAGCTCAATCATCTGTTCTTGAGGATTAGGATCAGCGGCTACTGCCATAACTTCCTCCTTTGTAGAGAACTCATTGCTAGAGTACAAATGTTGATTTCTAGCAACAGTATCTATAAGCTCTTGAGCCTCCTCAATCGTCTTCCTCATATGTATAGATCCACCAGCTGAGTGATCTAAAGACATCT
>NC_029781.3:23233232-23234285 GCF_000817695.3 Arachis duranensis
GTTCAAAACGCCCAGTGAAGAAGGACAGACTGGCGTTTAAACGCCAGCCAGGGTACCTGGTTGGGCGTTTAACGCCCAAAAGGGTAGCATTTTGGGCGTTAAACACCAGAATGTGCACCATTCTGGGCGTTTAACGCCAGGATGGCTAGAAGGGAAGATTTTGTTTTCAAATCAAATTTTTTTTAAGTTTTCAAAATCTTTTCAAAATCAAATCTTTTTCAAATCAATTTTCCAATCAAATATTTTTCAAAACCAATTTCTTTCCATTTTTAAAGATACTTACTATCAATCAATGATTTGATTCAACATTTCAAGTATGTTACCTTTTCTGTTGAGAAAGGTTTAATGTTTGAATCATATCTTTTCTTGTTAGTCAAGTTTTTTTTTTAATTTTCAAATCAAATCTTTTTAAAATGTTTTTCAAATCATATCTTCTCAATCACATCTTTTTAAAACCAATCATATTTTCTTAACCACATCTTTTTCAAAATAGTTTTCAATCAAATCTTTTTGACTTCTAATTTCAAAATCTTTTTCAAAAATCACTTCACTTCTTTCCCACTTTCATTTTCGAAAATTAAGTAATGTCTTTCAAAAATGTTTTTAAAATTTTTCACTTAATTTTCGAAAATTACCTCCCCCCTTCTCACATCCTTCTATTTATGGACTAACACTATCCCTTAATGCAAAATTCGAACTCCATCTCCTTTGTTAAGTTCGAATTTTCTACTTCTGTCTTCTACTCTTCTTTTCCTTTGACACCTTAAGGAATCTCTATATTGTGACATAGAGGATTCCACATTTTCTTGTTCCCTTCTCTTTCTTATGAGCAGGAGCAAAGACAAAGGCATTCTTGTTGAGGCTGATCCTGAACCTGAAAGGACCTTGAAGAGAAAGCTAAGAGAAGCCAAAGCACAACTCTCTTTAGAGAACCTGAACGAATTCTTCAAGGAAGAAGAACTCATGGCAGTCAAAAACAACAACAATGCCAACAATGCAAGGAAGGTGCTGGGTGACTTTACTGCACCTACTCCCGACTTCTATGGGAGAAGC
>NC_029781.3:23236678-23237550 GCF_000817695.3 Arachis duranensis
GTTGGGCGTTTAACGCCCAGTCTGGCACCATTCTGGGCGTTTAACGCCAGAAAGGGGCACCAGACTGGTGTTAAACGCCAGAAAGGGGCAAGATGCTGGCGTTAAACGCCAGAAATGGGCACCAGCCCAGCGTTTAACGCCAGAAATGGCTCAAAACGTGTTTTTGAGTGCCATTTGGTGCAGGGATGACTTTTCCTTGACACCTAAGGATCTGTGGACCCCATAGGATCCCCACCTACCTGACCACTCTCTCTCTTCTTCACCCATTCACCAATCACCTCAATACCTCTTCCCCAAAAACCCCCCACCTATCAAATCCCACTATCATCTTCACTCTTTCATTTTCACACACCCTAAACACTACTTCTTCCCCTTTTGGCCGAACCACAAAGCCATCCCCCTCTCCTCTATTTCTCCTTCTTCTACTCTCTTCTTTCTTCTTTTGCTCGAGGACGAGCAAACCTTTTAAGTTTGGTGTGGTAAAAGCATTGCTTTTGTTTTTCCATAACCATTTATGGCATCCAAGGCCGGAGATACCTCTAGAAAGAGGAAAGGGAAGGCAAAAGCTTTCACCTCCGAGTCATGGGAGATGGAGAGATTCATCTCAAGGGTGCATCAAGACCACTTCTATGAAGTTGTGGCCATGAAGAAGGGTCAACTTTAATCAAAGGTTGGACCAAGTCCTCATAAACATTTGTGAAGAGGACGCTCAATGGAAGAGAAACTCAAGAGGAAAGCCGGTTCAACTGAGAAAGCATGACCTCAAGCCCATCACTAAGAAAAGGATGGAGCAAACAAGAGACCCCTCTCATCAAGAGATCCCTGAGATGCCTCAAGGGATGCACTTTCCTCCACAAAACTATTGGGAGCAA
>NC_029781.3:23237696-23238575 GCF_000817695.3 Arachis duranensis
GGAGGAGCAACAAAGACAAGGAAGAGACATTGAGGAGCTCAATCACTCCATAGGACCTTCAAGAGGAAGAACAAGCCGCCATCACTAAGGTGGACCCGTTCTTTAATCTCCTTGTTCTTTACTTTCTTGTTTTTCGAATTTTATGCTTATGTTTATCCATGTTTGTGTCTTATGATCATTAGTGTCTTAGTGTCTATGCCTTAAAGTTATGAATGTCCTATGAATCCATCACCTTTCTTAAATAAAAATGTGCTTAATTGATAAAAGAAAGAATTGCATGAATTTTGAATTTTATAACAGTTAATTATTTTGATGTGGTGGCAATGTTTTTGTTCTCTGAATGTATGCTTAAACAGTGCATATGTATCTTGAATTTGTGGTTCATGAATGTTGGCTCTTGAAAGAATGATGAAAAAGGAGACATGTTACTGAGGATCTGAAAAATCATCAAAATGATTCTTGAAGCAAAAAAAAAAAAAGAGAAAAAAATCGAAAAAAAAGAGAGAAATAAAGAGTTGTGATCCAAGGCAAATAAGAGTGTGCTTAAGAACCCTGGACACCTCTAATTGGGGACTTTAGCAAAGCTGAGTCACAATCTGAAAAGGTTCACCCAATTATGTGTCTGTGGCATGTATGTATCTGGTGGTAATACTGGAAGACAGAGTGCTTTGGGCTACAGCCAAGACTCAATAAGTAGCTTTGTTCAAGAATCATCATACTTTACTAGGAGAATCATTAACACTATCTGGACTCTGAGTTCCTAAAGAAGCCAACCATTCTGAATTTCAAAGGATAGAGTGAGATGCCAAAACTATTTAGAGGCAAAAAGCTAAAAGCCCCGCTCAACTAATTAATACTGATCTTCATAGATGTTTTTGG
>NC_029781.3:23238816-23239001 GCF_000817695.3 Arachis duranensis
TTGGACTTTACTATGAGTTTGTGTGTTTTTCTGTGATTTCAGGTATTTTCTGGCAGAAATTGAGGGACCTAAGCAAAAATCTGATTCAGAGACCAAAAAGGACTGCAGATGCTATTGGATTCTGACCTCCCTGCACTCGAAGTGGATTTTCTGGAGCTACAGAAGCCCAATTGGCGCGCTCTCAA
>NC_029781.3:23239526-23241144 GCF_000817695.3 Arachis duranensis
TCTTCGTGGTATAGGCTGGAACTGATGGCGGCATTCAAGAGAATCCGGAAGGTCTAACCTTGTCTGTGGTATTCTGAGTAGGATTCAATGACTGAATGACTGTGACGTGCTTCAAACTCCTGAAGGCGGGGCGTTAGTGACAGACGCAAAAGAATCACTGGATTCTATTCCGGCCTGACCGAGAACCGACAGATGAATTCTGCTATGCTGTGACAGAGCATATGCAATCGCTTTCACTGAGAGGATGGGAGGTAGCCACTGACAACGGTGAAACCCTTGCTTAAGCTTGCCATGGAAGGGAGTAAGAAGGATTGGATGAAGACAGTAGGAAAGCAGAGAGACGGAAGGGAAGGCATCTTCATGCGCTTATCTGAAGTTCCTACCAATGAATTACATAAGTATCACTATCTTTATCTTCTGTGTTATTTTCGTTCATCACCATTACCATTTGAGTTTGCCTGACTAAGATTTACAAGGTGATCATAGCTTGCTTCATACCAACAATCTCTGTGGGATCGAGCCTTACTCGCGTAAGGTTTATTACTTGGACGACCCAGTGCACTTGCTGGTTAGTTGTGCGAAGTTGTGTAATGCCATGGTACTGAGCTACCAAGTTTTTGGGGTTCATGACCGGGGATTATGAGAGTTGTGAAAAAGTATTGTTCACAATTTCGCGCACCAGAAACAGTAATAGTCTGTAGACATCCTGATCCACCTCTTTATCACGTACTGTGTCAGCAATTTGTAAGAACTGTGCCAGAAACTCAGTAGGTTCTTCCTGTGGAAGACCAGAATACTGGCAATTTTGCTGCACCATGATAATGAGTTGAGGATTTAGCTCAAAGCTGCTTGCTTTGATGGGAGGTATACAGATGCTACTCCCATATGCAGCTATAATGGGGTTAGCATATGATATGAATTCACAAGTGAAGTAAATTGTTTTTTTTTTGAATTGACCAAAAATAATAAAATAAAACAAATAGAAAATAAAATCAAATTTCGAAAACTAAAAGAAAATAAGATCAAGGTGAATTGAAAACTAAATCAATTAGTTAATTAAAAAGATTTTGGAATTAGCAATTGAAAATATATGATTGAAAATTATTTTGAAAAAGATTTGATTTTTTTTTAGTGAGGAAAGAGAAAAACAACAAAAATGACACCAAACTTAAAATTTTTAGAAAGTCAAACACAAATTTTCAAAAATTTTAAAGGAGAAACACAAAGAAGACACCAAACTTAGAATTTTTAAAGAACAAGAAAGAACTAAGAACATGCAAATTCGAAAAATTAAAAGAAAACAAAAGCATGCAATTGACACCAAACTTAAAATATGAAACTAAACTCAAATAATAGACTCTAAACCAACAAAAATAAAACAGTCCTAATCTAAGCAACAAGATAGACCGTCAGTTGTCCAAACTCGAACAATCCCCGGCAACGGCGCCAAAAACTTGGTGCACGAAATTGCAATCACACTTTTGCAATTCCGCACAACTAACCAGCAAGTGCACTAGGTCGTCCAAGTAATACCTTACGTGAGTAAGGGTCGATCCCACGGAGATTGTCGGCTTGAAGCAAGCTATGGTTATCTTGTAACTCTTAGTCAGGATATCAA
>NC_029781.3:23241249-23243445 GCF_000817695.3 Arachis duranensis
CTTCAGGAGTTTGAAGCTCGTCACAGTCATTCAATCATTGAATCCTACTCAGAATACCACAAACAAGTTTTAGACCTTCTGGATTCTCTTGAATGCCGCCATCAGTTCTAGCTTATACCATGAAGATTCTGATTAAGGAATCCAAGAGATATCTACTCAATCTAAGGTAGAACGGAGGTGGTTGTCAGGCACACGTTCATAGGTGAGAATGATGATGAGTGTCACGGATCATCACATTCATCGAGTTTAGGAACAAGTGATATCTTAGAATAGAAGCAAGCGTGATTGAATGAAAAACAGTAGTAATTGCATTAATCCATCAAGACACAGCAGAGCTCCTCACCCCCAACCATGGGGTTTAGAGACTCATGCTGTAGAAGATACAATGAGAAACGTGTAGAGTGTCATGATGTACAGATACAATGTCAAAAAATCCTATTAATAGTGAACTAGTAACCTAGGGTATACAGAAATGAGTAAATGACGTAAAAGTCCACTTCTGGGTCCACTTAGTGTGTGCTTGGGCTGAGCATTGAAGCTTTCATGTGTAGAGACTTTTTCTGGAGTTAAACGCCAGCTTTTATGCCAGTTTGGGCGTTTAACTCCGATTTTTATGCCAGTTCCAGCGTTAAACGCTGGGAATTCTGAAGCTGATTTGCAACGCCGGTTTGGGCCATCAAATCTCGGGCAAAGTATGGACTATTATACATTGCTGGAAAGCCCAGGATGTCTACTTTCCAACGCCGTTGAGAGCGCGCCAATTGGGCTTCTGTAGCTCCATAAAATCTACTTCGAGTGCAGGGAGGTCAGAATCTAACAGCATCTGTAGTCCTTTTCAGCCTCTGAATCAGATTTTTGCTCAGGACCCTCAATTTCAGTCAGAAAATACCTGAAATCACAGAAAAACACACAAACTCATAGTAGAGTCCAGAAAAGTGAATTTTAACTAAAAACTAATAAAAGTATACTAAAAACTAACTAAAATATACTAAAAACATACTAAGAACAATGCCAAAAAGCGTATAAATTATCCGCTCATCATGACCGTAACTCTTTGCTGTGGCTAATTCTGTATTTGCAGAGATGTCAAAGACAACGACTCCATGAAGGCTTTTAAAAAGGCGAAGATGGCAACTGCTGCTCTGAACATCTCGACCAAAGTGGCCGGCGAGGGATCTTCTCAGGTCTCAGTGAAGCCTCCTGTGCCGAGTTCTCTCGGGCCGAGGAAAGTAATTCCTACTCCTCGGTTTCGTCAGGTTGATCCTCCACAGACTTCTGCCGTTGCTTTTGGTGTTCCTCCCTTAAAAAAGCAAAAAACATCCGAGCCCTTTAACCTGGATGCCCCGGATTTTGATGCTATTGAGTTTGTTGACGAAATTGTGATCCTCAAAGTTGGTCTCTTTGTATTTGTATGAAATCAAAAATACCCCAAAGAGATCATGGTGTGATGAATTGGGATCTTAATAATCCCTGGTGTGATCATAACTCCATTCAACTTAACCAGCAAGTGTACTGGGTCATCCAAGTAATACCTTACGTGAGTAAGGGTCGATCCCACAGAGATTGTTGGTATGAAGCAAGCTATGGTCACCTTGTAAATCTCAGTTAGGTAGATTAAATGGTTATGGGTTTCAAAAATTAATAATTAAACAGAAAATAAAATAGGATAGAAATACTTATGTAAATCAATAGTGGGAATTTCAGATAGGCGTATGGAGATGCTGTGCTCCTCTCGAATCTCTACTTTCTTCTTACATTCATCCAATCCTTCTTACTCTTTTCCATGGCAAGCTGTATGTAGGGCATCACCGTTGTCAATGGCTACATCCCATCCTCTCAGTGAAAATGGTCCTATGCTCTGTCACAGCACAACTAATCATCTGTCGGTTCTCAATCAGGTTGGAATAGAATCCCTTGATTCTTTTGCGTCTGTCACTAACGCCCAGCCTTCAAGAGTTTGAAGCTCGTCACAGTCATTCAATCCCAGAATCCTACTCAGAATACCATAGACAAGATTTAGACTTTCTGGATTCTCAAGAATGCCGCCATCAATTCTAGCTTATACCACGAAGATTCTGTTGGGGAATCTAAGAGACATGCGCCCGGCATAGAGTTGAACGGAAGTGGTTGTCAATCACGCGCGTTCATGGGTGAGAATGATGATGAGTGTCACGGATCATCACATTCATCAAGTTG
>NC_029781.3:23243493-23251445 GCF_000817695.3 Arachis duranensis
TAATAGTAATTGTATTGAAACTTGAGGTACAGCAGAGCTCCACACCCTTAATCTAAGGTGTGTAGAAACTCCACTGTTGAAAATACATAAGTGAAAGGTTCAGGCATGGCCGAATGGCCAGCCCCCTCAATGATCAAAAGACCGAATGATCAAAGACTAAAAAGTCAAAAGATTAAACTGTCAAAAGATTGATAATACACTAGTAAAAAGTCTTATTTATACTAAACTAGCTACTAGGGTTTACATGAGTAAGTAATTGATGCATAAATCCACTTCCGGGGCCTACTTGGTGTATGTTTGGGCTGAGCTTGATCTATCCACAAGCTGAGGCTTTTCTTGGAGTTGAACGCTAAGTTATAACGTGTTTTGGGCGTTCAACTCTGGATCATGACGTGTTTCTGGCGTTTAACTCCAGACAGCAGCATGTACTTGGCGTTCAACGCCATGTTACGTCGTCAATTTCCGAATAAAGTATGGACTATTATATATTGTTGGAAAGCTCTGGATGTCTACTTTCCAACGCCGTTGAGAGCGCCCTATTTGGAGTTTTGTAGCTCCAGAAAATCCATTTCGAGTGCAGGGAGGTCAGATTCCAACAGCATCAGCAGTCCTTTTGTCAGCATTTTTCAGAGTTTTGCTCAAGTCCTTCAATTTCAGCCAGAAATTACCTGAAATCACAGAAGAACACACAAACTCATAGTAAAGTCTAGAAATGTGAATTTAACATAAAAACTAATGAAAACATCCCTAAAAGTAGCTTGAACTTACTAAAAACTACCTAAAAACAATGCCAAAAAGCATATAAATTATCCGCTCATCAGCTTTCCATGGACGACGTGTCTCTTCTTTAGCATCTGGATTTTATCACCAAAAGTAGTGTGAAAATGGCTCATATGGGTGCGGCTATTTTCCGAACAGTTCAGGGGATCCCGATTCATGCCACAAAATCCTTCATGGAGGAGGCCAAGTCAGAATTTGATCGGATCAAGGGTCTGAAGGATAAGTTGGAGGTGAAGTTGGAGAAGGTGGAGAATGAGCTGGAGGGTGAGAAGGCCAGCTCTATTACCCTGGCTGCTTCTTTGAAGTTGGCTGAGGACATGGCTCTGAAGCATAAGGATAGCTATGTCTCAACTTATAGGGAATTAATGCATCTCTGGGATGATTTGGAAACTGCTCGGGTTAATTATGCCGAGCTTCAGAGTCATCTTGTGGGCAGCATAACTGCTGCCTCCGAGAACCTGATGGAGCAGTTCCGGATTGTTGCTCCTGATGCCGACTTGACTCTCGTCAGCCTGGACAATGTTGTGAGGGATGGTAGGATTGTCCCTGATGACCAGGATGATGATGATGCTGACCCTCCCCCAGTGCCTTCTCTTAAAGTGTCGACCTCCTCGGTTCCTCCCGTTACGTCCGATCCGGATTGCCAGATTCTGAATCGGGATGATGAAACTGTAGATGCTGTGCCTATTCAGACTTGCCCTCCTTCTCTCTGTACTGATGCTGCCGGGAAGGCTCTAGATCTTGGTTGACCTCCTTTTTTAAGTATTTGTGTAAATAGCCTGGTTTGTGGGTTTTGAACTCTTTTTTTGTAAATGATGCTTTGTTTGACTGTTGATACTCCAGTTGCTATTTTTAGCAACTTTATTTTGAAAAACAAAATGGTTTCTCTGGCTCTTGGGGTTGGCTTTCAAGCGACCTGTTGAGTCTTTATTTTATGATAACTGTGATATGCTTGCTTGCAGCCTGGTATTTTCAAAGTTGTTTTTTATCCATCCTTTTTTGATCGCTTTTGTGGCGAGGTCAAGGTCTATCGGGTCGAATTATCTCCCCTCTGTTGGTTGATCTTCTCAATTGATCTTTTTGAGCAACCCCTTGGGATTACTTTTTATAACTTTTTATAGCTTCAGTCCGATTTCTTCATGTCGGTCCCCGTTTCGTTACTAGGTGATCCTTTTTTCTTAGATCTTGTTCAGATCTTTTTTGAGGTTTTGCCTTTTGTAACTTTATCTTTTTCGGGCCGACTTCGTCATACCGGACTCTGTCAAGTTTTTGATAATCCTCCCTTTTTTTGCACTGTGTTCAGGTCTCTTTCAAGGATTATTTTGTTTTGTAGGAGACCGACTTCGTTGGGTCGATTTCTTCTAAGTTGTTTTTGTGATCCTCTTTCTTGGACCTTTGTTAAGTCTCTTTCAAGGATTACTTTTACAACTTGTCTTGTAGGGGATCGACTTCGTTAGGTCGATCTCTTCTAAGTTGTTTTTGTAATCCTCTTTCTTGGACCTTTGTTAGGTCTCTTTTAGGGATTACTTTTACAACTTGTCTTTTGTAGGAGACCGACTTTGTTAGGTCAATCTCTTCTAAGTTGTTTTTGTAATCCTCTTTCTTGGACCTTTGTTAGGTCTCTTTCAGGGATTACTTTTACAACTTGTCTTTTGTAGGAGACCGACTTCGTTAGGTCGATCTCTTCTAAGTTGTTTTTGTAATCCTCTTTCTTGGACCTTTGTTAGGTCTCCTTTAGGGATTACTTTTACAACTTGTCTTTTGTAGGAGACCAACTTTGTCAGGTCGATCTCTTCTAAGTTATAGCAATTCCTCTTTAATAGGGTTGGCCAGACCTCTTTCCAGGGATTTGCTGATAACTTGGATTGACTTGGTCCGACTTTTTAGTGTCGGCCAGTCTTTTTAAGTTATTATATAGCAATCCATAAGACCTCGTCAGGTTCTTTTTGGGATCACTTTCGATAACTTCTTGCATTATTCTGTGTTCATCTTTTGTCGATTTATAGATGGTGGTTTCTATCCTGGTTTAATTGACTTTTAGATGAACCGCGTTTTCACCTTTGTCGGTCGATCATTCCTTTCGAGATCGTATAGTGAATATGTTCTTCACTTTCTGTTCGATCCGTTGCTTTATAATCGGACGATGAATGCTTCAGATTAATGCGTCTTGGGAATTTGTAGAATATCGAAAATGTATTTTATTTAAAGAAAGTGCAAATATATACAGGCAAGAGTTTTTCATACCCTTAAGCCGGATTAAGTCTCAATCTTGATGCCTCATTAAAAAACCTTTTCAGGAAAAAGAGTGCATCTTGTTATGAGATCTTTATCTAGCTATAGTACCTTCTTAGGTTACAGGCGTGCCATGATCTGGGGAGTTCTCATCCCTCGAGTTCGGACAGTCTGTAGTAGCCCTTCCCAAGTACTTCTGTGACTCGGTAGGGTCCTTTCCAGTTGGCTGCCAGCTTTCCTTCTCTGGGTCGAGTTGTTCCAATATCATTTCGGATTAAGATGAGATCATTCTCAACGAAACCTCTTGGCACTACCTTTTGATTATATCTTGTAGCCATTCGCCGCTTTAGTGCTTCTTCTCTAATCCGAGCTCTTTCTTGGATTTCCGGAAGTAGGTCGAGCTCTTCTCTTTGAAGTTGAGAGTTGGTTTGTTCATTGTAGTGGACTACTCGGGGAGACCCTTCCTTAACTTCTATTGGAATCATTGCCTCCACTCCGTATGTTAATCGAAATGGTGATTCGTTCGTAGTGGAATGTGGAGTTGTTCGATACGCCCATAGGACTTGTGGAAGTTCCTCGGCCCAAGCTCCCTTTGCTTTTTGTAGTCTCCGTTTCAGCCCGGCCAATATGACTTTGTTGGCTGCTTCGACTTGTCCATTGGCTTGGGGATGTTCGACGGAGGTGAACTGGTGTTTTATGTTCAAGTCGACTACTAGTTTTCTGAAGCCTGCATCTGTGAATTGGGTGCCATTATCCGTGGTGATGGAGTATGGAACCCCGAACCTTGTAATAATGTTCCTATATAAGAATTTCCGACTTCTTTGAGCAGTGGCATTGGTTAGGGGTTCTGCCTCGATCCATTTTGTGAAGTAGTCTACCCCTACTATGAGGAACTTGACTTGTCCTGATCCTTGGGGAAAGGGTTCGAGAAGATCGAGTCCACACTTTGCAAATGGCCAGGGTGAGGTTACACTGATGAGCTTTTTTGGCGGGGCAATGTGAAAGTTGGCATGCTTCTGACATGGTGAACACGTCTTTACAAATTCGGTAGCTTCCTTTTGTAAAGTTGGCCAATAGAATCCCGCCCGGAGTACCTTTTTGGTGAGAGCTTGCGCTCCGAGATGATTGCCACAAATGCCGCTGTGTACTTCCTCCAAGACTTCTTTTGTATTGGAGGTCGGTACGCATTTTAACAATGGTGTTGAGATCCCTCTTTTGTATAAGATGTTGTTTATGATAGTGTAGTACTGTGCCTCCCTTTTTAACCTCTTTGCCTCCTTTTCATCCATGGGGAGCGCTTCTGTTTTGAGATAGTTAATTATGGGGGTCATCCATCCTTGATCCCGACCTGTTATGGCTAGGATTTTTTCTTCTTTCGATATTGATGGGTTCTGCAGTATTTCCTGGATGAGGCTTCTATTGTTGCCCCCTGGTTTGGTGCTGGCTAGTTTTCAGAGCGCGTCAGCTCGGGCATTTTGCTCGCGGGGTATGTGGCAGATCCTATATTCCCCAAGTTGTCCAAGCTGTTCTATGGTTTTATCCAAATATTTTTTCATGGTAGGATCTTTGGCTTGGTAGCTTCCCGTTATTTAGGAGGTAACGACTTGTGAGTCACTGTAGATGTTGAGTTTCTGAGCTCCAACTTCCCTAGCCAGCTTCAAACCAGCTAATGACGCTTCATATTCCGCTTGGTTGTTTGAGGCCAGGAATCCGAATTTCAGGGAAAGCTCAAGTTAGGTTCCTTGGTTGCTTTCGATTATAACACATGCACCGCTTCCAGCTTTATTCGAGGAACCGTCCACGTATATGTTCCACTCTATGGGGATTTCCGTGGTGTCTGTGAATTCTGTGATGAAGTCAGCTAGGTATTGTGATTTGATGGCTGTCCGTGCTTCGTATTAGAGGTCGAACTCGGACAACTTGATTGCCCACTGTAGGATTCTTCCTGCTAGATCTGTTTTCAGCAATATCCCTTTTATGGGCTGGTTGGTCTGAACTTTAATGGTGTGCGCTTGGAAGTATGGGCGAAGTCGTCGAGATGCGAGTATCAGAGCGTAGGTAAACTTCTCTATTTTCTGGTAGTTCAGCTCTGACCCCTGTAGTGCTTTACTAATGAAGTAGACGAGTTGTTTTCCCCCTTCATCTTCTCTAATTAGTGCTGAGGCTATTGCCCGACTTCCTACTGCGAGGTACAGTATGAGTGGTTCTCCCTCTCGTGGTCGAGATAGGATGGGGGACTGTCCCAAGAATTCTTTAAAGTCTCGGAAGGCTTGTTCACATTCCGTTGTCCACTCGAAGTTCTTTCCCTTCCTTAAGGTAGCGTAGAAGGGGAGGGATCTTATTGCTGACCCTGCTAGGAATCTGGACAAGGCCGCCAATCTCACATTAAGTTATTGTACCTCTTTCCTCGATTCCTCTTTGTGTGAGCATAAAGCCCAAAAATTTACCTGCTTCCACTGCGAAGGTGCATTTAGCCAGGTTGAGTCGCATGTCGTGCTTCCGTATAGTGTTGAACACTTGAACCAAGTCGGTTAGTAATGTTTCTTCACTTTGTGTCTTTATCAATATGTCATCCACATAGACCTCCATGATTTTTCCTATGTGGTCTGAGAAGACTTTATTCATTAGCCTTTGATAAGTGGCTCCCGCGTTCTTAACGCCGAAAGGCATTACGATGTAGCAATAATTTGCTTTTGGTGTGAGAAACGAGGTTTTTTCTTGATCCGGTGGATACATTGGAATCTGGTTGTAGCCTGAGTATGCGTCCATGAACGAGAGATACTTATATCCTAATGAGGCATCTACTAGAGCATCGATGCTTGGGAGTGGATAAGGTTCTTTTGGGCAGGCTTTGTTGAGGTCGGTGTAGTCGGTGCACATTCGCCACTTCCCATTTGACTCTTTCACCAAGACGATGTTTGCTAGCCATAGTGGGTATTTAACTTCCCTTATGAACCCTACCTCTAGTAGTGCTTGTACTTGTTCTTCTACAATCTGAGACCGTTCTGGCCCGAGTTTTCTTCGTCTTTGTTGTACCGACCGGGATCCCAGGTAGACTGCCAGCTTGTGGCTCATTAGTTTGGGATCTATGCCTGGCATGTCGGCAGCTTTCCATGCGAAGAGATCAACATTATCTCTTAGAAACCGTATTAGTGATTCTTTTGCGTCTCCTTTCAGGATCGTGCCAATATTAGTTGTTTTGTCCGAGGTATTTCCGATCTGGACACTTTCTATTTCTCCTTCGGGTCATGGGCGGAGTTCTTCTCATCTCTGATCTCCGCCGAGTTCGATTGTGTGGAACTCTCCTCCTTTGCCTCGGAGGTTTAGACTTTCTTTATAACAGCGACGCGCCATTGATGAGCGGATAATTTATACGCTTTTTGGCATTGTTTTAGTATGCTTTTAGTATATTTTAGTTAGTTTTTAGTATACCTTTATTAGTTTTTAGTTAAAATTCACTTTTCTGGACTTTACTATGAGTTTGTGTGTTTTTCTGTGATTTCAGGTATTTTCTGGCTGAAATTGAGGGTCCTGAGCAAAAATCTGATTCAGAGGTTGAAAAGGACTGCAGATGCTGTTGGATTCTGACCTCTCTGCACTCGAAGTGTATTTTCTGGAGCTAAAGAAACCCAATTGGCGTACTCTCAACGGCGTTGGAAAGTAGACATCCTGGGCTTTCCAGCAATGTATAATAGTCTATACTTTGCCCGAGATTTGATGGCCCAAACCGGCGTTGCCAATTAGCTTCAGAATTCCCAGCGTTTAACGCTGGAACTGGCATAAAAATTGGAGTTAAACGCCCAAACTGGCATAAAAGCTAGCGTTTAACTCCAAAAAAGGTCTCTACACGAATTCATTGCTCAGTCCAAACACACACCAAGTGGACCCAGAAGTGGATTTTTACGTCATTTACTCATTTCTGTATACCCTAGGTTACTAGTTCACTATTAATAGGATCTTTTGACATTGTATCTGTACCTCATGACACTTTACACGTTTCTCATTGTATTTTCCACAACATGAGTCTCTAAACCCCATGGTTGGGGGTGAGGAGCTCTGCTGTGTCTTGATGGATTAATGCAATTACTACTGTTTTTCCACCTCCGTTCTATCTTAGATTGAGTAGATATCTCTTGGATTCCTTAATCAGAATCTTCGTGGTATAAGCTAGAATTGATGGCGGCATTCAAGAGAATCCGGAAGGTTTAAACCTTGTCTGTGGTATTCTGAGTAGGATTCAATGATTGAATGACTGTGATGAGCTTCAAACTCCTGAGGGCTGGGCGTTAGTGACAGACGCAAAAGAATCACTGGATTCTATTCCAACCCGATTGAGAACCAACAGATGATTAGTCGTGCTGTGACATAGTGCGTTGAACATTTTCACTGAGAGGATGGGAGGTAGCCACTGACAACGGTGAAACCCTACATACAGCTTGCCATGGAAGGAGCCTTGCGTGCTTGAAGAAGAAGACAGTAGGAAAGTAGAGGTTCAGAAGATAGAGCATCTCCAAAACCTTAGCCTTTTCCCCATTACTGCAAAACAAGTACTTATTTCAAACTTAAAATTTTTAGAAAATCAGACACAAATTTTCGAAAACTTAAGGGAAAACAAAAAGAAGACACCAAACTTAGAATTTTTAAAGATCAAAAAGGGACTAGGGACATGCAAATTCGAAAAAAATCAAAGGAAAACAAAAGCATGCAATTGACACCAAACTTAAAATATGAAACTAAACTCAAATAAAAGACTCTAAACCAACTAAAATAAAACAGTCCTAATCTAAGCAACAAGATAAGCCGTCAGTTGTCCAAACTCGAACAATCCTCGGCAACGGCGCCAAAAACTTGGTGCACGAAATTGCAATCACACTTTTGCAATCCCGCACAACTAACCAGCAAGTGCACTGGGTCGTCCAAGTAATACCTTACGTGAGTAA
>NC_029781.3:23251585-23252364 GCF_000817695.3 Arachis duranensis
AAAAAATCAAATCTTCTTCAAAATAATTTTCAATCATATCTTCTCAATTGCTAATTCCAAAATCTTCTTAATTGACTAATTGATTTAGTTTTCAATTTGCCTTGATCTTATTTGAGTTTTCGAAAATTTATTTTGTTTTCCTTTTGTTTTATTTTAATTTTTTTCGGTCAAAAAAAATATAAATATTTTACTTTACTTGTGAATTCATATCATATTCCCTTTCTCCATCATGGACCTAAGTGGAATTGAACAGTCCAGAAGGACTCTGGGGTCATATGCTAACCCCATTACAGCTACATATGGGAGTAGCATCAGTATACCTCCCATTAAAGCAAGCAGCTTTGAGCTAAATCCTCAACTCATTATCATGGTGCAGCAAAATTGCCAGTATTCCAGTCTTCCACAGGAAGAACCTACTGAGTTTCTGGCACAATTCTTACAAATTGCTGACACAGTACGTGATAAAGAGGTGAATCAGGATGTCTACAGACTATTACAGTTTCCATTTGCTGTAAAAGATCAAGCTAAGAGGTGGTTGAATAACTAACCTACAGCAAGCATAAAGACATGGAAACAGTTATCAGACAAATTCCTGAATCAGTTTTACCCTCCAAAAAGGATGACACAGCTAAGGCTGGACATCCAAGGCTTTAAACAAGAGGATAATGAATCCCTTTATAATGCCTGGGAGAGGTATAGAGGTATGCTAAGAAAATGACCCTCTGAAATGTTTTCAGAGTGGGTACAGCTGGACATCTTCTACTATGGGCTTACAGAAA
>NC_029781.3:23252508-23253138 GCF_000817695.3 Arachis duranensis
AAGTTCAACTGAGGAGTGGGAAGACATTGAATAACACTACTCAAAGTAGCATAAAGCCAAATAAGGAACAATTGACAGAGGATAACCAAGCCACTGTCCAAAATCCCTCTGAGGACACTAAGAGCCCAGAGAGGAATACTTTTGGCGTCCAAACGCCAGAAAAGGGGGGAAAGCTGGCGTTAAACACCCATTCCCTGCCCAGTTCTGGCGTTTAAACGCCAGAAAGGGGAGAAAAGTTGGCGTTAAACGCCCAATCTTCACCCAATCCTGGCGTTCAAACGCTAATGGGGAATCAGACACCTGAGACTGCTGATAGTAACCCCTCTAAAAAGGCTTCTCCAACCACTTCTATAAGGAATAAACCTGCAGCAACTAAGGTTGAAGAATATAAAGCCAAGATGCCTTATCCTCAGAAACTCCACCAAGCGGAGCAGGATAAGCAATTTGCCCGCTTTGCAGACTACCTAAGGACTCTTGAAATAAAGATTCCGTTTGCAGAGGCACTTGAGCAAATACCTTCATATGCTAAGTTCATGAAAGAGATCTTAAGTCATAAGAAGGATTGGAGAGAAACTGAAAAAGTATTTCTCACTGAAGAATGCAGTGCAGTCATTCTGAAAAGCTTACCAG
>NC_029781.3:23253737-23254721 GCF_000817695.3 Arachis duranensis
GGTGACACTTTTCCAGTGATTATAAGCTCTGCTTTAAATTCACAAGAAGAGGAAGCACTGATTCAAGTGCTAAGGAGACACAAGACAGCTCTTGGGTGGTCCATAAGTGATCTTAAGAGCATTAGCCCAGCAAGATGCATGCACAAGATCCTATTGGAGGATAATGCCAAACCAGTGGTCCAACCACAAGGGTGGCTAAATCCAGCCATGAAGGAGGTGGTGCAGAAAGAGGTCACTAAATTACTAGAGGCTGGGATTATTTATCCTATTTCTGATAGCCCCTGGGTGAGCCCTGTCCAAGTTGTCCCCAAAAAAGGAGGCATCACAGTAGTTCATAATGAAAAAAATGAACTGGTTCCTACAAGAACAGTCACAGGGTGGCGTATGTGTATTGACTACAGAAGGCTCAATACAGCCACCAGAAAGGATCATTTTCCTTTACCATTCATAGATCAAATGCTAGAAAGACTAGCTGGTCATGATTATTACTGCTTTTTTGGATGGCTATTCAGGTTACAACCAAATTGCAGTAGATCCTCAAGACCAAGAGAAAACAGCATTTACTTGCCCTTCTGGCGTGTTTGCCTACAGAAGGATGCCTTTTGGTCTATGTAATGCTCCTGCAACCTTTCAGAGATGCATGCTATCCATCTTCTCTGATATGGTGGAGAAATTCCTGAAAGTCTTCATGGATGACTTCTCAGTATATGGAGACTCATTCAGCTCCTGCCTTAACCACCTAGCACTTGTCCTGAAAAGGTGCCAAGAGACTAACCTGGTTTTAAACTAGGAGAAATGTCACTTTATGGTGACTGAAGGAATTGTCCTTGGGCACAAAATTTCAAGCAAGGGAATAGAGGTGGATAAGGCAAAGGTAGAGGTAATTGAAAAATTACCACCACCTGCCAATGCTAAGGCAATCAGAAGCTTTCTGGGGCATGCAAGATTCTACAGAAGGTTTATAAAGGATTTTTCAAAAATTGC
>NC_029781.3:23255375-23256107 GCF_000817695.3 Arachis duranensis
GGACAGAGAACCAGGTAGCTGATCATCTGTCCCGAATAGAACCAGTAGCTGGGGCGTCCCTCCCTTCTACTGAGATCTCTGAGACTTTCCCAGATGAGCAACTCTTTGCCATTCAGGAAGCTCCATGGTTTGCAGATATTGTAAATTATAAAGGTGTGAGGTTCATACCACAGGAGTACAGCAGAGTGCAAAGAAAGAAATTAATTTCAGATGCCAAGTACTACCTATGGAATGAGTCATATCTCTTTAAGAGATGTGCAGACGGAATGATCTGCAGATGTGTACCCAGAGAAGAAGCACAAAGGATCCTGTGGCATTGCCATGGATCACAGTATGGGGGACATTTTGGAAGTGAGCGAACAGCCACTAATGTCCTCCAATGTGGCTTCTACTGGCCTACTCTCTATAGAGATGCCCAAGATTTTGTGCGTAACTGTGACAGTTGCCAAAGAGCTGGCAACTTGCCTCACGGATATGCCATGCCTCAACAAGGGATCTTAGAGATTGAGTTGTTTAATGTATGGGGAATTGACTTTCTGGGTCCATTACCACCATCATACTCAAACACTTATATTCTGGTGGCAGTGGACTATGTATCTAAATGGGTAGAAGCAATTGCTACACCCACCAATGATACTAAAACCGTGCTGAAATTCCTCCAGAAACTCATCTTCAGCAGGTTTGGTGTTCCTATAGTACTAATCAGTGACGGGGGCACTCATTTCTGCAATA
>NC_029781.3:23256768-23257914 GCF_000817695.3 Arachis duranensis
AGGACAAAAAGTTCTGCTCTTCAACTCTAGGCTCAGGTTGTTCCCAGGAAACTTAAATCCCGCTGGAGGGGTCCGTATGTGATTACAGGAGTATCACCATATGGATATGTTGAGCTTCAGGATAATGATTCTGACAAGAAGTTCATTGTTAATGGACAAAGGATCAAGCATTATCTTGAAAGCAATTTTGAGCAAGAATGCTCAAAATTGAGACTTGAGTGATTCTCAGTGAAGGTCCAGCTAAAGACAATAAAGAAGCACTTGCTGGGAGGCAACCCAGTGATTAGCAGGGTATCTGTTCTGTTTAATCAAGGTTGATACATATTCTAAAAGGGCAATTATCAAAATTGAAGGAATTCACAGAGTTACAGAAGGATTCAGTGCAAAAAGCAGAGAAAAAGAGCTTACTGGCAAAAAAATGCCAGTAAGGGGTATTTTGGGTGTTAAACGCCAGAATGGGCACCATTCTGGGCGTTTAACACCAGTAAAGGTGCCATTTTGGGCGTTAAACGCCAGAATGGCACCATTCTGGGGGTTTAACGCCAGGTGTGCAGCATCCTGAGCGTTTAGCAAAACGCCCAGTGATAAAGGGATTTCTGGCGTTTAACGCCAGCCAGGGTACCTGGCTGGGCGTTAAACGCCCAAATTGGCCAACAAATGGGCGTTAAACGCCAGAATGGATACCATTCTGGGCGTTTAACGCCAGAAAGGCAGGGGGAGGAGATTTTGTTTCCCACTTAAAATTTTTTCAAACTTTCTTGTTTTGATCCATATTTTTCTGCATGAACACATTACAAACTTTCATCATTCACCTTCCAATTTCAAAAATTAAAATCTTCTTCAAATCTATTTCAAATCCTTTCCTAGGCTCTTTCAAAAACTCAATTATCTCCTCAAATTTTTTCCATATCTTCTCAAATCTCCCTCAAATTTTCAAAAATCTCTCCTCCTCTCCTATTTAAACACGTTCGGCCACCCCCCTTTCCCCACACCATTCGAATTTTCTCTCCTCCTCTCTCCCCTCTTTCCTTTCTTTTGCTTGAGGACAAGCAAACCTCTAAGTTTGGTGTGCTTTTCCGTGATCAATAAGCCAAGATTCATCAAGATCATGGCTCCTAAGGGAAAACAAACCAATTTAAGAGGAAA
>NC_029781.3:23258054-23258474 GCF_000817695.3 Arachis duranensis
GGGAGACCTCAAACCAATTGCAAGAGGTTGGCTAGACTTTATTGGGTGTTCCATATTGCCCACTAGCAACCGTTCTGAGGTCACTATCAAGAGAGCAGTGATGATTCATTGCATTATGCTTGGAAGAGAAGTGGAGGTTCATCATCTGATTGCTTGTGAGATCTACACAATTGCAAACGAAAATTCCACTAAAGCCAAACTGGCTTACCCAAGCTTGATCTCCTTGCTCTGTAAAGAGGCTGGGGTGAAGATGGGAGTAGATGAATTCATACCCATTGAACATCCAATCACCAAGAAGTCAATGGAAGGACAAATGCAAGACAACTCTATCAAAAAGACGGCGCAGGAGTTCCTCCCTGAATTTCCTGAAATTGACTACTGGGCCAGCCTAGAAGCATCTATCACCAAGTTGCAAGAAAC
>NC_029781.3:23258667-23259803 GCF_000817695.3 Arachis duranensis
ATATCATTAGGAGCCTATTTAAATTTTTGTTTTCTATTCCTACTAGTCTCATCTTATATCTATTGTTGAGTCTTGTTCTTAATTCATAATTAATAAAATTTAAAGTTCATGTCTTAAAGCTATGAATGTCCTATGAATCCATCACCTCTCTTAAATGAAAAGTGCTTTAATCACAAAAGAACAAGAAGTACAGGATTTCGAATTTATCTTTGAAACTTGTTGAATTAGTTTGATGTGGTGACAATACTTTTTGTTTTCTGAATGAATGCTTGAACAGTGCATATGTATTTTGAATTTGTTGTTTTAAGAATGTTAAAATTGTTGGCTCTTGAAAGAATGAGGAAACAGAGAACTGTTATTGAGGATCTGAAAAATCATCAAATTGATTCTTGAAGCAAGAAAAAGCAGTGATTCAAAAAAAACGAAAAAAATTTTAGAAGAAAAAGAAAGAAATAAAGTTGTGATCCAAGGCAAAAAGAGTGTGCTTAAGAACCCTGGACACCTCTAATTGGGGACTCTAGCAAAGCTGAGTCACAATCTGAAAAGGTTCACCCAATAATGTGTCTGTGGCATGTATGTATCTGGTGGTAATACTGGAAAACAGAGTGCTTTGGGCCACAGCCAAGACTCGTAAAGTAGCTATGTTCAAGAATCATAATTCTTAACTAGGAGAATCAATAACACTATCTGAGTTCTGAGTTCCTATGGATGCCAATCATTCTAAACTTCAAAGGATAAAGTGAGATGCCGAAACTGTTCAGAAGCAAAAAGCTACCAGTCCCGCTCATCTAATTGGAGCTAAGTTTCTTTGATATTTTGGAGTCTATAATATATTCTCTTCTTTTTATTCTATTTTGATTTTTAGTTGCTTGGGGACAAGCAACAATTTAAGTTTGGTGTTGTGATGAGCGGATAATTTATACGCTTTTTGGCATTATTTTAGTATGCTTTTAGTATATTTTAGTTAGTTTTTAGTATACCTTTATTAGTTTTTAGTTAAAATTCACTTTTCTGGACTTTACTATGAATTTGTGTGTTTTTCTGTGATTTAAGGTATTTTCTGGCTGAAATTGAGGGTCCTGAGCAAAAATCTGATTCAGAGGCTGAAAAGGACTGCAGATGCTGTTGGATTCTGA
>NC_029781.3:23259898-23260145 GCF_000817695.3 Arachis duranensis
TAATTGGCGCGCTCTTAATGGCGTTGGAAAGTAGACATCCTGGGCTTTCCAGAAATGTATAATAGTCCATACTTTGCCCGAGATTTGATGGCCCAAACCGGCGTTGCAAATCAGCTTCAGAATTCCCAGCGTTTAACGCTGGAACTGGCATAAAAATTGGAGTTAAACGCCCAAACTGGCATAAAAGCTGGCGTTTAACTCCAGAAAAAGTCTCTACACATGAAAGCTTCAATGCTCAGCCCAAGCA
>NC_029781.3:23260753-23270519 GCF_000817695.3 Arachis duranensis
TCTTTTGATCTGCTTTTATTGTAGCTATCCCTTCTGTAGTTGGGAATTTCATACATAGATGTGGAGTTGAAACTATTGCTCCGAGTTGATTTAACGTTGTCCGACCTATTAAGGCATTGTAGGCTGAGCTTACGTCGACCACGATATAGTCTATCTTAAGTGTTCTGGATTGGTTCCTCTTTCCAAAGGTTGTATGTAACGATACGTATCCCAGTGGCTGTACTGGGGTATCCCCAAGTCCGAACAGGCTGTTCGGGTATGCTCTTAGCTCTTTTTCTTCTAAGCCGAGCTTGTCAAAAGCAGTTTTGAATAAGATGTCGGCGGAGCTTCCTTGGTCAATTAATGTACGGTGGAGGTTGGCGTTTGCCAATATGATTGTGATGACCATGGGGTCGTCATGTCCTGAGATGATTCCGGATGCATCTTCTTTGGTAAACGTGATTGCTGGGATGTCTGGCACCCCTTTCTTGCCTTCGACATGGTATACTTCTTTGAGGTGTCGCTTGCGGGATGATTTGGAGATTCCTCCTCCAGCAAATCAACCGTGTATCACGAGGACATGTCTTTCCGTTGTGCGGGGTAATCGTTCAGATCTTCCGACATCTTCATCCCTTCTTCTTTTTCTTGGTTCTTCGTCCTGATTGGCCAGGAACCGATCTAGTTTTCCTTCCCTTACTAATTTCTCTATGATGTTTTTCAAGTCAAAGCATTCGTTGGTGGAATGTCCTCGGACTCGATGATACTCACAGTATTCGTTCCGATTTCCTCCTCCCCTTGTGCCTTTAAGTGGCCGAGCTGGGGGTATTTTTTCCGTATGGCAGACTTCTTTGTAAATATCTACCAAGGATACCCTAAGAGGGGTGTAGTTATGATATTTTTGATTTTCTCTCCGGAGCGATCTTCTTTTTTCTTGGATTCTTTATCTTTATCTCGGTAGGCAGAACCGAACCTCGAGGCTTCCCCAAGTCGAGAATTCTCCTCCATGTTGATGTACTTCTGTGCCCGTTCTTGTACTTCGTCTAGGGATGTCGGGTACCTCTTTAATATAGATTGGCTAAATGGTCCTTCTCGTAGGCCATTTATGAGGCCCATGATGGCAGCTTCTGTTGGTAGACTTTGTATGTCCATGCATGTTTTGTTGAATCTTTCTATGTAGTTACAAAGACTCTCCCGATCTCCTTGCTTAATCCCTAGTAGGCTGGGTGCGTGTTTGGCTTTGTCCTTTTGTATGGAAAATCGGGCCAGGAACTTTTTGGCCAGGTCGTCGAAACTCGAGATGGATTTTGGAGGTAGGTTGTCGAACCATCTAATGGCTGTCTTGGTAAGAGTTGTTGGAAAGGCTTTGCAGCGAGCTGCATCTGAGGCGTCAGTGAGGTACATTCTACTTCTGAAGTTGCTGAGATGGTGGTTGGGGTCCGAGGTGCCGTCATACAGAGTCATATCCGGAAGTTTGAAATCTTTTAGGATTTTGGTCTTCATGATTTCCATGGTGAATGGATCTTGATCTTTGTGAGAGCTATCCTCTGTGGAGGGTCGAGTAGCTTTAGTTTTGGATCAGCTTCGAGGTTCATAAGCTTATCTTCTAATTCTCGGCGCCGCCTTATCTCCCGATGTAGATCCTCTTCTTTTTCACGTTGATGTTGGGCTTCTTTCTCAAGTTGATTTAATCTATTTTGAAGTGCTTCTATCACCCCTGGATTTGATGAGTTTTTGTCTCCATTGGATTCCAGAGTATCTTTAAGTGTAGCATCCGTGTTCTTTGTGCGGCGTCCTATCTTCCAAACCTGAGTCGTGGTCGTTGTCATGGTTGTCCGCCATGGTGTTGGGATGACTTCCAGGTCCCCAGCAACGGTGCCAATATTTTGAAGGTTACCTGAAATTGTAGGTTGATCTCGGTCGAGATCTTCTGTGTTGGTCGGAGCCGATGTGTCCGGCAGGTGTATATCGGCCGGAGCTGGTGTGTCCGACTCATGGAACTGAAAGTGCTGCTGATCCTTCGTCCCCGGAGGGTGGGGGGTACCTGCAAGGGACTCCGATGCTTAAGTTAGCAAGGGTATTAAGCAGGTATTGAGTAGGATCAGAATATGAATTATACTTGGGTGCTCCAGTGTATTTATAATGGTGAGATGTGGCCTCCTGTGGATAAGATAAGTTAGTTATCTTATCTTATCTTTGTCTTATCTTCAAGTGAGGTCATCTTATCTTCAAGGGAACTGCCCTTCTCTTGTAGGCTTGGGCTGCCTTAGGATCTGGGGCATGTTCCTCTATTTGGGCCCTTTGTTTGGGCTTTTTCGTGACTTGGCCGAGCTCTTTGAGAAGAGGTCGGATTGTCCTGGCCGAGCTCTTTCGACAGACAAAGCGACCGACCTCTTCAGGTCAGGACAATCCGACCTCTCCTTAAGGAGCTTGGCCAAGTCACAGGAAAGCCCAAAGAATGGCCCAAATAGAGGAGCATGTCCTAAATTCTAAGGCAGCCCAAGCCTACGGAGAGAAGGGCGGTTCCCTTGAAGATAAGGTGACCTCACCCAAAAGATAAGATAAGATAAGATAAGATAACTAACTTATCTTATCTAAGAAGGTCACTCTACGCCATTATAAATACACTGGAGCACCCAGGTATAACTCATACTCTGATTCTACTCAATACCTGTTTAATACCCTTGCTAACTTAAGCATCGGAGTCCCTTGCAGGTACTCCCACCCCTCGGTGACAAAGGGTCAGCAGCATTCTCAGTTCCACAAGTCGGACACACCAGCTCTGGCTACTACACACCTGCCGGACACATCGGCTCTGACCAGCACAAGAAGATCTCATCCGAGATCGACCTACAGTTTCAGGTAACCCTCGGAACAAGGACTATGCATCATAGTCAAAGCAATCAAAGATGGATGGAGCCAAGAGGATCTGATCAACCCTTTAGGCAACAACACCCTCCTAGATATCATGGACAAGGACCATTCTACAATGCATACTAAGCTAATAGATATGGTGGACCCCCTTGTAGTTACCAACAAGCCCCACCCTGTGCTTATAGACCATCCTCTCAACATAGCTTCGAACCACCACACTCACAAGCTCCTTTTCACCATTCACCACCGTATGATCCTTATCCACCCCAATTATAATCCAATCACTCCCAAGAACCAACACCTCCCTGTGCACCATATCCATATCCATCAAGCCAGAAATCACAGGTTCGCTTCAAAGAATCAGTAGATCAATTTCATGCAACCCTTCATCAACTGGAGCAAGCAATAAATCAATTATCTTCCAGACGTTCAGACACTCAAGGAACTCCCATAGCTTCATATGGGGAATCTAATGAAGAGCGCAGCACGAAGGAGACACTAGAAATTCCAGTGGACAGCGTAGAGCATAACTTCGTACTGGAACAAGTAGAGGACGTTGTCATTATAGAAGAAGAAGAGTTGGTTGAAGATTTAGGAGATGCTGAACCTCCACAGGAACCCAGAGTTATGGAAGACTCCGTCAAGGATGTTACAATTGACGCTAAGGAGGATATTGCACAGCCTCCAACGCAGGTATCTTATGAAGAACTGGACGGAATAACCCAAGACGCAAGTTTCCTTGAGGATGAAAATCACAAGTCAAGTTCTCCTAGTAATGAACTTGCATCCGCAAGTGAATTCTTTGAGATAGAAGAATCTTCCCCAAGTGAATACGAAGATGATGCAGAGGTAGACCTTTCTCAACCTCCCAATTATGACTTGAGTGATGAGGAAGATATCGGAGACTTCGATCAAGACATGGTCGAAATTGAAGAAGTTTGCAAAGAAATGGATGAATTCACAGAAGACCACAAGGGAGTAGAGCTTGCAGAACCACTGAAAACACCTATCCCAAGGCCATTACCACCCAATACAAACTTCAAGTGGGTAAAATCCTTAACTTTCATCTTTACTTTTCCACTTGAATATGGTTTACTTGAGACAGATGGTCAGCTTAGAGCTCTCTGCGGCTTTAAGAGCAAAAGGGAAATGACTCGCACTCAGAGTTGGTATGCAAGATTCAATGTGGTTTCACACTTCAATTTGAGGTGCAAGGATTGGTGTCAAGTTCAATTGAAAGGATCTCAGAAGCTGTTTGGTCACTGCAGTGAGAACTCAGATTGCTCATCACCCGGCTGGAAAAATGCAAATCAAGACGAAAACGGGTGTAAAAGCAAAGTTTGGGATCCTGGAATCTATTCTGACATTCAACACCCCGGGAGCTTGGGAACCTGTTTGAAACTACTCAAAGGCTTTACATGCCTTGTTTGGGACCCCGGAGGATGTTGGCATTCCAAACACTGGTGGAGATTTCTGGTTGAATTCAAGCACAAGCCACCATAACAGAAAGCTCATCAAACGTCCAACTTAAAGACTTTAACTAAAAGTGCTAGGTGGGAGACAACCCACCATGGTATGATCGTCCCCTCTCCATTTTACTCTGTTTTTGAATTTTGATTGAACATGGAATTTTTGCATGACATTCATTGCATTTTGCATTCTACATACTGCATAAAAAAATCAAAATCACCCACACGAGCGCGCAGGCCACGCGTGGGCGTGGAATAGAAATCGGCGTAAAGATCCAACGCCCAGAAAGTTGGGCTAGAATCGTGCAGCTAGTGTGCGTTTGGAACAAAACGGCCCATGCGTTCGCGTCCCTGACACAAATGCGTCACTTGTACAACACCCATCCCACGCGAAAGCGTGAGCGACGCGTTTGCGTCGCATGGATATTATGGCCCCGTAAATGGAAACAGAGAGTTGCGCGAAAACGATGCTGGAACCGTGCGTCTAGCACAATTCACCGTGACGCGTTCGCGTACCTCACACGTCCACGTCACTCATCATTTTCCAACTTACGCGATCGCGTCAATCACCCGACCGCGTCATACCCGTTCTTGCCCTACCCACGCGATCACGTGTTCCACGCGTTCGCGTGAATTTGAAATCACTTAACCCACATACGCGAAACCCTACCCCTTCGCGTCACCCACCCCTCCCCCTCTGCGCTCCCATCCCCTCTTCCCCTCCCCTCCTTCTTCTTCCCCCTCCACTGCCCCATGTCCGCCACTGCCCTCCACCGCGGCAAACTTCTGACCGCCGCCTCCCAACTCCACCTCCACCATTCAATCCTATACGTGCCCCCAACAACCACCACACCACCACCTCCCACCTCCACTCCCCACCACAACCCCAACCACTCACCCCCTCTGCCCACCATACCGCCATGCCTCACCACCACGCCACTGTGCCCCCTCCCAACGCCGCCGCGTCACTACCACCATCTATCTATTCCCTTCTCCTTGTTCATCCACACACCAGGTTCCGCCGAACACCGATTTCTCTTTCATTAATAGTTAGTCGCATATTTTTTTCAGATTATGTTCAAATTAGGATAGTTAGAGATGCATAATTGTAGTGGATTCTAGGTGGTTAGGTAGCTAGGATGTGGTTAGGTAGCTAGGATGTGGTTAGTGGATTTAGGCCTGATAATTGCACTGTTCTTGATTACCTGTTTTATTTTTTCCGTAATTTTGATCTGGCTGTGATATGAATTCTGTTCATATGCTGTTCTTCATATTGCATGCTGTTGTTACACTGTTATTTCATGTTCATGTTAACTGTATCTCTTTGCAGCCTTTTCAATTTTATATGCACTGATTTATCTTATTATGTATTTTTCGGGAACATCTAATTTTAGCCGGAATGCTGCCCAATTTTCTGCAAATTATTTCATCTTTTCCCATTCATGTATTGGTTCTGGAAATTTTGAATTTTCCACTACTTAGCTACAACCAAACCAATTCATGAATGCACGGGCTAGCATTCTTATTCCATTTGATTCCCTGGTTAATACTTTGCATCATTGATGATTTCTTTCTCCTTTCCACTTCCTCAATCTATATGAATTATCATCAATTAACTGCAAACCTTGCTTGAATATGAGTTGATTATTCTTTCAATTTGTGGATTTCTTGTTAACTAGGAAACCCATCATCATGCCATTTACTCTAACCCTCTTTTTACTAACTCACTGCTTTCACTTTCTTACTTCCTTTTTCACTTATTAACCATTTTATCTTTCTGCCTTCTCTTTTTACCTGCCTACTTTCACTTTTAACTCAGGGCATGATCACTATTTTTTCTTATTAACATGAATTCCACTTATCATGTATTTTGGATTGTCATTTTTCTTTTTAGACTTTTTCAATTGAACACAATCCCGAATGCACTTTATTTGACTCAATTCATGTTTCTCTTGCTCTTTTTCCATTCTGTGCTTATATTGCTATTATCCTATCTGCCTACTTGTTTTCCTGCTTCTATTCTTCAATTATATCCTGGAATTTCTGCTTTTCAGGATGTCTGACCCTCAAATCAGAGGAAAGGGCAAAGCAACCACTGGCAAAAAGAAAAGAGGCGAATCCTATGTATCCATCCTTGGCATCTTACATGATGATTCCTGGTGGGAGAAGAACTTTACCCCGTAGGAAAAAGCTGATCAGTTGGTACCAGCGGCTGACCCAGTTAAATTTGCAAACAAATACTGTGAGCTAAAGTACTCAATTTTTGCCACATCCAGGAACCTATACCTGGAAAGAACACTCAAAATTCCAGAAGAACTCCGGCAGTACACTTCAGACCAAATTAAACAGAGAGGCTGGTTCTTCCTGGAGAGAAACTTGACTGAGATCAACACATCCTGGGTCATAGAATTCTACTGTAACTACTTTTTATCATCCCTGGATGCAGTACAGCTCAGAGGCAAGCAAGTTCTGGTTACTGAGGAAGCAATTGAAGACATCCTCCAGCTCCCACCTAAATCAGATTAGCCAGACAGTTACCAGAAAGCTGAGGAGGATATGAGATTCATGAGGTTTGACTAGAATGCAGTGAAATGGGCTATCACTCTTGATCCTACTGTTCTATGAATCATGGAAAAGAGCACAGTGGTACCCAAGGGAATCAGGCTAATATATCTGAATGATGAGGCTCGGCTGTGGCAACAGATTCTGAGTAACTACATGATGCCGAGCACTCATGAGACAGAGGTGCCAGCTGCTATGGTTACCTTCATCTGGTGTGTAATGATGGGTAAGGGCCTATATCTACCCCGCTTCATCCAGCATTACATGGCCAGGGTCCATGTTAGGGGCACCCTCCCGTTTCTATTCCTGATTACTCAGTTGGGTCACCGAGCTGAGGTACCTTGGGAGGTTGCTGATGAAAAGCCATCTGCCGCGGACTGCAGAAAGATCATCCCTCACAGTCGGAAGTTTCAGGCTTTAGGCTACCGACCTCCGTTTCTCACTGACTCTGCTGAGGCAGCTACATCTTCAGCTGCTCATTCTGCTTCCACTGCCCCAGCACCACCCACTGCACCTCCACCTACTCCCGAGCTCGTTTATTTTCTAGTGCACCGACTCTTTGACCGCTTAGACCAGATGGAGCGCCACACCAGCAGCAATATGAGAAGTCTGAACGTCGCAACAGGCAACATTATGAGAGGTCCGAGTGTCGCCATAAGCAACGCTATGAGCACCTCAAGCTGCTGATCCGATTCGGTGGTGACATCCCCTCCGAGCCAGACACACCATCAGACACATCTGAAGAGGAGGCAAGCGATCATAAGGAGGAGGTACCTACCCAGGCTGAGTAGGGAAGACCCGAGCACACTGTCTCACATCATGAGGAGCACCACAAGCTACAGACCGCTGATCCAGAGATTCCTCTACAGACAGAGCCTCCGCTTCAGCACACAGCTCCTCCTACACTCACAGAGACTGTAGACCTTCAGCCTACTACTGAGACATCAGCATCCCATCCTTCCAGAGATGACACTTCTTCACACCAAGTTTGAGTGAGCATCGAGGACGATGCTATTATTTAAGTGTGGGGAGGTCGCCATCTTTGGCATATATTTCTTTTGGTGAACCACTACAGACTCTTATCTTATTTTGTTCATTTTCTGTATTTTATTTGCACATTTTTCTCTTTTTTTGCTTTTGTTGTACTTTTGCATTCTGCACTTTGGGCTGTATATATCTTGGATATTTTAGCTTAATTTGCACCTCTAGTTTACCAGTTATATATTAAGTGGATTAATTAGTATAGTTTACCCTTTTTAGCATATGATAGTTTGGTTTAATTGAAAATAAAAGAGTAAGCTAGGAACTTTAGTAAGTTAAAACAATCCACACACCTTATATATATAGCATTACATGTTAGTTAGTTAACAACATTTCTTCAAGGAGAAACACTAAGATTTTAAGGGGCACCTTAAGGGTTTACATTGAGTTGAATGGAAACTCTCAATTTCTACTTGCATGACATATATAACTGATATATGATTTATGAGCTTGAGAACACACAGCCCGTGAGTTTTGAGCTTAATTGTATGGTTACATCAAACCATAAATTTCATTCCTGTGTGTTTCGCACTTCTTTTATATGCTTGCAATCTTTATTTTGTTTTAATCTGTATGTCCAAATTATAGAATATAGATACATACCAAGAGATGATTGAGGCCATTATTTGTATTTTTGCTCACTTACCCCAAATAAACCTACCTTTTATGTCACCCTTGCTAGCCCCATTGAGCCTTTTAATCCCTTTTTTGTTTTAAAACCGCATTACTAGCTTTAAGCAGAAAAACAAAATAAAAATCCCAAGTTGAATCCTTGGTTAGCTTAAGATAGATATTGTGTATAATTTAAAGTGAATGGAATTTTATGGGAACATGGGTTGATAGAAAAAAGGTAAGGAAATTAAATTAAATAAGTTATTTGAAAAAAAATATTTTCTACCCCAATGCAAAAATTAAAGAATTAATGCACATAGGATAAAATCAAAAATAAAATTGGTGCATGAGTATGTAACTGATGAGCGGATAATTTATACGCTTTTTGGCATTGTTTTTATATAGTTTTTAGTAAGTTTAAGCTACTTTTAGGGATATTTTCACTAGTTTTTATGTTAAATTCACATTTCTGGACTTTACTATGAGTTTGTGTGTTTTTTTGTGATTTCAGGTAAATTCTGACTGAAATTGAGGGACTTGAGCAAAACTCTGAAGAAGGCTGACAAAAGGACTGCTGATGCTGTTGGATTCTGACCTCCCTGCACTTGAAATGGATTTTCTGGAGCTACAGAACTCCAATTGGCGCGCTCTCAACGGCGTTGGAAAGTAGACATCCAGGGCTTTCCAGCAATATATAATAGTCCATACTTTATTCGAAGAATGACGACGTAACTTGGCGTTGAACGCCAAGTACACGCTGCTGTCTGGAGTTAAACGCCAGAAAAACGTCATGATCCGGAGTTGAACGCCCAAAACACGTCATAACTCGGAGTTCAACTCCAAGAGAAGCCTCAGCTCGTGGATTAATCAAGCTCAGCCCAAGCATACACCAAGTGGGCCCCGGAAGTGGATTTATGCATCAATTACTTACTCATGTAAACCCTAGTAGCTAGTCTAGTATATATAGGACATTTATCTATTGTATTAGACATCTTTTGACCACTTTAAGTCCTGGATCATTCGGTCACTTGATCATGGAGAGGGCTGGCCATTCGGCCATGCCTGAACCCCTTGCTTATGTATTTTCAACGGTGGAGTTTCTGCACACCATAGATTAAGGGTGTGGAGCTCTGCTGCACCTCAAGTATTAATGAAATTCTATCTTCTTTTATTCAAATCTCTCTTATTCTTATTCCAAGATATACATTCGCACCCAAGAACATGATGAATGT
>NC_029781.3:23277078-23278129 GCF_000817695.3 Arachis duranensis
TGGGATGAGCCATATCTCTTTAAGAGATGTGCTGACGGATTGATCCGCAGATGTGTACCCAGAGAAGAAGCACAAAGGATCCTATGGCATTGCCATGGATCACAGTATGGAGGACATTTCGGAAGTGAGCGAACAGCCACTAAAGTCCTCCAATGTGGCTTCTACTGGCCTACTCTCTATAAAGATTCCCGAGAGTTTGTGCGTAACTGTGACAGTTGCCAAAGAGCTGGTAACCTGCCTCATGGATATGCCATGCCTCAATAAGGGATATTAGAGATAGAACTGTTTGATGTATGGGGGATTGACTTCATGGGGCCATTCCCACCATCATACTCAAACACTTACATTCTGGTGGCAGTGGACTATGTATCTAAGTGGGTAGAAGCAATTGCTACACCCACTAATGACACAAAGACCGTACTGAAATTCCTCCAGAAAAACATTTTCAGCAGGTTTGGAGTGCCCAGAGTCCTAATCAGTGACGGGGGCACTCATTTCTGCAATAAATAGCTACACCTTGCTATGGTTAGATATGGAATTAGCCACAAAGTGGCAACTCCGTATCATCCACAGACAAATGGGCAAGCTGAGGTCTCTAACAGAGAGCTAAAAAGAATCCTGGAACGGACTGTGATAGCCCGAAGAAAGGATTGGGCAAAGAGCTTGGATGATGCTCTGTGGACATACAGAACAGCATTCAAGACTCCTATACGAACCTCTCCATACCAACTGGTGTATGGGAAGGCCTGTCATTTGCCTGTGGAACTGGAACATAAAGCCTACTGGGCAACCAGATTCCTAAACATGGATGCACAGTTAGCTGGTGAAAAAAGATTGCTCCAGCTAAATGAGCTAGAGGAGTTCAGACTCAATGCCTTTGAAAATGCAAAAATTTATAAGGAAAAGGCAAAGAAATGGCATGACAAGAAGTTGTCAACCAGAGTCTTTGAGCCAGGACAAAAAGTTCTGCTCTTCAACTCTAGGCTCAGACTGTTTCCAAGAAAACTTAAATCCCGGTGGAGGGGCCCGTATGTGATTACAGGAGTGTCAC
>NC_029781.3:23282362-23282682 GCF_000817695.3 Arachis duranensis
GGATCATTTTCCCGAGAGGATTGAAAGTAGCCACAGCTGATGGTGAACCCCTATACAAAGCTTGCCATGGAAAGGAGTAAGAAGGATTGAGTAGAAGTAGTAGGAGAGCAGGCGTCCTTGGGCTCTACAGCATCTCCATCCGCTTATCTGAAATTCCCACCAATGAATCTGCATAAGTATTCTTATCCTTTTTATTATTCCTTTTTATTTATTATTTATTCCAATAATCACAATTACCCTTTAATTTGCCTAACTGAGATTTACAAGGTGACCATAGCTTGCTTCATACCAACAATCTCTGTGGGATCGACCCTTACTCA
>NC_029781.3:23282959-23283414 GCF_000817695.3 Arachis duranensis
ATTTTTTTCAAAAATCTTTTTCAAAATTTTTCTTTTATTTTCGTTTTTCTAAAAGAATTTTTTCGAAAAAAATAATAAAAATTCAAAAAAATCATAAAATCATAAAAATAAAAAATATTTTGTGTTTCTTGTTTGAGTATTGTGTTAATTTTTAAGTTTGGTGTCAATTGCATGCTTTAAAAATTTTTCTTGCATTTTTTTCGAAAGTCTCATGCATTCATAGTGTTCTTCATGATCTTCAAGTTGTTCTTGATAAGTCTTCTTGTTTGATCTTGATGATTTCTTGTTTTGTGTCTTTTCTTGTTTTTCTTGTCCATTTTTGCATTCATATTTTCCATGCATTAAAGATTTCTAAGTTTGGTGTCTTACATGTTTTCTTTGCATCAAAAAATTTTTCAAAATTATGTTCTTGATGTTCATCATGATCTTCAAAGTGTTCTTGGTGTTCATCTTGA
>NC_029781.3:23283732-23283897 GCF_000817695.3 Arachis duranensis
TATAATTTTCGAAAATTTCAAAAATTATTTTTCAAAATATTTTCAAAATCTTTTTCTTATCTTTTTATCAAATTTTCAAAAATTAAGGTAACAATTAATGTGATTGGTTCAAAAATTTGAAGTTTGTTACTTTCTTGTTAAGAAAGGTTCAATCTTTAAATTCTA
>NC_029781.3:23284985-23285317 GCF_000817695.3 Arachis duranensis
GAAAGGAATCCTGTGAGTAATGGGATGCCTCAGAGGAAGGGAGTTCTTGAAATTGATGCTCTCAATGCCATATTGGCTCAGAACAAAATGTTGACTCAACAGGTCAACATGATCTCTCAAAATCTGAATGGATTGCAACATGCATCCAACAGTACTAGAGAAGCAGCTTCTGAAGAAGCTTATGATCCTGGGAACCCTGCCATGGCAGAGGTTAATTACATGGGTGAACCTTATGGAAACACCTATAACCCATCATGGAGAAATCACCCAAATTTCTCCTGGAAGGATCAACAAAAGCCTCAACAAGGCTTTAACAATGGTGGACGCAATAG
>NC_029781.3:23285415-23286251 GCF_000817695.3 Arachis duranensis
AGCACTTCTAATTTAGCAAATTTAGTCTCTGATTTATCAAAGGCCACTTTCAGTTTCATGAATGAAACCAGATCTTCCATTAGAAATTTGGAGGCACAAGTGGGCCAGCTGAGTAGGAAAATTATTGAAACTCCTCCCAGTACTCTCCCAAGCAATACAGAAGAAAATCCAAAAGGAGAGTGCAAGGCCATTGATTTAATCAAGGTGGCCGAATGCATAGGGGAGGAGGAGGACGAAAATCCTAGTGAGGAAGACCTCCTGGGATGTCCTTCAAGCAAGAAGGAGTCTCCTATTAAGGATCCTGAAGAATCTGAGGCTCATATAGAGACCATAGAGATTCCATTAAATCTCCTTCTACCATTCATGAGCTCTGAAGACTATTCTTCCTCTGAAGAGGATGAAGATGTGACTGGAGAGCAAATTGCTCAATATTTAGGAGCTGGAGAGCAAGTTGCTCAATATCTCAGAGCTATCATGAAGCTGAATGCCAAGTTGTTTGGTAATGAGACTTGGGAAGTGAACCTCCCTTGCTCATTAGTGAACTAGATACTTGGATTCAGAGAACTCTACCTCAAAAGAAACAAGATCCTGGCAAGTTCTTAATACTTTGCACCATTGGCACCATGAGCTTTGAAAAAGCTCTATGTGATCTTGGGTCAGGGATAAATCTGATGCCACTCTCTGTAATGGAGAAGCTAAGGATCATTGAGGTACAACCTGCCTTGTTCTCATTACAATTGGCAGACAAGTCAGTGAGACAAGCTTATGGAATAGTAGAGGACGTGCTAGTAAAGGTTGAAGGCCTTTACATCCCTGCTGATTTCATAATCCTAGAC
>NC_029781.3:23286453-23287008 GCF_000817695.3 Arachis duranensis
GAAGAGCTTCTCTCAGTTCAGAGTCAAGAAGAGCCCACACAGTTAAACTCTAAGTTTGGTGTTATGAAGCCACAACCAAACTCTAAGTTTGGTGTTCAGACCCCATATCCAAACTCTAAGTTTGGTGTTGGGACCACACAAAAATTGACCTGATCACCTAGTGGCTCCATGAGAGCCACTGTCAAGCTATTGACATTAAAGAAGCGCTTATTGGGAGGCAACCCAATTTTATTTATCTAATTTTAATTTATTTTGTTTCTTTGTTATTTTTGTGTTTAATTAGGTACATGATCATGAGGAGTCACGAAAAAATCAAAAAAATTAAAAACATAGTCAAAAACAGAAGAAAAAAATTGTTCACCCTGGAGGCAGCGCAGACTGGCGTTCAACGCCAGTAAGATGCATCTGGCTGGCGTTCAACGCCAGAACAGAGCACCATTCTGGCGCTGAACGCCAGAAACAAGCAACAACCTAGCGTTTAACGCCAGGAATGTGCACAGAGAGGACAAACTGGCGCTGAACGCCAGTAACAAGCATGAAACTGGCGTTCAACGC
>NC_029781.3:23287132-23287908 GCF_000817695.3 Arachis duranensis
CACCTCAGGATCTGTGGACCCCACAGGATCCCCACCTCAGGATCTGTGGACCCCACAGGATCCCCACCTCAGGATCTGTGGACCCCACAGGATCCCCACCTACCATATTCCCACCTTACCTCCTAGTCCTATTTTTGTGATTTGAATTCCCCATGTCACAATTCCCAATCTTCTTCATCAATCACCTCAACTCCTCTTCCCAGTTACCCCATTCACCATTCACATCAACCTCCTCTTCCCCATAAACCCCACCTACCCTCATAAAATTCAAATTCAATTTCCCACCACCTACCTCCATAAAATTCAAATTCAATTCCCCACCCATTCCCACCCTAAATGGCCGAATTCCCCCCTCCCTCTCCCTATAAATACCTCTCCTTTCTTCTTCATTTTCACACAACACAAACCCCTTCTTCTCTCATATAGCCGAACTCACTCCTCTCCCTCTCTTCCAAATTCTCTTCTTCTTCTTCTACTCTTCTTTTCTTTTTTGCTCGAGGGCGAGCAAATTTTAAGTTTGGTGTGGTAAAAAGCCTAAGCTTTTTATTTTTTTTTCACCATCAATGGCACCTAAGACCGAAGTATCCTCAAGAAAAGGAAAAGGGAAGGCAAAAGCCTCCACCTCCGAGTCATGGGAGAAGGAGAGATTCATCTCCAAAAGCCATCAAGACCACTTCTATGATGTTGTGGCAAATAAGAAGGTGATTCCCGAGGTCCCTTTCAAGCTCAAAAAGAATGAGTATCCGGAAATCCGACATGAAATCCAAAGAAGAGGT
>NC_029781.3:23288029-23288370 GCF_000817695.3 Arachis duranensis
ATCAAAGTATGAACCCGAATCCAAAGAACTATCTCACAATGGTTCGGGGGAAATACTTAGATTTCAGTCCGGAAAATGTGAGGTTGGCATTTCATTTACCCATGATGCAAGGTGATAAACGCCCCTACACAAGAAGGGTCAACTTTAATCAAAGGTTGGACCAAGTCCTAAGGGATATATGTGTGGAAGGCGCCCAATGGAGAATAGACTCCAAAGGCAAACCGGTCCAACTAAGAAGACTGGACCTCAAGCCTGTAGCCAGAGGATGGTTGGAGTTCATCCAAAGATCCATCATCCCTACAAGCAACCGATCTGAAGTTACTGTGGATTGGGCCATCATG
>NC_029781.3:23290449-23300200 GCF_000817695.3 Arachis duranensis
GTTTTCAACGGTGGAGTTTCTGCACACCATAGATTAAGGATGTGGAGCTCTGCTGTACCTCAAGTATTAATGAAGTTCTATTTTCTTTTATTCAAATCTCTCTTATTCTTATTCCAAGATATTCATTCGCACCCAAGAACATAATGAGTGTAATGATGAAAGTGACGATCATTATCATTCTCACTTATGAACGCACGTGATTGACAACCACTTCCGTTCTATATGCAACCGAGCTTGAATGTGTATCTCTTAGATTCCCCAACAGAATCTTCGTGGTATAAGCTAGATAGATGGCGGCATTTATGAGGATCCGGAAAGTCTCACCTTGTCTGTGGCCGTACTGTGACAGAGTGCGTGAGCATTAGTTTTCACTGCGAGGATGGGATGTAGCCTTCGGCCAGGTGATGCCTCCAGACGATTAGCCATGCGAGTGACAGCCGCAGAGGATCATTTTCCCGAGAGGATTGAAAGTAGCCACCGCTGATGGTGAACCCCTATACAAAGTCTGCCATGGAAAGGAGTAAGAAGAATTGAGTAGAAGCAGTAGGAGAGCAGGCGTCCTTGAGCTCTACAGCATCTCCATCCGCTTATCTGAAATTCCCACCAATGAATCTGCATAAGTATTCTTATCCTTTTTATTATTCCTTTTTATTTATTATTTATTCCAATAATCACAATTACCCTTTAATCTACCTAACTGAGATTTACAAGGTGACCATAGCTTGCTTCATACCAACAATCTCTGTGGGATCGACCCTTACTCACGTAAGGTTTATTACTTGGACGACCCAGTACACTTGCTGGTTAGTTGAACGGAGTTGTGTCCACTCGTGCCAAATACCTAAACTCCACAATTTTGCAATGAATGCAAATCAAAGAATAGTGATCACAATTTCGTCCACCAGTAACACACAAGTGGGAAAATTGGGTAGCTAGGTGAAAAATTATGAAATTATATCAAATATGTATATGTTAGATGAGATCTTAAATTAGTCAAGGATTCAATTTGTTAGCTCACTTAGCCTTATATATACATCCTTACCCTCACCTCAGCCCCATTACAACCTAAGAAAAGACCTCATGATTTTTGTATGTTTATATTCCATATTTGTTTATTGGTTAGATGAAAAACAAAGTTTAGAAAGCATGACTAGAAGAGAAGAGAGTGATTAACCCCAAACACTGAGTGATTAGAGAGTGAACACGAAAACTAGTGAGGGTTCAATAGCTCATTCTCATATGTCCATGTTTAATTATTAATTTTCTTGCAAGTTGTGAACTATCTTAACTCAACTCAATTGTAACTGTGCTTTAATATGATTTGGCCCTAATTGTACATATATGATTCCTTGAAGATATGAATTAATTTAACTACATGTATGATTTATATATAGGTGAATAATAACTAGAGTTGCATGACTCATTTAGGTAGTTGCATTTAGAATAGATTGCATTACATATGATACCACCATTTTACCTTTACTCTTTTCTCTTGGATTTAGCATGAGGACATGCTATTGTTTAAGTGTGGGGAGGTTGATAAACCCCTATTTTATGATTTATCTTGTACTTAAATTGAGTGTTTTTATCAACTCTTCACCCACTTATTCATGTAAATTGCATGGTTTTACTATTCCTTCCTTGTTTTGTGATATATGAGAAAACATGTTTCCTAGGCTTTAAAAATATTAAATTTCATTATCTTTTATTACCATTCGATGCCGTGATTTGTGTGTTGAGTACTTTCAGGTTTTATAGGGTAGGAATGACTTAAAGGATGGAAAGAAAACATACAAAAATGGAAGGAAAGTGCAAAACGGAGTTTTTGGAGAAACTGGTAGCGACGCGTCCGCATGGACGACGCGAACGCGTGCTCTGCGTAAATTGGCATCGACGCGAGCGCATAAATGACGCGAACGCATGACTTGCGAAACACAACTGACACGGACGCATGACTGACGCGACCACGTGGAAGAGCAACACTCCAGATGACACGACCGCGTGACCCACGCAGACGCGTGACAAGCGCGATCTGCAGAATTTGCAGAAGTCGGCTCCAATGACTTCTAGGCCCTTTTTGGTCCAGATCCAAGCCCAAAGAACACATATTAAAGGGCTATAAATGGAGGAATCCATCCATTCACCAAGACACACGACATACGAGGGGGGATACAACATACATTCAGAGAGAGTTTTAGGATTTAGATGTAGTTTTTAGAGAGAGAGGTTCTCTCCTCTCTCTTAGGATTAGGATTTACTTTAGGCTTTAGGATTTCTTTTAGTCATTAGGATTGTTTCTTCATACCAGGTTCAATATTATATTTTTCTCTTTTATTTTTATTTACTCTGATGCTTTTATGTGTATTTGATTGATGTTGCCCAATTGGCTTATGAACCATTCATGTTAGGATTTTCTTAGTTGATATAATTTGAGGTATTGCAGACTCATGATTGTTTTGCTCTGTTTATGATTTATTTTCTTGTTTTGTCTTTGGTTAATTAATTGGTAATACTTGAGTTATCAAACTCAGCAGTGGTTGAAATTGGCAATTACTAATTAATTTGGATCGCTCTAAAATTTCACTGAAACTCAAGGATCAATTTAATTAGTCTACTTGACTTTTCTTTATTTAATAAGGGATAACTAAGTGGGATTAAAACCCAATTCTCACCACATCGGATAGATAACTAGGATAGGAATTCTGATTTTCATACCTTGCCAAGAGCTTTTCTTAGTTATTAATCTATTAATTCCTACAATTTATTTTCTCTTATTCAAAACCTTTTCAAAACCCAAAATACTGTTTTCCATAACCAATAATAATTCATACTTCCCTGCAATTCCTTGAGAAGACGACCCGAGGTTTGAATACTTCGATTTATAAATTTTATTGGATTTGTTACTTGTGACAACCAAACATTTGTAAAGAAGGATTTTTTGTTGGTTTAGAAGCTATACTTACAACGCGATCACATTTTTATATTTCTTTACCGATAGGAAATTCGTCCTTCAATGATATAAACAGTGCATATTTAAATTTGAATCAAAGAATGTTGATGTACAAGGAACAGAAATTTAGAGAATTATTATTTCTCTGAAATTAATGAAAGTTTAATCCTTGAAGCAAAAGAAATAGCAAACGAAAAATAAAAGCAAGGTCCAAGGCTCTGAGCATCAATGACTAGGGAGGTCAGACATGATTAAAAGCTCAAAGAGTTGTTTCCCTAGTCACATACTTGTGGTGTTCTTGTGTCAAGTAATCCTTGAGACAAAACATTTAGAGTCGAGATCAATTGCAGAGTACACCAAAGGCTTTGAGCACTACTGTCTGGGGATAAAAAAATAAAAAAATTAAAAAAATTAATTAAAAAATAATAATATTTAGAACTTAAAGAGAGTTCCCCAGTTAAGTGCTTGTGGTATTTCTGTGTCAAGTAAAGTTTGAGACAAAACATTTAAAGTTATGGCTAGGCTCAAGGTGCAAAGCACCAAAAAAAAAATTGATGTGTTCAAGGATTAAATTGAGTTACAAAAGATCAGAAAATTCATAATATTATCCGGATTCTAATTCCAGATGACAGTGACATCCTTCTGATTTAAAGGAGAGTGGGATCCCAAAACTATTCAGGATTGCAGTTGTAAACCCCACTATAAGAAGAGACATGAGCTTAATCGAACTCTCATTCTCATGCAAATTCACACCCTAAGCCTATATTAGTTTTGGTTGCTTGAGGACAAGCAACAATTCAAGTTTGGTGTTGTGATGCGTGAGCATCTTTTCTATCTTTTCCTAATGAATTTGCATATAATTTGTTGAATTTAATAAAGAATTAATTATCTTTTAGCTAATATGGATGCTACTTTGAGTCTTTTGCAATTTTGTTTATTTTAGGTAGCATTCGGCTGGATTTGATGGAGTTTCTGCAACACAAGAACAAAATGAGATGGCAGCGAGGAGCGACGTGTACGCATGACTGACACGTACGCGTGATTTGGAGCTTTCCACGGCGACGCGTGCACGTGACTGACGCGTACACGTGATTTGAAGAATTGTACAGCGACGCGTGCGCGTGACCGACGCGTCCGCGTGACTTGCGAAAAAGACCATCGACGCGTACGCATGACTGACGCGTACACGTGACATGCGCCACATGCAGAAAATGCATAAACTGCTGGGGGTGATTTCTGGGCCCCATTTTAGCACCCAAGTTAGGCGCAGATCCAGTGAAGCCAAGTGGTCCCCACGTTACAAGACGCGGAGTAGTTAGTTAATTCTGATTTAAATTCAAATTTGATTTTAAAATAGGAAAACATATTATCTTAATTTTAGATATTAGATTTTAAATTAATTAGGATTAGTTATAAAAATAGGAGACTTCTCTTTTATTGAGGAGGTTCCACCAGAGGGGGATTCCATTAGGGAATTCTATACAAATTTACATTCCACATTCCATGAGCAACTAATCCTCCACTGTTAAGGTTAGGAGCTCTGTCTATTTGTATGGATTGATTTTATTACTTTTTCTATTTTGATTTATGTATGGATTTATAATTTAAAAATTATTTTCGCTCTTTATTTTATGAATTTGGGTGGAACGGAAGTATGACCCTCTTTCTATTTGGGTTCTTGTAAAACTTGAAAAAGCTCTTTACTTGAACAACAGCTTGATAACATATTCTCCTAAATTTTAATTATCTAGATTTAACGGGATACGTGACATATAATCCTTTTATTTTTGGGTAATTAGAGTTTTTGTGGCATATAAATTGGAATTTGATCATGTAGCTTCTAATTGGAATTAATTGACCAAGGAATTGGCAGTTAATGAATTTTAGAGGAGACTAGAAAGGTCTAAGGAATTAGGGTCTAGTCACATATAGTTTGCCATAAATTAAATCCTACATAATTAAAATAGTTAGTAAGAAAAGTAAATCCGGAAAAATAGATAACTATGAAACCTTAACTGCCTTCTCAATATTTTATTCCTAACTTATTTATTTGTCTATCCTTTTGATATTCTGAGTTCAAACTTAAACCTTTTGAATATCTCAAAACCCTTTTCTGCTTGCCTAACTAAGCCAATCAATCAATCATTGTTGCTTGATCCATCAATCCTCCTGGGATCAACCCTTACTCATGTAAGGTATTACTTGGTACGACCCGGTGCACTTGCCGGTTAGTTTGTGGGTTATAAAATACCGCATCAATCCTCAAATACAAGTCCTACCCCTCTAAAACTTAAAATGACATGCGACGAGGGAAAAAATCTCAACTAAACTAAAAATAGAAAGTACAAATGTGTGTGTGTGTGTGTGTGTGTGTATAAAGCATTGTAGTTCAGCCACGGCTTCGCGCCAAAACTTCTTGAACTTGTCACTGAAATGTTGGATATAAAAAAAGGATGAGAACAAATCACACATTCTCAGTAGGGAAGGAAATACCATCAAAGCAAAGAGATCCCTGCAAATAGAAAGAATTCTATTATAAAAATTGTTTATCTTTTAAATAACCCTTTGGAAAAATCCTGTGAAAAATATTACTTTGAAAATGTCATTATGAATCTTCTTTAGTTTACAAATCCGTAAAGTAAATCATTTAGCAAGGGAAAAGGCCAAAGGTGTGCCTAATGGCTTCCTACCCAACAAACTTACATCGGTTATTCCTATCCATCCAATATGTAAACTAGAGTATCAGGACAATACCAAATCCAATCGGCCTCAACCTCTATCACTACATCAGAAACAACCCCCCAGCGTTACCACCGCCAGTATGAAGGATCTCTCAGTTTTCAAACACAGACAAAATAATACAAAGAATACACAAATAAAGAGTACAAACAGAGCAATTAGATCAAATAGCAGATAGATGCAATTATTCAAATAGGAAAACCAAATACAAGATGCACACCTAAATAATACACACAAAGACAAATGATGCATGTCTGTCCTATGGCTAATAATCTCATCTGTCAGTTATACAGCCAAATCCGACATGTCCGGCAGCGAACCCTGGACAGTCCATCAATGCGCGCATCCCCAAGAGGAATTCACATCTCAAGAAGGAATTATTCAGAAAGGTATAAGTGTCCAACCATATCTTGCGACGGAGGGTCAACAAAGTCTCAAGTCTCATCCTGGATCAAATGGGACGAACCACTGTATCTACCCAAGAAGACCCACGACTCAAATATCTCAATTACCAACCCAGAGCAAGCGAGACAAAACCACAATTCTTGCATCTACCCAGGTGATTTCAATCTCAATCAAATTTAATTCATTACGCAAGCGGGATAACACCCAAACTTTGCCAATTTAGCCATACTCAGTCATCATCAATCTCATCATCAGATTTATCATTTACCATAATCGTCACTAATCACATCATTAATGACATAATCATCATCCTCAATCACAATCTCTTGCACATATCTCAACTTAATCAAGTTTTTATTATAAACTTCATATTAATCTCACTTCTCATCAATGACCTCATACTAGACATAATTCTCATCATAATCATAAACTCCACTCTGCTTCCTACTCCGCACACTCCAATGCTTAACAGGTTAGGCTTAGGCCGTTACATACGGCTTGCGGGTATGAGGTCTCTAATACGACACCCTAGACTCGAGATCAAGGTTGCATACCAACTCAAATAGAACATAATCATTTGTAATCAACCTCATTTTAACTCAAACACGGTCTATTCCATTCAACCTCATTAAATCATTTTTCTAATTAATCACTTTATAGATTGACAAGCCAAACTTCTATAATCCTCAATTTCAATTTAATACTCCCAAAGTCCTCACATGTTATCTCATAACTCTAATAAATTAACATTTAATCTTTCTTCAAGTATATCCCTTTTTTTCAACTCCATTACCTAATTCTATTAATACTATCTCCTTTCACACTTCCTAAATCAAACTCGTAGATTGATAAAGTAATTTACCTTTTTAAAACTTTAATTAAGTAAATAAATTTTTTTTGTTATTCAAAATTAAATAAGTTAAATCATAAACCAATTTCACGATTTAATAAAATCATAGAACTCATTTTTCATTTAAAGCAATTCATTTAAGCCAGATTTTTCAAACCAATTTCAAAACCATTTCTAGCTTTAAAACTTTTTAACAAGGTTCAAAGTCATACTAGTTAAAAATTGAAAATCCTAATTGAAAACCCTAAAAGTATTTATTCTCAAATCCAATATTTTAATTATTTTAAAATCCTTAAAGATTTTCAAGACATATCTCTTTTGAAAAAATTAATCAAACCAAACTCTTTCTTTTAACCAAGATTTCCAAAACTTTTCAATTTTTTACAAAAATTTTGGCAGAACCTTCTTTAAAAACTAGAGTTTACCACCATTTACGGATTCTTTCAATTCAACCTCAACTAGCTTCCATAGCCAACAATAACATTTAAAATCAATCCAATGCCATAATCGACATAGTCAAGTATTCTAAATTTCGTTCCAAATTCAAAATTATTGTCTAGTATAGTCATAATTATTGCAAACGTCATAACTTATTCAATCAGCTTCGACAGAATTTAGAAATCAACCAATCAATAACACAAACAGTCACATATTCAACCACAGCAGAAAATCATGTACATTACAGGCATTCATTTATTTGCATTAATCTACTAAACTTGTTATACTAAAGTTGTCAGGTATTCAAAGTTTAAAGCATATTTAATCAACCCCTACCTTAGTCAAAATCCAAAAATTAAACCCGACAATTCCTCTTTTATTGTTGATTTTCAACAACGGTAACAACCACGATGATCTCCAAACAAATTGATGAGATATATAAAAATTACATAGTTTCAACTTGATATAAAACAGGTGAAGAAGATATGATGAGGTGCTAAAAATTTTAAAACGGGCTTGATAGGTTCGTGTAAGTTATTATGGTCGGCATTCACACGTCCTTATTCGTTTAACAAACCAAAAAAAAACTTCATTGTTTTCCAAGTCACTTATCACTCCATTTCAAGTTCACTCGAATATCTAACATCATCCCCATCACTCTATCTTATATGAAAAACTCCTCAACTTTCATTCCTTTCAAACTCTCATCTTGATCTACGTTCAACCATTAACTTTGACTTTCAACTAACTCACTCAAGGTTTTAAACTCACTTGTTATCAAGCGGAAATCCGATTAATCGACTTTATTATTGCGAAAATCTTAATAATCTGACATGCATTTAAACATGTCAATACAATATTATTATCTCACGTTGTTCGATCACTTAACAACTTATTGCGAGTCTTTCTTAACAACTTATTGCTCTATCTTTCTCTCCTCTTCTCTCTTTCTCTGACAAGCTCATCCCTTCTTTCTCCTTGTCTCTACTTTATGTCTCCTTCACTTCGTCCCTCTTGACCAATAGTTTAACAGCAGTAATATCTTTCTTTACCTCTTTAATAGTATCCCTCCTCTAGACCGATAGTGAGGCTAATTTTGATTGTTATGAAGAAGAGGGATTAGGAATTCTTTTAATTAGCAGGGGTATTTTAATAATTTCACTTATTTAAGTCTCTATTTTTATCTAAATCAAACATGATACTAAGATATAATCCAATTTTATACACTTTACAATAATACAATACAAAGATTTAATTTAGTCTCAATTTCGCTCTCTATCAATCTCAATTTCTGCTCTAAACATATCCTAAAAGACTATCTTCTTATGTATTTAGCAACTAAAATAGATAGTTCTTTGTTAGTTAAAAAAATAACTATAGAAGAACTAAACTTTGAGAGAAATGAGTTAAAACTTCAATTACATTGGCCTTTATAACACACATCTAAGAAGAAAAAGCATACATTTAATAAACTTTTTACGATTATATATTATGGAAAAGAGATTTTGGCTTTATTTATGATTATGGAATACAATATTTCTTTGAAACTTAATTTCAGCTGAATTTCACAGTAAAATGTAGTAAATTTTTATTCAAATGTCATTTCATCTATAATCATTCATAATAGAAGAATGGAGTACATTTAAGGTTCAAAATACTATCAAATGTAATTGAGAATTTCATATTCAAGATCTAACTCAATTACCTTCAAACAATATTGTTAGTAAGAACCAAACTCATAATTTGAAAAGACTTTTTGATTAGTACATACTATTATAAAACAACAACAACAACAAACAACAACAAAGCCTTATCCCACTAAGTGGGGTCGGCTACATGAATCAAACGACGCCATTGTGCTCTGTCATGTATCATGTCTACAGAGAAACCGTTTACATGTAGATCTCGTTTGACCACCTCATGGATGGTCTTCTTAGGTCTTCCTCTGCCTTTCGCCCTTTGTCCATCTTCCATCTCATCCACCCTCCTGACTGGATGTTCTATCGGTCTTCTTCTCACATGTCCAAACCACCTGAGACGCGATTCAACCATCTTTTCCACAATGGGTGCTATTCCAACTCTCTCCCTTATATCTTCATTCCTTATTTTATCCAATCGCGTGTGACCACTCATCCATCTCAACATCTTCATCTCTGCCACACTCAGCTTATGTTCGTGCTCTCCTTTAGCCGCCCAACACTCCGTACCATAAAGCATAGCCGGTCTTATAGCGGTGCAATAGAATTTACCTTTAAGTTTTAAAGGCACTTTTTTGTCGCATATAAAACCAGATGCACTCCGCCATTTTGACCAACCTGCTTGGATCCTATGATTTACATCATGTTCAATCTCTCCATTATCCTGTATGA
>NC_029781.3:23301773-23305756 GCF_000817695.3 Arachis duranensis
TTCTTCTAATAACTTCTGCCATCTCCCTCCACATTTCTTCCGCGCTTCCATTCCCATCCCACTTTGCCTCTTCTCCTACCCGTCTTAGGAAGCTTCTTTGTTCCTCACCTTTCATCCGCCACCACCTCATCCTTGGGTTCTTCGTATGATGTCTTTTTCTCAACTTTTGCTCAACGTGAAAATCCATGACGAGCACCTTATGTTGTGTTGTCAAACTCTCTCCTGAAATAATTTTACAGTTAATACAAAATTTCCGGTCGGCTCTCCTCAACAAGAAGAAGTCGATTTGAGAGCTTGTCATGCCACTCTTATAGGTTATAAGATGTTCGTCTCTCTTTTTAAAACATGTATTTGCGATGAGGAGATCAAAAGTTGAGGAAAAGTCCAAAATAGTTTTACCCTCGGTATTGATCACCCCGAAACCATGGCCTCCGTGAATACTCCCATACCCAGTCACTTCTCTCCTAACTTGGCCATTTAAATCTCCTCCTAAGAAAATCTTATCTTTCAAAGATATGCCTTGAACTAAACTCTCTAGATCCTCCCAAAACCTTATCTTGTGTTGTTCGTCCGAACCCACTTGCGGTGCATAGGCGCTAATCACATGAAAAGCACCTCCCTCCACCCCAAGTTTGATAGAGATGATCCGATCTCCCACCCTCTTGACATCCACGACGTCCTTCTTCTACTGCTTATCCACAATTATTCCAACCTCATTCCTATTCTTCACCTTTCCTGTATACCAAAGTTTGAAACCAGAAGAATCCAACTCCCTAGCCTTTGCACCAACCCATTTCGTTTCTTGTAGGCACATAATGTTAATCTTCCTCCTTGTCATGGTATCCACCACCTCCATGGACTTTCCTGTTAGAGTGCCTATGTTCCATGTCCCAAATCTCAACCTTTTGTCGCTTCGACCTTTACCTTTTCCTTTGTGAACTAGCTTATTTACCCTCGTCCGTTCACGAAAACGCGAGAACCCTTGCTCATTTAACACTACATCCGGGCACCGATGCAGCGGCTCTTGCTTTGACACCGTACTCGAGCCATACGGCGCGTTACTTCCGGGTAACGACCTAGCTTTAGCGCAATAATGTCTTTGATTCATGTCATGGGGGGTTCGGCTATATTTTTACGTTGGTTGCCGAAGACCTAACACAACCCTCCTCCTTTATCCGGGCTTGGGACCGGCTATGTACCGCAAGTGTAACATAGGCGGAGTTACATACTATTATAAAACATTTGAAAAAAATGCTTGAATCATATCTTGATTTTTTTTAACACAACTTTACCTTTTAGAGAAAAATTGGTTGTGCTAAACGAACAAATAACTTTGTTCTTTGAATAATTAATATCACTTATATTTGTATTGTAACAAAAGTTTTTTTTATTTTGTGGAAAGGATCTGTATCAATAATTATTATTTTATGTATTAACAATTTAAGATTTTAGACATAAATCCTTTTTATCATTCTACAAAAATTAAGATAATATATTGTGCATCCAGTTATTTATTTATCTTAACTTTTAGCAATTTTGATAGGTGTTTAAACTACTAACAAAAAAATATAACATTGTTTCTAAATATAAATACAACTACTTCAACTCAAAAATAGACAAAAAATGTTGGTAAGTATCAACAAGTAACAATGTTAGTTATATTACTGATTCAAGAATAAATATAATACTAAAATATAAAATAGTTCTAAATAAATTTTAACAAAAATAATTTTTCATAATAATTTATTTTGCAATGATAATAAAAAAGATACTTCAAAGACAAATTTTATCTCATGTTAAATCCAAATCAATTTTAACATAATAGTAAAAATTTGAAAGTTTCATTCATAAATCATAAAAAAATATCTACAAATTCAACCACTAATATTATTTAAAGAAAAATCTTTAAAAATATAAATATTTCAATCACAAATTATATATTAAGATTAATGAGTAATTATTATATTTTAAAAACAAGTAAATTATTATTTATTGATTTTATTATTTTTAATATTAAAAATAGTTAAACTTTAAATTTAATTAACTTTATAAAATTTTCATAGCAAAAATTATTATGTATATTTTTATTTAAAAAATTAAAAAAATACTTTATATATTTTGTATGTTATCCTATGTAGAACACAAATACATATACTAATTATGTTTTTTAAAAAAAAAATCGAAAGCGGAAGTATTTGGAGACAAATTAACATAAAAAAGAAGCATGAGTTGGAGACTTTACTAATGGCACATCTTATGCCTCTAAAAAGGCTACACCTGGGTTCGAGAGCTGGTTGAGTCTAATTGTGAACATGAACCCTTTATTGTTGTGTGTAGTGTGGGTAAGTATTATAATGACAAAAATACTAATAATAAAAGAGAAGTAAGGGTATTTCAGCATCTTTACCTTAGCAGAATACTTTAATATACTCCCTAACTCCTATCATTGATGATAAACTGATAAACAAATTGTGTCGCTATGACTTTCTCTGGAATACTCAGCTTATTTCGCCATGACTTGACTCTGCTATTGAAGGCTTCTATGTCATTGCTCAAATTTGATGCATCCTTAGTTCTTACCATTAACCAATAATTTGACCATGACAACAAATTGTACATAGTGTGCATAGTGTTGTTAACATCAATAATTTAAGATTTCATTTGTCCATTAGACCATTACACATCTTGTAATAATCTGGATTTATATGAATCTGTCCAAAAGCATGAACTTAGAACTCAGAAAGCAACTAGTCAGTTGATTTTCTCTTTCTTGCCAGAATGGAAGCTATCTGGAATCTAGGTCCGCCCCTTCGCCACTTCTTGAAGGATACCATTGCAGCTTGAGCTGCCTCATACACTACAATAATAAAAAGAAAACAATAAATAAATTTATAAAAAAAAAATCAATAGCTTCGAGCTAAAAGAATTTGACAACATATTGAATAGTGAAAGCATGATTCATTTAGCAGGCAGCACAAGTCTTACAACTGATCTCTTCTTTTGTCAAAATAGTCCAGAATTTGGAACCAGCTGCAAATGCTGTAGTATGTGCCTTGGTGAGAATTTCCTTGTACCTACTCTTGAATGCCGACAACAACAGAAACCCAATGGTTCTATCACTAACTCTGCCATAAATGAAAAATTACATTAACTTAGGAATAAAATTCAGAAGTGATTTGAATAGCTGCACGAAGTAGCACAAGACAAAAGCAAACTAAAGAAAAAGAACATAATTTGAAGATTTCAATTAATTTAAATTTTACCAGAAAGCAACTAAAAGGAAATTATGCACTTTCTATTTATTTTGATGTTAATCTCCTGTGTACACACTACTTAAAGGTTGCTTAGGCTTATAGACTAGAGCTACTTTTCACACATTTAAAATGCAATAAATTTCATGTTTGATGATAAACCAAACTGAAGATGACATATCTACAGACCATTCACTTTTTGAAAGAATTATCCAAAGCCTGTGAACAAATTTATGAGATTTTGTCATCTTATTGTCTTAACTTTTGCGGCAAAATTTTGGTAGTAAAAATCTGATTGAAGTGGTGCATGAACACTTAAGTAACCAAAAGGTGAGGTTCCCAGGCTTATACAAGATTTGAAGGATGTTGGCAACCATGTACTATCTTCCAAAGATAAAACCAAGGAGAAAAATGTCATAACATATAAGAACATAACAGGTTAAAGCAAAAGAGAAATAAATAACAGTTTAGATAAAAACCAAGAGAGCATGAGCAATAGCAAGACTTACATGGGTGCTATCTTGCAACCAAATTCATAGAAGAATGGACATCTAGACCTCAAATCCACACTTGCAGAATCAGCCTGGATCTCTAACCTTGTTCTAAAATCAAGGACCACCAACACCAAATAAGAAAATATTGGTTAACACTTTTTAACTTAAAAGTCAAGCAATGTAACAATAATAGAATCAAGCTGTTATCATTCCTCATGTACATAAGTACATTTGACTG
>NC_029781.3:23305837-23320801 GCF_000817695.3 Arachis duranensis
TACATAACATTTGGATCAAGTCTCAGTTTCATCTCTAACATTTGGAACGTCCTATTTTTGTCTTAGAAGGTTTCAAATGGACTCAATGTTGTCCCACCCATTGAATATGCATGAAATACCTAACATCATTAGTGTGTGACTGCATGTTTAGTGAAAGGTTATTAATTAAACAATCGCCGCTCTTAATATGTATGAACATGTCAATGTTGTGATTGTAGAAGTAAAGGAAAAACTAATAATGATTATGTTAGAAGATATTAGGGTTTACTTGATCAATAAGTAGGTTGATAATGAGACCAACATGGTGGCAATAGCTACGTTGACAATAGATGTTGAGAATACTTGTTTAACTAATCACAGTTATTTGTACATATTACTAAGGGTGTTAAGTATTTTTTTCGGGATTTAACTGAGAGACAACATTGAATTGATTTGAATTCTTCTGGAACAAAAACAAGACAATACAAACCTTAGAGACAAAACTAAGATTTAGCCCAAACAACAAGAACTAAAATAGTACATTATCCTTAAAATTTCTATGAAACCCATGTAAGCTTAATGTTGATAATTTTTCTGCATTGTTTCACACAACATAATGACAAACTAATGTAACTGCTATATTAAAAACAATGTAGGTAACATATATATGATATCAGAGGAGATACAGCAGAGGATCAATAGCAAGAACAAGAAGATGAAGTTTGTGTGTAAACAAATGTATTGGTATTATTCTCAATGAGTTCAATTGAACCCTTGATTACAAAACAGAGAGGCCACGAATTTTAATCTCCTAAGCTTAGCACGGAAGGCTACATCTCAGCCACATGTCACAGATTAGAGAAAATATCCTAATCTGTTATGTTAGAATCATAACAAACTAATTAGGCTCATTAGGATTTAACTCTTCTAATTTCTGTTTTGGGGGTTTATCACTAACAATATATGTTCCATATCTAGTAGAAGCCCTAGAATGATCAGCAAAAGTATTCAGAACAATAAGAGTTCTTAAATTGCTTCCTCACTAAAGACATGTTCAATTATATAATAGAATGTGCTTTTTGTAAGAAGGCATAAATGAGGTCATTACTTTTGATTGAAACAAGGAGGAACATGGACTGATACTGCTTGTCTCAACTGTAGTTCATGAGCAAGCCAAAAAGGCAGTTCAACTTTTGAACCTGTTTCAATCTGAAAATGAAATATTCTAACATCAAGTCACCAAGTCTGGTGCCACTACTGGTGATTATTTCATTCAGAAATACAAAAGGCAGTGTCAATGGCTCTTACAAAGTCTGTTTCAGAACTGGGATCTATCCCCACTCCAGATGCTGGCTTCTGAAATATAACTGACACAATCTGGAACCATATCACAAGAATTCACAAGCATTAACAATTTATTCTCAAAGCATGCCCTTTATTTTCAAAATTTATCGTCAAATCAAAACATTAACCTCTCATTCAACTTGAAATTTATTAGTTGGAAAATTAGAAGCATTAATTTGTTAATCAAGTTTGAGGGTATTAAGTGTACCTCTTCCTCTGTGATAATATCATCAATATCATAGTATTTTGCCATCCCACTCTAAAACTTTGCTGCTATTACCAGTTTCTCTTTAACCCATCAAAAAGAGACAACTGCATCGCACAAAGAAATTTCAAACTTAACACCTTTGTGTGTGTGACTGTGTGTGAAATTTAAAATCCCTAGCATTAGCATTTAAAAAACGAAATTAATACAATAGTTTGGGAGAAAACGACAAATTGAAGGCAAATAGAGGGATGCAAGAAGTTTCTGATCATGTTGGAATGAAAATGATTACAGTCTGGTCTAGATCCTTTTTCGTGGCGCTGCATGCGCCCGCACGCATGGTGGGGGATTGTGTTGACCAACTCACCCAAAAAACTCAAGATCACAATTAACAAAACAATTAAGATATTTGTGAGTGAGAACATTCATCGAACAGTTGGTGTGCTGGTCCCAAATGTCGAAACAAAAAGCCAAAACAATTGCAGAGTGAACATGTACCCGAAGGAGAGAGAGGAAGCGGAAGAAATGGCGGAGCAGAAGCAGAGGTGAATGGCGGGGCAGTGGCAGACGCGAATGGCGGAGAAACACAGGTGAACGACGGAGCACCACCGACCACTAACTTAGCAAACACACGGCGAACGCGAGGGAAAGGAGCAAAAGCAGCAGCAGTGGGGGCGAGCACAGGAGGAGTGGAGGCCGGAGAGTGTCTCTAGTGAGATGTGTATTGTGTTGTGTTTATCTTCTTTCTTTCTTTCTTTCTTTCTTTCTTTCTTCTTCTGTGTGAAATTTATGATGATTCAAACTTTGGCGCCTTTTTGTAAGAGAATTTTGTGTGTTTATCCGTAATGGCGGGTTTTAAAATTTGTACTATTTTTAATTTGAACCCTGAAGAAGAAAGGTGACTGATGAGGTAGGGACTTGCTGCCTGTGCCAACNTAAAAATTATTTATCTATATTTTTCTTTTAAAATATATATAAAATTATTAAAAATACAAATAAAATTTTTATGTATTTAAGACAACAAAAAATTTAAAAATTTATATTTATTCATACCCTGATCCAAAATTTCTAACCAGACTTTGATCTCAACAATTTTACTAGAAAAAGGGAACGGTTATCTATTATCAAAGGTGAAACTACTCTAAAAGGTAATTATCTATTCTAATATAAATACACTAACACTCTCAGGTATATTTAGAACCCAATTTATTAAAAACCTGCTTAAACTCTTGATAACTTAAGCATCGGAGTCTCTTGTAGGTACCATCCCCCCCCAAACCTCCTTACGAGGAACTCGGACGGCGGCACCAGTAGAAGTTGGACTTTGCCCTAAAAAGAATCTAGACCTCACGTTCGGGCCCAAAAGCAACCCAGTTTCAGGTAACTAACCCTTGAAACATTGGCGTCGTTGCTGGGGACTTAGAAGTCTATATCCAATCATGGCAGACAATCGGCTTGAAGACGGATATACAACATTCGAATCTGAACCAGAGCACCATAATGATGACTGAGCACTCGTGATACCTCCACGACCAAATAGAACAAGTAATCCTAATGGGGATAGAACATCAGGAAACCCTCATCCCAGGTAAATCAACTCAGAGGTACATCCACCCGAGAATGAGGAGTCTCTACACCCAACAGAAATCATGGGACTTGTACACGGGCATCATGGCTGACCGAAGCAACTCGAGCAGGAGATAAAGCGACAAAGAGAAGCTAAAAAAAGACATGTGAAGAGAAGTACGACGTCGAAGAGAATTATAAGAAAAGCTTCTGAAGTTAGAAGCCGACTTACGAAACAAGAGCAATCATGCATATCGAAAAGAAAGTCCTTTTTGTGGAGAAGGTCTATTCATAGAAGAGATCATACGGGCTAGAGTTTCAAGAAACTTTAAAAGCCCCGAAATGGACCTCTATGATGGAACAATTGACCCAAAACATCATCTCAGTAATTTTAAAAGTCAGATGTATTTGGCTAATGTGTCCGATGCAACCCGTTGCAAATCTTTGCCGACAACATTAACTAAAGCGGCAATGAAGTGGTTTGATATCTTATCACCTAGGTCAGTGACTTATTTTGATGATCTCGCAAGGAAGTTTCTCACCTGATTTTTCATTCAGAAAGATAAATTCAAGCATGCTCCAAGTCTCCTAGGATTTAAACAAGAGGTCGGAAAAACACTCTGAGCTTATATGGAAAGATTCAACAAAGCTTGCTTGAAAATTTAGAATTTACCTCCAGAAGTAGTAATAATGAGGTTAGTTAATGACCTCAAAGAAGGGTCATTCTCTCAATCTATATCAAAGCGACATCCTACCTTTTTGTACAAAGTACAAGAATGGGCAGAAAAGTACATCAACATGAAGAAAAATTTTCAACTTAGAAAACCAATTTCAAGGCAAAACCTTTCCTTATCAAGCTCGAGATAAAGATAAGGAAGCAAATAAAAAGGATGAATACAACTTGGACAAGTCTCGAAGGTATCATAACTACATCCCGCTCCAAGTTTCTCTTGTTGACATCTACAAGGAAATTTGTCATAATGAAAAACTTCCACCCCCTCATCCCATTAAGAACAAGAAAGCCAGAAGTCGGACAGAATATTGTGAGTATCACAAACTATATGGGTGTTCCATCAATGGTTGCTATGATATGAAAAATGTGATAGAAAAACTGGCCAGAGAAGGTTGGTTAGAAAGATACATCGCAGAAAGATCCGACAATTTGGGAAAAAGGAAGAAAGGTGATGAAGACAGGGGTTGACGAGATCGGGCACCACAAATTCCTGATAGGCACATCCACATGATAGTTGGAAGACTTACAGGAGGAAGGGTAACTAAGTCTTCTCGCAAAAGACATCTAAAAGAAGTCTACCAAGTCGGTGAAGAATACGAAGTTTTTAATTTATCCACAATCTCATTCACCAAATAAGACACTCAAGGAGTAAACCCTGACCATGATGATCTTGTTATGATTACAATGATACTCGCCAATGCAAACTTCCATAGAACTCTGGTAGATCAGGGGAGCTCGGACGACATATTATTCAAACCTACTTTTGACAAGCTCGAGTTAGAAGAGAAAGAGCTTATCCCGACAAGGAGACATGCCCATCCAACCTCTCGGCTTCATCACCTTGCATACCACTTTTGGTAGAGGTTTGAAGTCCAGAACTTTGAGTATATACTATATTGTGGTCGATGTGGCATCAGCCTATAGTATATTGATAGGTCGGACAACTTTGAACCGAATAGCTGCGGTCGTTTCCACTCCTCATCTCTGCATAAAATTTTCAACTTCAAAGGGAATCGCTACCATAAGAGGAGACCAGAGGTTGGCATGTAAATGTTATAATGAAAGCTTAAATCTACATGGAAACATTAAGGGAAAAGAAGTCAACACCATTGAACTTGGAGGTGTCTGAGCACGAGAAGAATTACAACCACAACCTGGTAGAAAGACCGAGAGGTTTAAATCAGAGATCAAGTAGAGAAAACAACAAGCATAGGAGCTAACCCGGATAAAGAACTGAAAACAAATCTCGTTAATTTCTTACAACAAACTTCGATCTCTTTGCTTGGGATACACATTGACCTCATGAGTCACAAGCTCATTGTTTACCCAAGCTTACGACTTGTTCAAAAAAAGCTATGAAAACTTGGTCTTGAAAGAGCACAAGTCAAGGAAGAGTAAGTGCAAGCTTTATTAGAGGCCAGATTCATAAGAGAAGTAAAATACCTTTTGGGGCTAGCTAATATGGTACTCGTGAAAAAATTAAAGGGAAAGTGGAGAATGTGTGTCGATTATACCGACCTGAATAAAGTCTGTCCTAAAGACCCATACCCACTTCCCACCATTGATACCTTGGTAGATTCAGGTTCAGAGTATCGATACTTGTCTTTTATAGACGCATACTCTTGGTGCAATCAAATTCCAATATACAAGCCGAACCAAAAGAAAACCTCCTTCATTACTCCAAAGGCCAACTATTATTATGTGGTGATGCATTTTGGATTAAAAAATACGAGTCACCTATCAATGGCTAATGAATAAGGTGTTTTCATCCTACCTTGGTAAGTTACTGGAGGTCTACATTGATAACATGCTTGTCAAAACAAAGGAAGACACTAATCTCTTGTCTGACTTAGCTGAGGTATTGAACACAATAAAGAAACATGGGATGAGACTAAATTCTTTAAAGTGCATGTTTGCAGTGGAAGACAGTAAGTTCTTAGGCTTCATGCTCACTCAAATGGGCATCGAAGCCAACTTGGACAAATGTAAAGCAATACTCAAGATTAAAATCCCGACTTGTCTTAAGAAAGTCCAACAATTGAATGGAAGATTAGCAGCCTTATCCAGATTCTTGGCGGAATTAGCCCTAAAGTTTCTACCCTTGTTCTTAATACTGAAAAAATGGTGCCAATTGGAATGGACTCGGGAATGTGAGCAAGCTTTTCAAGACTTCAAAAACTTCCTGAGTCAACCACCAATCCTCACCCAACCTATTCCAGGGGAAGAGCTCGTATTGTACTTAGCAGTTGCAAGTAGGGCCATAGCATCAGCTTTAGTCCGAGAAGATGAGAACGAACAATAACCAATTTATTTTGTTAGCAAGGCTCTACAGGAGGCAAAACTAAACTATTAGAAAATAGAGAAGTTTGCATATGCCGTTGTGCTCACTTCAGAAGGCTTCGACCTTATTTTCAAACTCATACCATAAAAGTCTGAACTAATCGACCTATGAAGCATATCCTCCAAAAGACAGATAGTGCAGGTTGAATGCTACAATGAGCAATAGAGCTATCCAAATTTGACCTAAGGTATGAAACTCAATCAGCAATCAAATCACAATATCTAGCCGACTTTGTGGCCGAGTACACCAAAATCTAGGGAAGTCCTACAACCTGGAATTTATATGTAGATGGATCATCCAATAAAGTTGGAAGTGGAGCAGAAGTCATTCTGAGAGTGAAAAAGAAACTCAGATAGAACTTTCATTGAGATTCGAGTTTTCAGCTTCTAACAATCAAATAGAGTACGAAGTATTACTTGCTGGTTTAAGGCTAGCTAAAGAGGTCGGGGAGGTAAGGTTGATCGTATTTAGCGATTCTCATGTAATAACCTCTCAAATAAATGAGATTTATCAGGCTAAAGATTCTAATATGAAGAAGTACTTGGAAGAAACATTGGAACAATTAGCTCAATTTCCTAAAGCAGAGGTCTGACAAATAGCTCGGGAATCAAATATCCGAGCTGGCGTCCTCTCCAAGTTGGTCAACACCACGTCAGGGGACAATAATAAAAGCTTGATCCAAAAAATTTTTCACACACCATCAATGGCCAAAAAAGTTGACAAGTCGGACATAATGTCTATCTCCAATCTAGGTTTGGGTTGGATGACCCTCATTATCGAATACCTTAAATTTGATATCATCTCTAGAGAAGAAAGGGAAGCAAATAGGCTCATAAGGGAAGCACGAAAAACTACACCTTGGTTCACAATATTCTATCTAGAAGAGGAGTATCTACTCCTCTATTAAAGTGCGTCCTGATCTCCAAGATTAAAGAAGTCTTAGAGGAAGTCAACAACGGCATATGCGGAAACCAATTAGGAGCACCGTCACTAGCTAAGAAAGTGATATGAACTGGCTTCTTTTGGCTGACCTTCCAAAGAGAGGCAGTCGACTTTGCAAAAAATGTCTCCCCTGGCAAAAGCATGCTAACTTCCATGTGGTACCTCCAGAAGAGCTCATTAGCATTACTTCACCTTGGCCATTTGCAAAATGGGATTTAGACCTCCTCGGTCCCTTTTCACAGACAACCGGGTAGGTAAAGTACCTCATAGTTGGAATTGATTATTTCACTAAGTGGATCAAGGTAGAACCTCTAGCAACCATCACAACTCAAAGAAGTCGAAAGTTTCTTTACAAGGACATTGTCACCCGGTTTGGAGTTCCGCACTCCATTACTACCGACAATGGAACTCAATTCACTGATTTAGCATTCAAAGGTTTGGTGGCAAGCCTCAAAATTAAGCACTAGTTCACATCAGTAGAATACCCCCAAACCAATGGATAAAAAAAAGTTGCAAATAAAGTCATACTGGCCAAGCTGAAGCATCGACTACAAGACGCAAAAGGAGCATGGGTTGACGAGCTCCCTCAAGTCTTGTAGGCATATCGGACAACCCCCTACTCAACATCTGGGGAATCTCCTTTCCGACTTGATTATGGCATAGAGTCCATAATCTCCATAGAAGTCAATGAAGAATCCCCATGGGGTAGATTCTATGACGAAGTAGGAAATGTCCAAGCTCAAAAAGAAAAACTTGATCTTCTCCCAAAAATTTGAGAACAAGCTCAGATAAAAGAGGAAGCATTAAAATAAAGAATGACCTTAAGGTATAACAAGAGAGTCATCAAAAGAAACTTGGCCACAAATGATCTTATACTAATCTGAAATGACATTAGAGCACAAAAGTCAGGCGAAGGAAAGTTGGTTGTGTAAACTTTGGGTAATTAATAAATAGTTAATCAATAAATTAATTTTTTGTTTAAAAAAATTAGGAAATTAAATTTGATAAGTTAGAAGGATAAACATAATTAAAATATGAATTTTGACATTAATTTTAAAGGTTGGGCCAAACAGACTGAACCAATTGGACCAGGCCTAAATCGGACTCGTGGCCCAATATATAAGCCTGAAGTTTAGCTCTTCTTCCACCAAATCAAAAAGGAAACATGCTGAAACTTCATAAAAGGGAAGGGACAATAGCTCAAACCCTAACCTCTGACTCAATCTTCCATAACTTTCAATCCGAAGCTCCGATTGACGAGCCGTTAGTGGCCATGTGTTTGTCTTGGAATCCTCTACAAAACCCATAGGAAAATTTGGTAAGTACCTCACTATTTCTTTCTCAGCCACTCTATCCTAATTTCGAGTTTAATATTTTGATTTTGAGGAATTATGTGATTTTGGGTGTTTAGGATCAAATTAGCCTTGTGGATTTGTCAGGTCTTGTCCCAAATCTCCGTCGGTAAGGTGAGAAACCACTAGCTCTTGTAACTCATTTATGATTAGGAACCCTATTTTGATTCTTGTGGTATTTATGTGGAATTAGAGTGAGATATATGTTTTGGAAACAAATTTGGTGATATCGGTGACTAAAAAGCGAACCGTGGAAGCTAGATTTTCGTTCGATGTGGATTCGAGGCTTTGTACACTTGAGGAGCGGAGATATTTGAGGTGCTTTGGCACTAGGGAGTAATCGGCCAAGGTATGATTTTGATTTTTCATAGATAACATGTAATATTTTATGAAAACTTAGGCTAGATGACTATAGGATAAGTTGTATGATATGAAAGTTTGAAGATTAGTGACTTGTTGTTAGAATTTGTTGAGTGAGTAATTGAAATGTATGATTAATGATTGATGATGATCTGTGTTGAATAACGATGTTGATGAGAATGTGTGATGAATGATGATGATATTGAGTTTTGATGATGGGATTTGAAATGAATAATGATTATGTGTGGTTTGGGTTGAGAATGCTTAGAGGTATTAAGGAGAGTTATGTATTGATGATGAATAATGTTTGTGAGAATTCAAGTTGTGATAGCTGTGAAATAATGGGATATGTATTGAGCACTGCCAGGTATCCTGCGTACATGGGGATTGGGCACTGCCCAGGTGTCCCGCGTACGTGGAGGTCCTAATTTTGAAAGCTTACACGAGCACTTGCACGCGACGCGAGGAAGTATTATTGTTTTCATGAATCGCATACGCAAGATGCCAGTTTTCACACTCCCGCATACGCAAGATGCCAGTTTTCACACTCCCGCATACGCGGGCACAATCTCACGTACTCGGAACCCTTGTTTGGCAGAAATGTAATTTTTCAAAGTTTAACTAATCTTCTAGCTTTCCAAACCTCTGTAACCACTCTTTATGGTTCGATACCTAGTTTCTAAGCCTAGGAAAGAGAGTGAACCTATAAGGAATGTCACGTGGCAGAGAATGGGATTATAGAGGATGGAGTTCTAACTGAGAAAATATATACGTGCTGGTTTTGAGGTGAATAAGAACTAAAAAGATGTTGGTTAATAGATAATGATGAAGTATTGATGAGATGTGTTTAATGATTAAGTTAACATGGATCATTGGAAAAGTGCGGAAATGTTATGAACGCATAAATGAGGAATTATAATGATGTTAAAAATGAATTATTGGATGAGATACCTGGGTAGTAGTAAGGATTGTGGTTCGTCCCGCTTGCTTCGAGTCAATGATTGAGATACCTGGGCAGTAACAAGGATTATGGTTTGCCCTGCTTGCTCCAGGTCATTGATTTGTGACGTTTGGGTAGTAGCAGCAGTAGTGGATTATTCCACTTACTCCAGGTTGAGTCTTTAAACACCCGCCTGGGTAATAGCAGTAGTAGTGGTTATTCCACTTGCCTGCACTGTTTGTCTGTGCAACTGAGATGCCCCTTGTCTGGTAGAGAAGTGACGAGGGCTGTTCCACCGATGTTTTGAAGGGTTGGAGGAAGTAGGATTCGAAGGTTTAAGTTAGGATTTGATTTATAAACTTGGAAACTTTAGATTATATACCCAAAATATGGTTTAGCTTATTCCTTAAGTTTAATTTTGAGTGTCAAAATTCTAGGATTGCCTCTGGCTTTTCCGGGACCTTATATATTATGTATGTGGGCACCATTACCATGCTAAGAACTCCCGATTCTCATGCCATACATATATTTGTGATTTTCAAATGCAGGACGTGATGCATCACATTGAGCATTTTGGAGACTTTTGGAAGCAAAGAACTATTTTGGGACTCGGTGTTTGTATTATGTTTATATTTATATATGTAATAGATTTTCCACCTTGTATATTTTGTATTTTGTCCCTCCTAGAGGTATAGTTTGGAGAAATACAAACTATGTAACACACACACACACACACTATCCAGTCTTTGCTTCGCAAATCAAGTTTAGAGCTTGCTTATGTATCCATCTTTTGAGCCTCGGTTTATATACTTGTCTCTTTGGTTTTTTGTATAAGCCTTTTATCTAATTACCTTTCGAGTGTGACATGTTTTTGGTCTTTTTTATTGTTCTTTCTTCCAAGGCTCCTAGTTAAACTATTTTTCAAATATATCAATTTACATATTTTTGTTTTAGTAGTCGTAGCACCTCATCACCTTTGATTTACATCATAGGCATAAAGTTCTGTGTGGTAGGGTGTTACAGGCTGCAAACTGGAAAAGACCTTAGAAGATCATCAAAGTTTTAGGAAAAGGTTACTACAAAGTATCCGAGCTTAAGGGAAACAAGCTTCCGAGGTCATGGCATGCATATAAGATGAAGAGGTACTACAGTTAGAAGCGCACCTTGCTCCATAGTGTACTCTTTTTTCTGACTTTATAATTTTTTTCGAGAAGGATTTTTTTTTTAGGGACTTTTAATGAGGCACCATAGCAAGGGCTAAGGGTTAATGATAAAGAAAACTCTTAGTAGCAAAGTAACTTACATAAATCATTTTCTCATTAATGATAGTTTATTTTTCTACTAATTTTTTCCCTAAAATGCACTAGTTTAAGCTAAAAAACCGCAAAAATCATAGCCCAACCTAAGTGGTCGCCAAGTAAAGGAACGAGATCCAAATTATCATACACACGAGCACTTTTACTCGCTCTGTTCCGTGCACACGAACCATCGTGTGCATGGATACGCATACTAGAAATTCTGGTTTGCTGCATAATCACAAAATTTAGATTTTTTTATCATTTTTCATTTTTTTATAACTTTCTCTACAAAATTTCCTTTTTCCTCATCCTTATATAGTTTTAAAGATCTTTCACATAGCTTTAATTTAAGACTAATTTCATTTGATTCCTAACTCCGAGCGTTGAGTTACAGCCCGTCAATGTTGGCCAAAAAATAGGTTTTCACCAATTTTCACACAATTGCTCAATTTCACAAACTTTTTTTCCAAATCAATTCAAACTATACCAAAACCATTTACAAGCCTCATCTACTCTAAATTATCAATTTTCGATCAATTCAAGCCTAATCAAACCAATCATGCAATCAACCATTCATTTTCTACTATTTCACTCAACAATCCAAAACCAACACATTTCACATATTAAGTACCAAATTCAACATTACAACCAAATCACAAAACACACCAATTTATCTATTTTACACTTCATCAACTTATCCAGTAACGGCCTCTAGCCCAAGTTTCTCATCAATCATCAACATAATAAATAAATACCATTCATTTCTTAATATCACAATTAATCCCAATCATACATACTTATATCCAATCTCAACAACATTAAATTCACAATTCTTAACAATTAACAACAACTAACATTCACCTAACTAATCACAAGCACATGCAAATTCCATTCAATCCTATCTTAGGGCAATTAACCTAGGCATTCACATAACTTTACATAATGCCTACCCAAAACTTAAACATGTACCTCAATATCGGCAGTTTTCAAACTCTTGAATTCCTTCCTCACCAATTTGAACCAAACTTCAACCCAAGCCTCCAAGCTTGATAAATTTTTCTCTAATTCAAAAGCTCAGTACCAATCCACACCAAAATTAATTCCAAACAAGCAACTAAACCATTTCACTCAAATCAACATAATCAATTTACCATTTATCTTAGGGTTCTTATTCAAAATTAAGGATAACAAGGGATTGGGCTTTCTTACCTTTTACCGCTCAACCTCAAGTTAAATTCTCACTTGAGATTGTACTTGAGATTCCCCCAAAGCATCAAAATCATAATTTTTCAATACCCATATAACCAAAAATGCAAAATTGAATTTATTAATTATAATTTAACCAGATTTTACATATCATTGACTCATAATTAATTTATTAATTATAATTTAACCGGATTTTATATCTTACCCACCTAATTAGGAATTTTGCCCTCAAAATTTAATTACCTTTGAAGAGTTGTGGATAGTCCGCCCTTATATCTGACTCCAATTTCCAGGTATGCTCCTCTATTCCGGCTTGACTCCAAGCCACTTTTACTAACGAAACTTTCTTTTTGCACAGTTTTTTGTGCTAACATCATCAATTCTAATCGTAGTCACTTGAAAAGTCAGATTTATCTTCAGCTGAAACTATTCAGGGTCTATCATATAAGTTGCATCAAAAGTGTACTTCCAAAGCTGCAAAATATGGAATACATCATGCAGGTTTGAAAGATTAGGCGGCAAGGCCATCTAATACGCCACCGGTCTGGTGCATGAAATTACAACCACACTTTTGTAATTCCGCACAACTAACCAGCAAGTGCACTGAGTCGTCCAAGTAATACCTTACGTGAGTAAGGGTCGATCCCACGGAGATTGTCGGCTTGAAGCAAGCTATGGTTATCTTGTAACTCTTAGTCAGGATATCAATAATTATCAGGGTTGATTATGAAAAGTAAAAGAACATGAAATAAGTACTTGTTTTGCAGTAATGGAGAACAGGTTGAGGTTTCGGAGATGCTCTATCTTCTGAATCTCTGCTTTCCTACTGTCTTCTTCTTCATGCACAGAAGGCTTCTTCCATGGCAAGCTGTATGTAGGGTTTCACTGTTGTCAATGGCTACCTCCCATCCTCTCAGTGAAAATTTTCAACGCGCTCTATCACAGCACGGCTAATCATCTGTCGGTTCTCAATCAGGTTGGAATAGAATCCAGTGATTCTTTTGCGTCTGTCACTAACGCCCAGCCTTCAGGAGTTTGAAGCTCGTCACAGTCATTCAATCCTTGAATCCTACTCAAAATACCACAGACAAGGTTTAGACCTTCCGGATTCTCTTGAATGCCGCCGTCAGTTCTAGCTTATACCACGAAGATTCTGATTAAAGAATCCAAGAGATATCTACTCAATCTAAGGTAGAATAGAGGTGATTGTTAGGCACACGTTCATAGGTGAGAATGATGATGAGTGTCACGGATCATCATATTCATCAAGTTTAGGAACAAGTGATATCTTAGAATAGAAGCAAGCGTGATTGAATGAAAAACAGTAGTAATTGCATTAATCCATCTAGACACAGCAGAGCTCCTCACCCCCAACCATGGGGTTTAGAGACTCATGCTGTAGAGGATACAATGAGAAATGTGTAAAGTGTCATAAGGTACAGATACAATATCAAAAGGTCCTATTAATAGTGAGCTAGTAACCTAGGGTATACAGAAATGAGTAAATGATGTAAAAATCCACTTCCGGGGTCCACTTGGCGTGTGCTTGGGCTGAGCATTGAAGCTTTCATATGTAGAGACTTTTTCTGGAGTTAAACGCTAGCTTTTATGCCAGTTTGGGCGTTTAACTCCAATTTTTGTGCCAGTTCCGGCGTTAAACACCGGGATTTTGAAGCTGATTTGCAACGCCAGTTTGGGCCATCAAATCTGGGGCAAAGTATAAACTATTATACATTGCTGGAAAGCCCAGGATGTCTACTTTCCAACGCAATTGAGAGCGTGCCAATTGGGCTTTTGTAACTCCAGAAAATCCACTTCGAGTGCAGGGAGGTCAGAATCTAACAGCATCTGCAGTCCTTTTCAGCCTCTGAATCAGATTTTTGCTCAGGTCCCTCAATTTCAGCCAGAAAATACCTGAAATCACAGAAAATCACACAAACTCATAGTAAAGCCCAGAAAAGTGAATTTTAACTAAAAACTAATAAAAATATAACAAAAACTAACTAAAATATACTAAAAACATACTAAAAATAATGCCAAAAAGCGTATACCCGCTCATCACAACACCAAACTTAAATTGTTGCTTGTCCCCAAGCAACTGAAAATCAGAATAGAATAAAAAGAAGAGAATATACTATAGACTCCAAAATATCAAAGAAACTTAGCTCCAATTAGATGAGCGGGACTAGTAGTTTTTTGCTTCTGAACAGTTTTGGCATCTCACTTTATCCTTTGAAGTTTAGAATGATTGGCATCTATAGGAACCCAGAACTCATATAGTGTTATTGAGTCTCCTAGTTAAGTATGATGATTCTTGAACATAGCTACTTTATGAGTCTTGGCTGTGGCCCAAAGCACTCTGTCTTCTAGTATTACCACCGGATACATACATGCCACAGACACATGATTGGGTGAACCTTTTCAGATTGTGACTCAGCTTTGCTAGAGTCCCCAATCAGAGGTGTCTAGGGTTCTTAAGCACACTCTTTTTGCCTTGGATCACAACTTCATATATTTTTCTTTTTCTCTTTTTTTTTGTGTTCACTGCTTTTTCTTGCTTCAAGAATCAATTTGATGATTTTTCAGATCCTCAATAGCATTTCTCCTTTTCCATCATTCTTTCAAGAGCCAACAAATTTAACATTCTTTAAACAACAAATTCAAAAGACATATGCACTGTTCAAGCATACATTCAGAA
>NC_029781.3:23320823-23321646 GCF_000817695.3 Arachis duranensis
TCACCACATCAAACTAATTCAACTAGTTTCAAAGATGAATTCGAAATCCTGTACTTCTTGTTCTTTTGTGATTAAAGCATTTTTCATTTAAGAGAGGTGATAGATTCATAGGACATTCATAGCTTTAAGACATGAACCTTAAATTTTATTAATCATGAATTAAGAATAAGACTTAAAAATAGATATAAGATAAGACTAATAGTAATAGAAAACAGAATTTTAAATTACTCTAAAATAGACTCTTAATGATAGAAATTATCACAGAGTTAGAACTCAACAACCTTGATCTTGAGAAGTGGATGCTCCCTCAACTTGTGAGGTATTTGATCCTTCAAGGGAGAGCTTTTGGCGCTTCAACTCCTGTAGCTCACGCCCATGCTTCTCTTGTTCCTTCAGCAATTTGCAGAGCATGTAGTTTTGATTCTACTGTTCTTCCTTAATTTGTTCCATAGCTTCTTGCAGCTTGGCAACAGATGCTTCTAGACGAGTCCAGTAGTCAATTTCAGGAAGTTCATGGAGGAACTCCTGCGCCCTCCTTTTGATAGAGTTATCTTGCATTTGTCCTTCTATTGACCTCTTGGTGATTGGGTGCTCAATTGGGATGAAATCATCTACTCCCATCCTCACCACAGCATCTTTACATAGCAAAGAGATTAAGCTTGGGTAAGCCAGTTTGGCTTCAGTGGAGTTCTTGTTTGCAATTGTGTAAATCTCACAAGCAATCAGATGATGAATCTCCACTTCTTTTCCCAGCATAATACAATGAATCATCACTGCTCTCTTGATAGTAACCTCAGAACGGTTACTAGTGGGCAAGATAGAA
>NC_029781.3:23321753-23323981 GCF_000817695.3 Arachis duranensis
GTTCCAGTCATTCTCTGCTTATCTGTCAGCCACAGATTTGAGTAGAATTCCTGAACCATATTTCTCCCAACCTTTGTCTCAGGGTTGGTTAGAACTTTCCATCCTCTATTTCGAATTTGCTCATGGATCTCCGAATATTCATCTTCTTTCAGATCAAATTTAACTTCCGGGATCACTAACCTTAGACCCATTATTTTGTGGTAATGGTCTGCATGTTCTTTGGTTAAGAACTTCTCTTGACTCCAAAGGTCTTTTGGAGCATTCTTTTTCTTGCCTCTTGAATTGGTTTGTTTTCCTTTGGGAGCCATGATCTTGATGAGCCTTAACTTAGTGATCACGGAAAAACACACCAAACTTAGAGGTTTGCTTGTCCTCAAGCAAAAAAAAGGAAAGAGGAGAGAGAGGAGGAGAGCAAATTCGAATGGTGGGGAAGGGGGGTGTGGCCGAACATATATTTATAAGGAAGGGGGAGAGATTTCAAAAATTTTGAAGGAGATTTGAGAAGATATGGAAATAATTTGAGAGATATTTGAGTTTTTTTTTTAAAGATGATTTGGAAGGGATTTGAAAGAGATTTGAAGAATGATTTTAATTTTGAAAATTTGAAGGTGAATGATGAAAGTTTGAAATGTGTTTATGTAGAAAATTATGGATCAAAATAGGAAAGTTTGAAAAAAATTGAAGTGGAAAGCAAAATCTCTGTCTCCCACCTTTCTGGCGTTAAACGCCCAGAATGGTATCCATTCTGGCGTTTAACGCCCAAATGTTGGCCAATTTGGGCATTTAACGCCCAGCCAAGTACCCTGGCTGGCGTTAAACGCCAGAAATTCCTTCATCACTGGGCGTTTTTTCGCCAGCAAGCTCCTTTTCTCTGCTTTTTGCACTGAATCCTTCTGTAACTCTGTGAATTCCTTCAATTTTGATGATTGCCCTTTGAGAATATGTATCAAACTTTGATTAAACAAAAATGATAATCTGCTAATGACTGGGTTGCCTCCTAGCAAGCGCTTCTTTATTGTCTTTAGCTGGACCTTCACTGAGAATCATTCAAGCCTCAGTTTTGAGCATTCTTTCTCAAAATTGCTTTCAAGATAATGCTTGATCCTCTGTCCATTAACAATGAACTTTTTGTCAGAATCAGTATCCTGAAGCTCAACATATCCATATGGTGACACTCCTGCAATCACATACGGATCCCTCCACCGGGATTTAAGTTTTCCTGGGAACAGTCTGAGCCTAGAGTTGAAGAGCAGAACTTTTTGTCCTGGCTCAAAGACTCTGGATGACAACTTTTTGTCATGCCACTTCTTTGCCTTTTCCTTATAAAGTTTTGCATTTTCAAAGGCACTGAGTCTAAATTCATCTAGCTCATTTAGCTGGAGTAATCTTTTTTCACCAGCTAACTTAGCATCCAGGTTTAGGAATCTGGTTGCCCAGTAGTGCAGAAATGAGTGCCCCCGTCACTGATTAGCACTCTGGGAACGCCAAACCTGCTGAAAATGTTTTTTTGGAGGAATTTCAGCACAGTCTTAGTATCATTAGTGGGTGTAGCAATTGCTTCTACCCATTTAGATACATAGTCCACTGCCACCAGAATGTAAGTGTTTGAGTATGATGGTACCCCATACATCAAACAATTCAATCTCTAAGATCCCTTGTTGAGGCATGGCGTATCCATGAGGCAAGTTACCAGCTCTTTGGCAACTGTCACAGTTACACACAAACTCTTGGGCATCTCTATAGAGAGTAGGCCAGTAGAAGCCACATTGGAGGACCTTAGTGGCTGTTCGCTCACTTCCGAAATGTCCCCGATACTGTGATCCATGGCAGTGCCATAGGATCCTTTGTGCTTCTTCTCTGGGTATACATCTGCGGATCACTCCGTCAGCACATCTCTTAAAGAGATATGGTTCATCCCAGAGGTAGTACTTGGCATCTGAAATTAATTTCTTTCTTTGCACACTGCTGTACTCCTTGGGTATGAACCTCACAGGCTGTACTCCTGGGGTATGAACCTCACAGCTTTATAATTTACAATATCTGCAAACCATGGAGCTTCCTGAATGGCAAAGAGTTGCTCATCTGGAAAAGTCTTAGAGATCTCAGTAGAAGGGAAGGACGCCCCATCTACTGGTTCTATTCGGGATAGATGATCAGCTACTTGGTTCTCTGTCCCTTTTCTGTCTCTTATTTCTATATCAAACTCTTGCAGAAGCAGCACCCACCTT
>NC_029781.3:23324283-23324770 GCF_000817695.3 Arachis duranensis
ACAATGTCCAGTCTGATGCAGAGATGACTGGTGCTGTGACCAGCTTGGCTTTCAGGGTCCCAAATGCCTGCAGACACTGTGTGTCAAACACAAATAGTGTGTCAGCAGCTAGCAGGTTGCTCAGAGGTTTTGCAATTTTCGAAAAATCCTTTATAAACCTTCTGTAGAATCATGCATGCCCCAGAAAGCTTCTGATTGCCTTAACATTGGCAGGTGGTGGTAATTTTTCAATTACCTCTACCTTTACCTTATCCACCTCTATTCCCTTGCTTGAAATTTTGTGCCAAAGGACAATTCCTTCAGTCACCATAAAGTGACATTTCTCCCAGTTTAAAACTAGGTTAGTCTCTTGGCACCTTTTCAGGACAAGTGCTAGGTGGTTAAGACAGGAGCTGAATGAGTCTCTATATACTGAGAAGTCATCCATGAAGACTTCCAGGAATTTTTCCACCATATCAGAGAAGATGGATAGCATGCATCTCTGAAA
>NC_029781.3:23325063-23326938 GCF_000817695.3 Arachis duranensis
ACTGTTCTTGTAGGAACCAGTTCATTTTTTTGTTATGAACTACTGTCATGCCTCCCTTATTGGGGACAACTTGGACAGGGCTCACCCAGGGGCTATCAGAAATGGGATAAATAATCCCAGCCTCTAGTAATTTAGTGACCTCTTTCTGCACCACCTCCTTCATGGCTAGATTTAGCCACCTTTGTGGTTGAACCACTGGTTTGGCATTATCCTCCAATAGGATCTTGTGCATGCATCTTGCTGGGCTAATGCCCTTAAGATCACTTATGGACCACCCAAGAGTTGTCTTGTGTGTCCTTAGCACTTGAATCAGTGCTCCCTCTTCCTGTGGATTTAAAGTAGAGCTTATGATCACTGGAAAAGTGTCACCCTCTCCCAGAAATGCATACTTCAGGGATGGTGGTAGTGGTTTGAGCTCAGGTTTGGGAGGCATATCCTCTTCCTGAGGAATTTTTAAAAATTTTTTTGTTTCCTTTGGTTCTTCCTGATCAGGCTGAACATCCTTGAAGATGTCTTCTAGCTCTGATTCTAGACTTTCAGTCATATTGATCTCTTCTACTGATGAGCGGATAATTTATACGCTTTTTGGCATTGTTTTTAGTATGTTTTTAGTATGTTTTAGTTAGTTTTTAGTATACTTTTATTAGTTTTTAGTTAAAATTCACTTTTCTAGACTTTACTATGAGTTTGTGTGTTTTTCTGTGATTTCAGGTATTTTCTGGCTGAAATTGAGGGACCTGAGCAAAAATCTGATTCAGAGGCTGAAAAGGACTGCAGATGCTGTTGGATTCTGACCTCCCTGCACTCGAAGTGGATTTTCTGGAGCTACAGAAGCCCAATTTGCGCGCTCTTAACGGCGTTGGAAAGTAGACATCCTGGGCTTTCCAGCAATATATAATAGTCCATACTTTGCCCCAGATTTGATGGACCAAACTGGCGTTCCAAATCAGCTCAAAACTGCCCGGCGTTAAACGCCGGAACTGGCACAAGAATGGGAGTTAAACGCCCAAACTGGCACAAAAGCTGGCGTTTAACTCCAAGAAGAGTCTCTACATGAAAATGCTTCAATGCTCAGCCCAAACACACACCAACTGGGCCCGGAAGTAGATTTTTATGTCATTTACTCATCTTTGTAATTCTTAAGCTACTAGTTCCCTATAAATAGGACCTTTTACTATTGTATTTTCCCCTAGGCTACTAGTTTTCTATAAGTAGGACCTTTTGCTATTGTATTTTCATCTTGGTTCTTCTGGTTCCCTCTCTGGGGCCGAAGCCAATGATCACTTTTGTTCTTATGTATTTTCAACGGTGGAGTTTCTACACACCATAGATTAAGGTGTGGAGCTCTACTGTACCTCGAGTATTAATGCAACTACTATTGTTCTTCTATTCAATTTAGCTTATTCTTGTTCTAAGATATTCATTTATAACCAAGAACATGATGAAGGTGATGATTATGTGACACTCATCATCATGAACGAGTGCCTGACAACCACTTTTGTTCTACAAGCAAACAAGGCTTGAATGTTTATCTCTTGGATCCCTTAATCGGAATCTTCGTGGTATAAGCTAGAACTGATGACGGCATTTAAGAGAATCCGGAAGGTATAAAACCTTGTCTGTGGTATTCTGAGTAGGATTCAATGATTGGATGACTGTGACGAGCTTCAAACTCGCGATTGTGGGGCGATAGTGACAGACGCAAAAGAATCACTGGATTCTATTCCGACATGATCGAGAACCGACAGATGAATAGCCATGCCGTGACAGGGTGCGTTGAACATTTTCACTGAGAGGATGGGAGGTAGCCACTGACAACGGTGAAACCCTACATATAGCTTGCCATGGAAAGGAGTAAGAAGGATTGGATGAAGA
>NC_029781.3:23327016-23329232 GCF_000817695.3 Arachis duranensis
GCTTATCTGAAATTCCCACCAATGAATTGCATAAGTATCTCTATCTCTATCTGTATGTTTTATTCATCATTCATAACCATTTGAGTTTGCCTGACTAAGATTTACAAGGTGACCGTAGCTTGCTTCATACCAACAATCTCTGTGGGATCGACCCTTACTCGCGTAAGGTTTATTACTTGGACGACCCAGTACACTTGCTGGTTAGTTGTGCGAAGTTGTGATAAAGAGTCGAGATTACAATTGTGCGTACCATGTTGATGGCGCCATTAATGATTATAATTTCGTGCACCAAGTTTTTGGCGTCGTTGCCGGGGATTGTTGAGTTTGGACAACTGACGGTTCATCATGTTGCTTAGATTAGGTATTTTTTTCAGAGTTCTTAAGAATGAATTCTAGTGTTTCAAGGTGATGTTGTTATCATCACCAAAGCTGATTGATTTTCATCAATTTAGCTCTTGAATGCAATGTCCTGTAAGAATGAATTCTAGAGTTTCATGTAACATGTTGAAGCCTGGTTGGCTATAAAGCCATGTCTAATTCCTTTAGACTGAAGCTTTAGACTAACATTGCATGATTCCTGGAATTCTCATTAAGAATTTTGATATCTTTATGTTCTTTTCCACTTAATTTTTGAAAAAAACAAAAAAAATTACAAAATCATAAAAACCAAAAATATTGCATGTCTCTTGTTGAGTCTAGTGTCTCATTTTAAGTTTGGTGTCAATTGCATGTTTCTATTTTTCTTGCATTCATGCATGTGTCTTCATTAATCTTCAAGTTGTTCTTGATGATTTCCTTGTTCTGATATTTAAATTCTCTTGTCTTGAGTGTTTTGTTGTTTTTTATATGCATTCTCAACTTGTTAGTGTCAGTATTATACAAACTTCTAAGTTTGGTGTCTTGCATGCATTGTTTATTTGATCTTAGTTGCATTTTGATTATTCCTCATTATTAAAAATCCAAAAATTTTTAATTTGTGTCTTTTCAAGTAATAATACAGAGAATTGAAGATTCAGAACATTCAACAGAGGAATTACACAGAAAAAAACTGCGCGTTCAAAACGCCCAGTGAGGAAGGAAAACTGGCGTTTAAACGCCAGCCAGGGTGCCTGGCTGGGCGTTAAACGCCCAAAAGGGTAGAGCTTTGGGCGTTAAACGCCAGAATGGATACCATTCTGGGCGTTTAACGCCAGGATGGCACAAGAGGGAAGATTTTGTTTTTAATGCAGATTTTTTTCAAGTTTTCAAAATTTTTCAAAATCAAATCTTTTTCAAATCATATCTTTTCAATCATATATTTTCAAAATCAATTTCTTTCCATTTTTCAAAAATACTTGCTAACAATTAATGATTTGATTCAACAATTCAAGTATGTTGCCTTTTCTGTTGAGAAAGGTTTAATGTTTGAATCATATATTTTCTTGTTAGCCAAGTCATTAATTTTTAAAATCAAATCTTTTTAAATTGTTTTTCAAATCATATTTTCTCAATCACATCTTTTTAAAACCATAACTTTTCAATCATATCTTCCTAATCACATCTTTTTCAAAATAGTTTTCAATTATATCTTTTTTTTCTAATTTCAAAATCTTTTTCAAAAATCACTTGATTTCTTTTCCACCCTTGGTTTTCGAAAATCAATTAGTATTTTTCAAAATGTTTTTCATTTATTTTCAAAAATTTCTTCCCCTCTTTTCACATCCTTCTATTTATGGACTAACACCCATCCTCAATGTATAATTCGAAATCCATCTTTCATTGATAAGTTCGAATTTTCTACCTCTTCCTTCCATTTTTCTTTTCCTCTGACACCTTAAGGAATCTCTATACTGTGACATAGAGGATTCCACATTTTCTTGTTTTCTTCTCTTTCATATGAGCAGGAGCAAGGACAAAAGCATTCTTGTTGAGGCTAACCCTGAACCTGAAAGGACCTTGAAGCGAAAGCTAAGAGAAGCTAAGGTACAACTCTCTGTAGAGGACCTAACAGAAATCTTCAAAGAAGAAGAACCCATGGCAGCCGAAAACAACAACAATGCCAACAATGCAAGGAAGGTGCTGGGTGACTTTACTGCACCTACTCCCGACTTCTATGGGAGAAGCATCTCTATCCCTGCCATTGGAGCAAACAACTTTGAGCTTAAGCCTCAACTAGTTTCTCTAATGCAATAGAATTTCTAGTTCCATGGACTTCCATTGGAAGATCCTCATCAGTT
>NC_029781.3:23329411-23330389 GCF_000817695.3 Arachis duranensis
ACTCTTGGGAAAAGCTAGTCAATGCCTTCTTGGGAAAGTTCTTTCCACCTTAAAAATTGAGTAAGCTTAGAGTGGAAGTCCAAACCTTCAGACAGAAGGAAGGTGAATCCTTCTATGAAGCTTGGGAAAGATACAAACAATTAATCAGAAAGTGTCCTTCTGACATGCTTTCTGAATGGAGCATCATAGGTATCTTCTATGATGGTCTATCTGAACTGTCCAAGATGTCCTTGGATAGCTCTGCTAGAGGATCTCTTCATTTGAAGAAGATGCCTGCAGAAGCTAAAGAGCTGATTGAAATGGTTGCAAATAACCAATTCATGTACACTTCTGAAAGGAATCCTGTGAACAATGGGACGAATCAGAAGAAATGAGTTCTTAAGATTGATACTCTAAATGCCATATTGGCTCAGAATAAAATATTGACCCAGCAAGTCAATATGATTTCTCAAAGTCTGTTTGGAATGCAAAATGCACCAGGCAGTGCTAAGGAAGCTTCATCTGAAGAAGAAGCTTATGATCCTGAGAACGCTTCAATGGAAGAGGTGAATTACATGGGAGAACCCTATGGAAACACCTGTAATCCTTCATGGAGAAATCACCCAAATCTCTCATGGAAGGATCAACAGAGACCTCAACAAGGTTTCAACAACAATAATGGTGGAAGAAACAAGTTTAGCAATAGCAAGCCTTTTCCATCATCTTCTCAGCAACAGACAGAGAATTCTAAGCAGAACCACTCTGACTTAGCAACCATGGTCTCTGATCTAATCAAAACCACTCAAAGTTTCATGACTGAAACAAGGTTCTCCATTAGAAATTTGGAGGCACAAGTGGGACAGCTGAGTAAGAAAATTACTGAATTTCCTCCTAGTACTCTTCCAAGCAATACAGAAGAAAATCCGAAAGGAGAGTGCAAGGCCATCAACATGGCCGAATTTGGAGAGGAGGAAGAGGCAGTGAACGCCACTGAGGAAG
>NC_029781.3:23330592-23331105 GCF_000817695.3 Arachis duranensis
CTAAGTACCTTGGAGCAATCATGAAGCTTAATGACAAGTTATTTGGTAATTAGACTTGGGAGGATGAACCCCCTTTACTCACAAAAGAACTGAATGACTTGTCTAGGCAGAGATTACCTCAAAAGAGACAGGACCCTGGGAAGTTCTCAATACCTTGTACAGTAGGCACCATGACCTTCAAGAAGGCTCTGTGTGACCTAGGGTCAAGCATAAACCTCATGCCTCTCTCTGTAATGGAGAAGTTAGGAATCTTTGAGGTGCAAGCTGCAAAGATCTCACTAGAGATGGAAGACAATTCAAGAAAACAAGCTTATGGACTTGTAGAGGATGTTCTGGTAAAAGTTGAAGACCATTACATCCCTGCTGATTTCATAGTCCTAGAGACTGGGAAGTGCATGGATGAATCCATCATCCTTGGCAGACCCTTCCTAACCACAACAAAGGCTGTGATTGATGTTGACAGAGGAGAATTGATCATTCAAGTGAATGAAGAATCCCTTGTGTTTAAGGCTC
>NC_029781.3:23331140-23333372 GCF_000817695.3 Arachis duranensis
TCTGTCATCATGGAGAGGAAGCATGAAGAGCTTCTCTCAAAACAGAGCCAAACAGAGCCCCCACAGTCAAACTCTAAGTTTGGTGTTGGGAGGCCACAACCAACTTCTAAGTTTGGCGTTGGACCCCCACATTCAAACTCTAAGTTTGGTGTTGGGAGGTTCCAACATTGCTCTGAGCATATGTGAGGCTCCATGAGAGCTAACTGTCAAGCTACTGACATTAAAGAAGCGCTTGTTGGGGGGTAACCCAATGTTATATTTAATCCATTTTCCTTTGTTAATTTTATGTTTTCTGTAGGTTGATGATCATGAGAAGTCACAAAATCAATTGAAAAAGCAAAAACAGAATGAAAAACAGAAAGAAAAATATCACACCCTGGAGGAAGAACCTGCTGGCGTTTAAACGCCAATAAGGGCAGCAAATGGGCATTTAACGCCCAGTCTGGCACCATTCTGGGCGTTTAACGCCAGAAAGGGGCACCAGACTGGCGTTAAACGCCGGAAAGGGCAAGAAGCTGGCGTTAAACGCCAGAAATGGGCACCAGCCCGGCGTTTAACGCCAGAATTGGCACAAAGGGCATTTTTGCTCGCCACTTGGTGTATGGATGAATTTTCCTTGACACCTCAGGATCTGTGGACCCCACAGGATCCCCACCTACCCCACCACCCTCTCTCTTTTTCTTCACCCATTCACCAATCACCTCAACCACTCTTCCCCAAAACCCCCTCACCTATCAAATCCCATCTTTCTCTTCACCACTCACATCCATCCTTCATAAAACCCCACCTACCTCACCATTCAAATTCAAACCACTTTCCCTTCCAAACCCACCCTCCCATAGCCGAACCCTACCCCTCTCTCCACTCCTATATAAACCCATCTTCACCACCTCATTTTCACACAACCTAAACACTACTTCTCCCCCTTGGCCGAACCACAAAGCCACCTCCATCTCCTCTATTTCTTCTTCTTCTACTCTCTTCTTTCTTCTTTTGCTCGAGGACGAGCAAACCCTCTAAGTTTGGTGTGGTAAAAGCATTGCTTTTTGTTTTTCCATAACCATTTATGGCACCTAAGGCCGGAGAAACCTCTAGAAAGAGGAAAGGGAAGGCAAAAGCCTCCTCCTCCGAGTCATGGGAGATGGAGAGATTCATCTCAAAGGTGCATCAAGACCACTTCTATGAAGTTGTGACCAAGAAGAAGGTGATCCCCGAGGTCCCTTTCAAACTGAAAAAGGGTCAACTTTGATCAAAGGTTGGACCAAGTCCTCATGGATACCACTAAGAAAAGGATGGAGCAGACAAGAGATCCCACTCATGGACATGAGCATGAGGAAACTCCCCATCATGAAATCCCTGAGATGCCTCAAGGGATGCACTTTCCTCCACAAAACTATTGGGAGCAAATCAACACCTCCCTAGGAGAATTGAGTTCCAACATGAGACAATTAAGGGTGGAGCACCAAGAACATTCCATCCTCCTCCATGAAATTAGAGAAGATCAAAGAATCATGAGAGAGGAGCAACAAAGGCAAGGAAGAGACATTGAGGAGCTCAAGCACTCCATAAGATCTTCAAGAGAAAGAACAAGCCGCCATCACTAAGGTGGACCCGTTCTTTAATCTCCTTGTTCTTTATTTTTCTGTTTTTCAAAAATTATGCTTATGTTTACCTAAGTTTGTGTCTTGTGATCATTAGTGTCTTAGTGTCTATGCCTTAAAGTTATGAATGTCCTATGAATCCATCACCTTTCTTGAATGAAAAATGTTCTTAATTGAAAAAGAGAAGAATTGCATGAATTTTAAATTTTATAACAGAATGATTACTTTGATGTGGTGGCAATATTTTGGTTTCTGAATGTATGCTTGAACAGTGCATATGTCTTTTGAATTTGTTGTTCATGAATGTTGGCTCTTGAAAGAATGATGAAAAAGGAGACATGTTACTGAGGATCTGAAAAATCATAAAAATGATTCTTGAAGCAAGAAAAAGTATTGAATTCAAAAAAAAAAAGAAGAAGAAGAAAGAGAGGAAAAAGAAAAAAGAAAAAGAAATAATAAAGTTGTGATCCAAGGCAAAAAGAGTGTGCTTAAGAACTCTGGACACCTCTAATTGGGGACTCTAGCAAAGCTGAGTCATAATCTGAAAAGGTTCACCCAGTTATGTGTCTGTGGCATGTATGTATCCGGTGGTAATATTGGAAGACAGAGTGCTTTGGGCCACGGCCAAGAC
>NC_029781.3:23333520-23334972 GCF_000817695.3 Arachis duranensis
ACTTTTCTGGATTTTACTATGAGTTTGTGTATTTTTCTGTGATTTTAGGTATTTTCTGGCTGAAATTGAGGAACCTGAGCAAAAATCTGATTCAGAGGCTGAAAAGGACTGCAGATGCTGTTGGATTCTGACCTCCCTGCACTCGAAGTGGATTTTCTAGAGTTATAGAAGCCCAATTTGCGCGCTCTCAACGGCGTTAGAAAGTAGACATCCTGGGCTTTCCAGCAATATATAATAGTCCATACTTTTCCCGAGATTTGATGGCCCAAACCGGCATTCTAAATCAGCTCAAAACTGCCCGGCGTTAAACGCCGGAACTGGCACAAGAATGGGAGTTAAACGCCCAAACTGGCACAAAAGCTGGCGTTTAACTCCAAGAGAAGTTTCTACACGAAAATGCTTCAATGCTCAGCCCAAGCACACACCAAGTGGGCCCGGAAGTGCATTTTTATGTCATTTACTCATCCTTGTAAACCCTAGGCTACTAGTTCTCTATAAGTAGGACCTTTTGCTATTGTATTTTCATCTTGGTTCTTCTGGTTCCCTCTCTGGGGCCGAAGCCAATGATCACACTATCACTTATGTATTTTCAACGGTGGAGTTTCTACACACCATAGATTAAGGTGTGGAGCTCTACTGTCCCTCGAGTATTAATGCAATTACTATTATTCTTCTATTCAATTCTACTAATGAAGTTCTATTTTCTTTTATTCGGTCTCTATCTTATTCTTATTCCAAGATATTCATTCGTACCCAAGAACATGATGAAGGTGATGATTATGTGACACTCATCATCATGAACGAGTGCCTGACAACCACTTTTGTTCTACAAGCAAACAAGGCTTGAATGTTTATCTCTTGGATCCCTTAATCTCAAGAGAATCCGGAAGGTCTAAAACCTTGTCTGTGGTATTCTGAGTAGGATTCAACGATTGAATGACTGTGACGAGCTTCAAACTCGCGATTGTGGGGCGTTAGTGACAGACGCAAAAGAATCACTTGATTCTATTCCGACATGATCGAGAACCAACAGCTGAATAGCCGTGCCGTGACAGGGTGCGTTGAACATTTTCACTGAGAGGATGGGAGGTAGCCACTGACAACAGTGAAACCCTACATATAGCTTGCCATGGAAAGGAGTAAGAAGGATTGGATGAAGACAGTAGGAAAGCAGAGAGACAGAAGGGACAAAGCATCTCCATACGCTTATCTGAAATTCTCACCAATGAATTACATAAGTATCTCTATCTTTATCTTTATGTTTTATTCATACATCATCCATAACCATTTGAGTTTGCCTGACTAAGATTTACAAGGTGACCATAGCTTGCTTCATACCAACAATCTCTGTGGGATCGACCCTTACTCGCGTAAGGTTTATTACTTGGACGACCCAGTACACTTGCTGGTTAGTTGTGCGAAGTTGTGATAAAGAGTTGAGATTACAATTGT
>NC_029781.3:23335159-23337313 GCF_000817695.3 Arachis duranensis
CCATCAGCAAGTTGGAGACATATCCGGGTTGGTTTGACTTCATCAGTCAACCCAAGCTTTCTGATAGTAGATGCAGGTATTAGATTGATACTTGCTCCAAGGTCACCCAATGCTGTCTTGGTGCAAGCACCTTCTAATGTGCATGGTATCATAAAGCTTCCTGGATCTTGAAGCTTTTCTGGTAAGCTTTTCAGAATGACTGCACTGCATTCTTCAGTGAGAAACACTTTTTCAGTTTCTCTCCAATCCTTCTTATGACTTAAGATCTCTTTCATGAACTTAGCATAAGAAGGTATTTGCTCAAGTGCCTCTGCAAACGGAATCTTTATTTCAAGAGTCCTTAGATAGTCTGCAAAGCGGGCAAATTGCTTATCCTGTTCCGCTTGACGGAGTTTCTGAGGATAAGGCATATTGGCTTTATATTCCTCAACCTTAGTTGCTGCAGGTTTATTCCTTACAGAGGTGGTTGGAGAAGCCTTTTTAGAGGGGTTACTATCAGCACTCTCAGGTGTCTGATTCCTTATTGGCGTTTGAACGCCAGGATTGGGTGAGGAATGGGCGTTTAACACCAACTTTTCCCCCTTTCTGGCATTTGAATGCCAGAACTGGGCAAGGAATGGGCGTTTAACGCCAGCTTTTCCCCCCTTTCTGGCATTTGAACGCCAGGAGTATTCCTCTCTGGGCTCTTACTGTCCTCAGAGGGATTTTGAGCAGTGGTTTGGTTATCTTCTGTCAACTGTTCCTTTCTTGGCTTTTTGCTACTTTGAGCAGTGTTATTCAATGTCTTCCCACTCTTCAGTTGAACTGCTTGGCATTCTTCTGTTATCTGTTTAGATAACTGATGTTTTGTTTGATTCAACTGTGATTCTATGTTCTTGTTGGCAATTTTTGTTTCTTGGAGCATCTCTTTAAATTCTGCCAACTGTTTTGTCATCAGGAGTAATTGCTGATTAAGCTCAACAATTTGTTCTTGAGGATTAGGATCAGTAACTACTGCCATAGCTTCTTCTTTTGTAGAGGGCTCACTGCTAGAGTACAAATGTTAATTTCTAGCAACAGTATCTATGAGTTCTTGAGCCTCTTCAATCGTCTTCCTCATATGTATAGATCCACCAGCTGAGTGGTCTAGAGACATCTGGGCTTTTTCTGTAAGCCCATAATAGAAGATGTCTAACTGTACCCACTCTGAAAACATTTCAGAGGGGCATTTTCTTAGCATACCTCTATACCTCTCCCAGGCATTATAAAGGGATTCATTATCCTCTTGTTTAAAAGGCATTATAAAGTGATTCATTATCCTCTTGTTTAAAGCCTTGGATGTCCAGCCTAAGCTGTGTCATCCTTTTTGGAGGGTAAAATTGATTCAGGAATTTGTTTGATAACTGTCTCTATGTTTTTATGCTTGCTGTGGGTTGGTTATTCAACCACCTCTTAGCTTGATCTTTTACAGCAAATGGAAATAGTAATAACCTGTAGACATCCTGATCTACATCGTTATCACATACTGTGTCAGCAATTTGTAAGAATTGTGCCAGAAACTCAGTAGGTTCTTCCTGTGGAAGACCGAAATACTGGCAATTTTGCTGCACCAAGATAATGAGTTGAGGATTTAGCTCAAAGCTGCTTGCTTTGATGGGAGGTGTACAGATGCTACTCCCATATGCAGCTGTAATGGGAATAGCATATGACCCCAGAGTCCTTTTGGACTGCTCAATTCCACTTAGGTCCATAATGGAGAAAGGGAGATGATGTAGATATTATTTTATTTTATTATTATTATTTTATTTTATTTTAATTAAAAGTAACCGAAAATAATAAAATAAAAATTAAAGGTGACCGAAAAAATTTAAAATAAAATAAAATAAAATTTCGAAAACTAAAAAAAATAAGATCAAAACAATTTAAAAACTAAATCAATTAGTTAATAAAAAAAGATTTTGGAATTAGCAATTGAAAAGATATGATTGAAAATTATTTTGAAAAAGATTTAATTTTTGAGATGAGGAAAGAGAAAAACAACAAAATGACACCAAACATAAAATTTTTAAGGATCAAGAAAGGACTAAGGACATACAAATTCGAAAAATAAAAGAAAACAAAAGCATGCAATTGACACCAAACTTAAAATATGAAACTAAACTCAAATAAAAGACT
>NC_029781.3:23337503-23343612 GCF_000817695.3 Arachis duranensis
AGTCGTCCAAGTAATACGTTACGTGAGTAAGGGTCGATCCCACGGAGATTGTCGGCTTGAAGCAAGTTATGGTTATCTTGTAACTCTTAGTCAGGGATATCAATAATTATCAGGGTTGATTGTGAAAAGTAAAAGAACATGAAATAAGTACTTGTTTTGCAGTAATGGAGAACAGGTTGAGGTTTCGGAGATGCTCTATTTTCTGAATCTCTGCTTTCCTACTGACTTCTTCTTCATGCACGCAAGGCTTCTTCCATGGCAAGATGTATGTAGGGTTTCACCGTTGTCAATGGCTACCTCCCATCCTCTAAGTGAAAATGTTCAACGCGCTCTGTCACAGCACGGCTAATCATCTGTCGGTTCTCAATCAGGTTGGAATAGAATCCAGTGATTCTTTTGCGTCTGTCACTAACGCTCAGCCTTTAGGAGTTTGAAGCTCATCACAGTCATTCAATCCTTGAATCCTACTCAGAATACCACAGACAAGGTTTAGACCTTCCGGATTCTCTTGAATGCCGCCATCAATTCTAGCTTATACCACGAAGATTCTGGTTGAAGAATCCAAGAGATATCTACTCAATCTAAGGTAGAATGGAGGTGGTTGTTAGGCACACGTTCATAGGTGAGAATGATGATGAGTGTCACAGATTATCATATTCATCAAGTTTAGGAACAAGTGATATCTTAGAATAGAAGCAAGCGTGATTGAATGAAAAACAGTAGTAATTGCATTAATCCATCTAGACACAGCAGAGCTTCTCACCCCTAACTATGGGGTTTAGAGACTCATGCTGTAGAGGATACAATGAGAAACGTGTAAAGTGTCATAAGGTACAGATACAATATCAAAAGGTCCTATTAATAGTGAGCTAGTAGCCTAGGGTACACAGAAATGAGTAAATGATGTAAAAATCCACTTCCAGGGTCCACTTGGCGTGTGCTTGGGCTGAGCATTGAAGCTTTCATGTGTAGAGACTTTTTCTGGGGTTAAACGCTAGCTTTTATGCCAGTTTGGGTGTTTAACTCCAATTTTTGTGCCAGTTCCGGCGTTAAACGCCGGGAATTCTGAAGCTAATTTGCAACGCCAGTTTGGGCCATCAAATCTCGAGCAAAGTATGGACTATTATACATTACTGGAAATCCTAGGATGTCTACTTTTCAACGCAATTGAGAGCATGCCAATTGGGCTTCTGTAGCTCCATAAAATCCACTTCGAGTGCAGGGAGGTCAGAATCCAACAGCATCTGCAGTCCTTTTCAGCCTCTGAATCAGATTTTTACTCAGGTCCCTCAATTTCAGCCAGAAAATACCTGAAATCACAGAAAAACACACAAACTCATAGTAAAGTCCAGAAAAGTGAATTTTAACTAAAAACTAATAAAAATATAACAAAAACTAACTAAAATATACTAAAAACATACTAAAAACAATGCCAAAAAGCGTATAAATTATCCGCTCATCACGGCCCAATCCTCTTCAGAACTTGAAATGGATCAATGTAATGGGAATTCAATTTCTTTGTTTTTATCGCTCTATCCACTTTCGTAGTCAGAGTAACCTTCAAGAATACGTGCTCACCCTTTTCAAATTCTAAAGGCTTTCGTCTTTGATCCGCATAGTTTTTTTTACGACTTTAAGCGTTAAGAATTCTAGCTCGGATCCTCTTAATCTGTTTAGTCATCCCAGCCACTAAGTCAGGCCCCAATAAACTTGCCTCTCCAGTCTCATACCAACATAATAGAGATTGATACTTTCTCCTATACAGAGCCTCATATGGAGCCATTCTGATGCTCGCATGGTAGCTGTTGTTGTATGCAAACTTCATTAACGGCATATAGTGATCCCAACTCATCAGTTGGTCCAGCACACAAGCTCTCAATATATCTTCCAAAGTTTGTATTCTCCTCTCCGATTGACCATCGGTTTGAAGATGATACGCCGTGCTTAGGCATAATTGAATCCTGAACGCTTTCTGAAAAACTCCCCAAAATCTTGAAATGAATTGGGGATCCCTATCTGACACTATGGTCATAGGCACACCAAGGAATCTTATAATCTCCGTAATATACAATCTTGCCAATTCCTCAAAAGAATAAGTTATACGGATAGGCAAGAAATGAGCGGACTTTTTCAACCGATCAATAATTGCCTACATCGCATCAAATCCTGCTCTAGTCCTTGGTAAACCCGACACAAAGTCCATGGCGATACCTTCTCACATTCATTATGGAATTTCAAGAGGTTGCAAAATATCGGATGGCCTTTGATGCTCAATCTTCACTTTCTGACACGTCAAACATTTAAACATGTGTTCTGCCACGTCATTCTTCATTCCGCGCCACTAGAACATTGCCTTCAAGTCGTGATACATCTTTGTCTAGGATGAATTGACAACATGCTCTTATGAACTTCTATCAATACTTCCCGTCTCAAATCTCCCACATTTGGCACACAAATCCTCTCCTTGTATCACCAAACTCCCTCTCTATCTTGGGGAATATCTCTTTGCTTATTTTGTTCAATAACTTGTAGCATTCTTTGCAACTCCTGGACATCTTGTTGAGCCTTTCGAATCTCAGCCTTAAAGTTACTAGAGATACGCAGATGGTTCAAGCACATACTCCCAGCCACTTTTCTAACACCCAAGTTCAAATCCACAAACTTACTCAACAACTCTTCTTTAATCTTCATCCACGCGACGGTTAGAGACTTTCTGCTCAATGCATCGACCACCACATTAGCTTTTTCCGGATGATAATTCAGTTTAAAGTAATAATCCTTCAGCAGCTCCATCCACCTCCTTTGGTGCATATTTAGTTCTTTCTGATCAAAGAGGTATTTTAAGCTCTTATGATCAGAGAAGACTTGAAATTTCACTCTATACAGTAGTGTCTCCAATCCTTCAATGCAAACACAACCACAACAAGTTTCAGGTCGTGAGTCGGATAATTTACTTCGTGCAGCCTTAATTGTCGTGAAGCCTAAGCCACAACATTCCAGTATTGCATCAGCACATGCCCTAGACCTTGTAACAAAGCATCATAATAAACCTCAAACGGTTCGTGAGGTTCAGGCAACACAAGCACTGGCGCTGTAGTTAGCCTCTCCTTCAGAGTTTGAAAACTTTCCTCACATTCAGATGTCCACACAAATGGTGCATCCTTACAAGTTAACTAAGCCATTGGCAATGCAATCTGCGAAACACCCTTAATGAATCTTCTGTAGTAACTGATGCATGTGCATCATGAGTAGTTTTTTCTATATCATTTGATATAGAAAGTTAATGCATTATGCTCTATTATGAAGTGTTTTAGTACTTAATTTGAATACTACTTTGATTGCCTTAAGTTTATGAATTTTTGTAGGAAATAATAGAAATAGAAGCAACAAAAGCACTAATAGAGGAAGCATACTCCCATAGAAGCAAGAGTTGGAAAAAGCCCAAGGAAGTTCAAAGAGAAATGTAACCCTGACCTTTCTATACTCTAACAAGAATAACTTGAGCTAGAGATGTCCAAATAAAGCGGTTTTAGCAGCATTAAAAAGTCAACTTCTAGAGCTTTTTAACAATATATAGTAGTTTATAGTGGATGATATATCTGAGGGTGCAAATTACCATTCTTTGTTGCACGATACTTTTGGCGTATTGTACGCTAAGACAATTACCCTCTCATATTCCAACAAGTATAACTTAAGTTATAGAGGTTCAAATGAAGTATTTTTAGCGACGTTAGGAAGTTAACATCCAAAGCTTTCCAATGATAGATAATAGTTTATGGTGAACATTCATTTTGGGTCATGAACAATGAGCATATTTTGATGCCCAAATTATGAAGCACCCCATATGCCTTTTGAAAGTGTACACCTCCTAAGGACCTCAAATTGAGTTTTGTACACCACAACCTTGCCGTTTTGTATGCCAAATCATAGGGAACTCCCAGGGGCTTCAATCAAGCTCTAAATTAGCATCTTATACGCGTCACTTATGGAGTTTCATACGCCAAATGATGCATCCTCCAGGAAGCTCCATTTCAAGGACCGAAATGGCGCCTTAGATGCCATTCATTTTGGCGCCTCATACACCACAACAATGCACCTCCAAGCACTCAATTTTGCTCTCCATTTTGGAACCCCAAATGCCACTATTTTGGCATCTCATACGCCAAACCATGCAGGCAAGAAATGGTGCAAGAAGATGGCATTTTGTACGCCACTTTGTGAAGCATTTCTACTTAGCAATGCCTTCAACAATTCAAGGGGGTTTCAAGACAAGAAAATGGCATTTCATATGCCATATTTGGCACCTCAAACTCTGTCAAACAATGCCACCTTCTAGGACTGGACTTTGGGCTTCAATTTGGCTTCTAATGAGTACCTAAAATGCCAAACTTTGCACTCTCAAGCACGTGAATTTTAAATCACATCTAATGTTCATAAAGCCAAACTAATCAAACACATAACCATCAACACAATAACTCACAAGGCTCAAGATCCAGAAAACCTTTGTAAAAAAGACTTTTGGGAGGAAGGGTTTTCGGACTCTCTTCTTCTCTTCTCATTTCCTTTCACATTCTCATACCCATTTTATAATTTTTTGAGCTATTAGTAGCTAATCCTCTCTTCATTGGGGGAACAAGCTCTGTTGAATTTCAATCAATTAATGTGATTGATTCTTCAACTTCAATTCATCTTTCAATTGTTTCTTTAGAAAGAGTCTTCGTTCTTTATCAAGGATCTAAATCTATCAAAAGATAATTTAGATCCAAATTGGATTTTATGATCACTTGGAAAAGTAGACTCATGAAATCAAGCTAGAAAACCTTTTCTCTTAGTTCTCATGATTATGGATGTAGATTTGATATGTAGCATTGAGTTAATCCTATCTAGATCTTGAAGAATTGTGTGGCGATAAGTCAGAGAATGTGCCTCATCTTTTCTCATGAGCAATTGATCAAGAAATTGGCAATTGATCAAGTCAAGAGAAATTGAATTAACAAGGAATTGGAATTCAATTACTTATGATTTACCAAGAGATCAATGATTGCATGATTGAAGTGGAGACGAGAGCTATTGATCCTGAGGACTCAACATCTCTCTACCCCAATGTATCTCTCTACCCCAATATTCTTCCGATCATTATCTTCTTATCTTGCTTTAGAGTTGTCTTTAATTGATGCATTCACATTGATTCTTTTCCTTGCACTTTACTATTACTTATATTCACCTTAATTCTTGCCATTTATATTCCAGTTATTTATATTCTTGCAATTTAAATTCCAATTATTTACATTTCCGTCATTTACATTTAAGTCATTTATTGCTTTCATTTACTTCTTTATCAAGTCATTTACATTCCAGCCTATATTACCAATTGTTCATCATCCAAATTTGAATCATCTAACTAGAATAATCAATTGATTATTTCTTGCTTAATCCATTAATCCTTGTAGAATGATAACCCACTCACCGTAGTATTCCTTGATGTGACTCAGTACACCTGCCGATGAGTTAAGCATAGAAATCTAATTTCATGCAAGAAACTTCTCACTTTTGTCATAGTCATTGGTGGACGAAATTGTGATTCCTATTTTCTTGTAATTGGATTTTAGAAATTGGCACTAGTGGACACAACTCCGTTCAACTAACCAGCAAGTGTACTGGGTCGTCCAAGTAATAACCTTACGTGAGTAAGGGTCGAATCCACAGAGATTGTTGGTATGAAGCAAGCTATGGTCACCTTGCAAATCTCAGTTAGGCAGATTAAAAAATGGTTTATGGGTTTTCGAATAATTAATAATAAAAAGAAGAAATAATAAAATAGAATATAATAAAGAGGGATAGAACACTTATGCAGATTCATTGGTGGGAATTTCAGATAAGCGGATGGAGATGCTGTAGAGCTCTCGGACGCCTGCTCTCCTATTGCTCCTATTCAATCCTTCTTACTCCTTTCCATGGCAAGCTTTGTATAGGGGTTCACCATCAACTGTGGCTACTTTCATTCCTCACGGGGAAATATCCTGTGCGGCTGTCACTCGCACAGCTAACCAGTCTGGAGGCATCACCCATGGCTGATAGCTACATCCCATCCTCGCAGTGAAAACTATGC
>NC_029781.3:23346712-23348243 GCF_000817695.3 Arachis duranensis
TCTTCTTTGCCACAACATCATAGAAGTGGTCTTGATGGCTTTTGGAGATGAATCTCTCTTTCTCCCATGACTCGGAAGTGGAAGCTTTTGCCTTCCCTTTTCCTTTTCTTGAGGAAACTCCGGTCTTGGGTGCCATTGATGGTGAATGAAAAATAAAAAGCTTAGGCTTTTTACCACACCAAAATTAAAATTTTGCTCGTCCTCGAGCAAAAAAGAAAAGAAGAGTAGAAGAAGAAGAAAAGAATTTTGAGTAGAGAGGGAGAAGAGGGGTTCGGCTATAGGAGAGAAGAAGGGGTTTGTGTTGTGTGAAAATGAAGAAGAAAGGAGAGGTATTTATAGGGAGAGGGGGGTTGGGTTTCGGCCATTTTGGGTGGGAAAGGGTGGGAAATTGAATTTGAATGTAATGGAGGTAGGTGGGATTTATGGGGAAAAGGAGGTTGATGTGAATGGTGCATGGGGTAATTGGGAAGAGAAATTGATGTGATTGGTGAAGGTTGTTGGGAAGGGTGACATTGAGAATGAGATTTGGATTAGGAGAGTGTGAATAGGATTAAAAGAAAAGGTAGGTGGGGATCCTGTGGGGTCCACAGATGTTCTGGGCATTAAACGCCCATGTGATGCTTGTTTCTGGCGTTGAACGCCAGTTTCAAGCTTGTTTCTGGCGTTCAGCGCCAGATTGTCCTCTGCATGCGCATCCTGGCGTTAAACGCCAAGATGTAGCTTGTTTTGGGCGTTCAGCGCCAGGAAGATGCTCTGTTCTGGCGTTGAACGCCCGCCAGATGCATCTTCTGGGCAACCACGAAGATTCTGTTGGGAATCTAAGAGATACACATTCAAGCTCTGTTGCATGTAGAACGGAAGTGGTTGTCAATCACGCGCGTTAATAAGTGAGAATGATAATGAGGGTAATCTAACTCATAACATTCATCATGTTCTTGGGTACGAATGAATATCTTGGAATAAGAATAAGAGAGATTTGAATAAAAGATAATAGAATTTCATTAATACTTGAGTACAGCAGAGCTCCACACCCTTAATCTATGGTGTGCAGAAACTCCACCGTTGAAAAATACATAAGCAAGGAGTTCAGGCATGGCCGAATGGCCAGCCCTCTCTAATGTGATCACAAGATTCAAAATACAATCCAGGATGTCTAATACAATAGATAAATGTCCTATATATACTAGACTAGCTACTAGGGTTTACATGAGTAAGTAATTGATGCATAAATCCACTTCCGGGGCCCACTTGGTGTATGCTTGGGCTGAGCTTGATTAATCCACATGTAGAGGCATTTCTTGGCGTTAAACTTTGAGTTATGACGTGTTTTGGGCGTTTAACTCCGGATCATGACGTTTTTCTGGCGTTTAACTCTAGACAGCAGCATGAACTTGGCGTTTAACGCCAAGTTACATCGTCATTCTTCGAATAAAGTATGGACTATTATATGTTGCTGGAAAGCCCTGGATGTATACTTTCCAACGCCGTTGAGAGCGCGCCAATTGGAGTTCTGTAGCTCCAGAAAATCCAT
>NC_029781.3:23349342-23349992 GCF_000817695.3 Arachis duranensis
CTCATTGCTCTTTGATCTTCTCTTATTTCTTGGAGAGTGAGGGCGTGTTCATGATGTTCCACCCTTAGTTGTTCAACATTATGACTCAAGTCTTCTAAAGAGGTACTAAGTTGCTCCCAATAGTTGTTGGGAGGAAAGTGCATTCCTTGAGGCATTTGTTGATGATGAGTTTCCTCATGTTCTTCTTGGGGGCCGTGAGGAACTTCTCTTGTTTGCTCCATCCTTTTCTTGGTGATTGGCTTGTCTTCTTCAATGGAGGCATCTCCATCTATGATAACTCCGGCTGAATAACATAGATGGCATATGAGGTGGGGGAAGGCTAGCCGTGCCAAGTATGAAGGCTTGTCAGCTATTTTGTAGAGTTCATTAGAGATGACTTCATGAACCTCTACTTCTTCTCCAATCATGATGCTATGGATCATGATGGCCCTATCCACAGTAACTTCAGATCGGTTGCTTATAGGGATGATGGATCTTTGGATGAACTCCAACCATCCTCTAGCTACAGGCTTGAGGTCCAGTCTTCTTAGTTGGACTGGTTTGCCTTTGGAGTCTACTCTCCATTGGGTGCCTTCCACACAAATGTCCATTAGGACTTGGTCCAACCTTTGATTGAAGTTGACTCTCCTTGTGTAGGGGCGTTCATCACC
>NC_029781.3:23353927-23355118 GCF_000817695.3 Arachis duranensis
ATTATTATTTGCGGCTGCCATGTCCTTCTCCTGTTCGAAAATTTCTGAAAGGTTGTTTCTGGATTGTTGTAATTTAGTTTCTTTTAATTTTCTCTTCAGAGTCCTTTCAGGTTCTGGATCAGCTTCAACAAGAGTGCCTTTATCCTTGTTCCTGCTCATAAGAAAGAGAAGAAAACAAAAAAAGAAAAAGGAATCCTCTATGTCACAGTATAGAGATTCCTTTATGTTAGTAGAAGAAGAAAGGGGTAGAAGAAAGAAGAAGGATGAATTCGGATTTGGATGAAGAGAGGTGAAAAGAAGTGTTAGTAATTAAATAATTAAATAGAAGAAGAGAGGAGAGGGAGAGGAATTTCGAAAATAATTTTGAAAAAGAGGTTAGTAATTTTCGAAAATTAAAGATAAGATAAGTTTAAAATTAAAATTTAAAACAAAAAGAATTTTTGAAAAAGAGAGGGAGAATTTTCGAAAATTAGAGAGGGAAAAGTAGTTAGGTGGTTTTGAAAAAGATAAGAAACAAACAAAGAGTTAGTTAGTTGATTGAAAAAGATTTGTAATCAAATTTTGAAAAAGATAAGAGGATAAGAGGTTAGATAAGATATTTTGAAATCAAATTTTGAAAAAAGATAAAATTTTGAAAAAGATAAGATAAAAAGATAAAAAGATATATTTGAAAAAGATATTTGAAGAAGATTTATTATTTTTTTTTTTTAAAAAGACTTAACTAACAAGAAACTACAAGATAAGATTCTAGAACTTAAAGATTGAACCTTTCTTAACAAGAAAGTAACAAACTTCAAATTTTTGAACCAATCACATTACTTGTTAATTAATTTTCGAAAATTAGATATAAAAGATAAGAAAAAGATTTTGAAAATATTTTGAAAAATATTTTTGAAATTTTCGAAAAATAGAAAAAAATGAAAAAGATATAATTTTTGAAAGAGATTTTGAAAAGATAAGATTTTTAAAATTGAAATTTTGACTTGACTTGTAAGAAACAACTAATTTTGAAAATTTTTGACCAAGTCAACCCAAAATTTCGAAAATTTGGAGGAAAATAAGGAAAAGATATTTTTGAAATCAAATTTTGAATGAAAAACACAAAAATGACCCAAAACATAAAGATTTTGGATCAAAACACAAGATGCATGCAAGAACACTATGAATGTCAAGATGAACACCAAGAACACT